>NC_066579.1:431322703-431657703 GCF_024323335.1 Lathyrus oleraceus
ACAAACGTTTTGCTGACTGTGTAGCCACCATTGGTTTCCACCATACCACATCATACCACTTTCTCTTCATATATCGATAAAGTTATGGCATGGCCTACTGATTGTATGAGAACCACAAGTGCACAGTTGTGTCAAGTAATAAAAAGATCGAACCCATAGAGAGATGTGTGCTTACCAAAATTTACTTCAATTATGTTTATCTAAACCGAACACAAAAGAGTTTATTTAATGCATATTGAAAATATAAATTAGTAAATGAAAAAATAAGACACGAGATTGTGATTGCAACTCTAGACTCACTATAATGATTTATCCAAAATCGATTATGAGATTAATTTGAGAGTTTTCACAGAAAAGTAGATAAAAATGTGTGTCACCCACTTTCGTGGCGTGCACAATCTAGACATTGATTTCAGAATGGATAACGACTTTCTTAATCAAGATCAAGTCGCTTTGTTAGTGGTGCCTTAAACTCAATTATTTAGCAATCCACTTTTAGACAACGATGCATATATTTCCGAATCATGCTTGTGTCCATGTTACCTTTGCTTTCGCAACCAACATAGACTTGTGAATTGTAACTCAGATTCTAAAGTAAAAAGACACTTAAGGATTTTTCTCGTAATACATAGCGGATAAATTCATTAGGGGTTTTCATGAGATAACCTCTCATAACCCCTTATCCTTAAGATACTATTCACTCATGGTGAGGTAAACAACAACAATAAACAAGTTTAGAAGCATTGCAAGAAAATAGGCAAGACTGAAATACCAAAAGTGTAGAGAAATTACAAAAGTTTGCAAAAACTTAAGTTAGGAATTAAATAAAATACAAAGAGAATAACAAATGTATGGTATGCTAGTAGTATAAGTGATGATTTGTCTTGATGCCTAAGTCGAGTTTTTCCCATTACGTCCGCTGACGTATGGTTGTATCCTTTCCTGGTTATCCCCAGTAGAGTTGATTTACCTCTCCGTTGGTCTTGGTAAACGTTGAGTTTTTCCTAGTTGTCCGCTGGCATCTAGTTTGAGATTTCTGTTCCCCATTCATCGTGTGTCGATGTCTGGATGTGGTTGTGCTTTTGAAAGAAGAAAAACAACGAGAAAAGACGAATCCCAGCAGTGTGCAAATTTCTACGGTTCTTGGTATTCAATCCCTGTTTACCCTGAAAGTCTGACAGTCGTTGCTCTCATCCCTTCGGGTTCCCAGTTGATTGAATAGGGGCAGCTGTAGCACCTCAAATTTGCACCCTACCTTTTGTATATACATTTCATGATTAGGTCATTAACATAACATAGGCCACTGCATAACATTGCATTGTCCATTTGCCCAAGTGCAAGCCCACTGACAAATTAGGTCAAACTGGTCAGGAGAATCAGTCAATCCAGCAAGCATATGCTATTTTCATTGGAACAAAGCCATATGGTTGATTTATCAAGTTCATATGGTCTAAGGATCATTTTGAAATGGTTTGGCCAAAGATTGGATGATCAAAGCTCATCAGTCAAGCTGGATTTCAGCTGGAACCATAGAAAGTCAACTGTGGTCAACTGTGGTCAACTGTGCCTGATTTTATGGATTGGAAGGTGTGAGATGGTTTGAAAGGCCTCATTCATATCCATATGAGTCTCATTTGACATATCAAAGACCAAGGTTGAAGATTTGGAGGTCAGACAAGAAGTTTCCTAAAATGGCAGGTGACCTGTAATTTCAGCTGCCCAAAATGGAAACTTTTTCTCCTCAAAATTACTTCATCATACAAGCTTCAAATGGAATTTGGTCCAACATGAAAGTTGAATATCTTGATCTCACCATTCCAAAAAGTCCAAGAACTTGAAATTCCCATGTGTGGTTGGCAAGATATGCTCCAGTCATTTTCCAAAAATGCCCAAAATCAAAGTGCCATAACTTTCACATGGAATGGCCAAATTGGATGGTTCTTCTTTGAGCAAACCCAATTTAACATGTACTTTCATAATCCATCATCACATTTTGCCAAAAGCCTTCACATAAAAAGGTCATTTTTCAGGTGTACTAATTAAAAACCAAGGGCAAAATGGTCCAAAACTCAAAGTACATGGAATTTTGACATGGGACCAATTCCAATAGCTTCTAAATGAAATTTGTGACTTGTTCAAATTGAAAAATCACTGTTACATTGCATGGAATTCTCCGAGGGCAAAAATGCCAAATTGCTTACAAGTGCACATTTTGCTAATTATCCAAAATTGTTAATCATGATTATGAGGTGGATTAGGCAATCATATATAAGCTTAATTATAACAGAAACTCAAGGGGAATAATCACAATTTTCAGATCAAAGCCAAAAAATCTCCAAATTCTCTCACTTTCTCCACTTTTCAGAAAAACACTTTTCATCAATTTTTGAAGAATTTCATCATTGCTTGTGCTCTTTCTCTATTGATTCTTCATGTGCAGGTGATCTTTGAGTTCTGTTTTCAAGAATCGAAGCAAGAACCGATCCAAAACTCCACTGTTGAAAGCTTCACTCATCAATGGCAAATGGAAAATTCTTCATCTCCAAGACTTGTTGAGCTGCGAAATCATCATCAATCATCTTCATAATCATCACACTCCATCTGTTTTCATAAATCGGAGCAAGAAACGCACGGATTCACGAGCTGCACGTCAATAAGGTTGGAAATCAAACTCGTTAATTCATGCAATTGTTATGCGATTTAGGTAGAGCACACGACATAGAACAAACTGCAATTTGAATCGTGTTAAAACATTGAGTATCCGTGGATAAATCTTGAATTGAAGTTCGCATGATAAAGCTAGTTTTGATTAGATCTTTGTGTATGTTAATTTCTGGACAAAATTGATTGCATATCCACGATCCTCGTTGAGAGACGAAGAGATCGGTATAAGGCTCGCTCATTTTCGTCGAGATTTGCTCGAAACCGCAGCTGGAGATGGAAGGACGAAGATGAACACGTGAAAAGCTTCAGGAAGTTCTGGAAATCGCGTTTTGATCTGCTTCTGTACCGTGCCAATTTGAAAACGTGTTTGCCGCCAGAAACCGTCCAATGAAACGCTGCCAGCACATTAATGAGATACTGTGCGTTTTGACCAGGCAGAGTGGTATTTACAATTATGCCACTGCGTCTTAATTAATTCATTAACACTTTAAATAATTATTTCATAATATTAACAAAACTTTAAAAAATCATATAAAATCCAATATTAATCCAAATTAGGTGGCAATTTTTTTGTTAGATCCCAATTTTTCTCTAGAATTTTTTAGGCATAATAGTTCATGTTGTGCCTGGTAGAATTTTAGAATGGCTTATTGATCTTTATCATGTGTGCAATATTTGTATGTTTTACCATTTTAATCACCAAATAATCATGCTAGCTCCAAATTGAATGAAATTTCATATGATGATTCTTGGCTCATGCCTGGAGATTTTGATGTATAATTTATGATTTTTGGATCTCTGGATTGATAGATATGATTAATTCTTTTTGAGTGTGACAATATGTGTCGCACTATGCTATGCTGAGTTCATGAATTATTTTTCCATGCTTTCCTGAGTCCTATGGCTCTGATTTTTTGCATGAGATGACTTTTATATGTTAGGTTTCACCATGATTTTTTTGTGGATTTAATTGATCCATTTCCTAATTGATTTGGATTTTTGATTGCTGTTTAGCATTTTTGGATTATTTCTTGAGTGACAAACTTACATGTCTTGTTAAATACTCATCCCTTATCCTATGAATATGAAATTTGGTGGAGTGCTTCCTAACATGTATAGCTTTAATTTGGCTTTGGTCCCATTCATTTCCCATTTGATCTCACTGTTTTACAATTGATTGAAATTGACACTTGGTTTGTGACCTAGTTTAGGTTGATTTTTGCATGCCATGGCATGTTGGATTTAATTCCCATAGCTCCACTAGTCCAAATTGCATGAAAATTGATAGGTAGCTCATTGAATATGTCCTGTTTAGAGTAGAATTTTTGTGGAATTTATTGAGCTGTTTTGATATTTGTTTGGTTGTGATCATGCTGTTGACTCATATGTGGTTCATACTTGACTACTTTGACTTAGATTGTGCATAAAATGAAATTAGTGCATAGTTTTGATGTGAGGCCAATTAGGTTCTCTTTTTAATTGAATTACCTTGATTTTGATCATGTTTCACTTGCTGTTTTAACATTTTTCCATCCTTTTGACCCTAGGCTTGTCCTAGTGGTCTTGTTACTCATGTTTGAGTTTGACTTTGACTTTGCAGGATAAGAAGTAAAGGGCTTAAAAGGAATTAATGCAAGTTGAATTGTTTCACTTGACTATTGTAAACTAACTTGTTTGTGTTGTAGGGTGCTTGGTTCACTTGGACTTGGTGCTATGCACATTATTGTTTGATTGTTGATTGATTCTTATGTTGTTGTTTTGTTTATGTTGGCCTGATTGTATTTGACTGATTTCAGGTACCCTTAGTTGCTCAGTTCTTTTAAGGACTTGTATTGCTTTGCTTTGCTTGATAAGCAATTTGCACTGAGGTATAACATTCTTGTCTCCATGTAGTCTGGAAGACCTGGCCTGTTACCTGGCCAGGCACCTGTCTGAAGTCCTCCTTAAGAGGCGATGTTTGTGATTGTTTACTTTTGTCCCCAAGCAGGTAAAGACCTCTATGAGGCAATTGGCGGATATAAGAGATATGCAATCTATCTCCCGCTATTCTGTTGAGTCGTCCCTCTGCTCACACCATTGTGTTGATGCATTGGGACACAAACCCAAGATCTTGTACAATGTACAATTGTGTCAGAGTCTTGAGTGTAGAAGGGTTCCTCCATTCTGAACCCACGCTCCTTTGTCTGAAGCTCTCCCTGACCAGGGATAAGAGCTGTGAAGTCTTATCTTCACTCTCCTTTCATCAGCTTCACCTTAGCCCCTCAATGGCAAGGTTAAGAGCTAATACTACCCCTGTACAGATGACTTGCTCTTGCAGTCTTACCCTTTGATTGAGCCCCATTTGTGTGCATATAGTGTGTGCTACTTGTGAATGCTTGATTTGCTGTTTACTTGTGTTGAATAGGATAGGCTTGCTTCCTATGCAAGTTAGCTAGAAACCTTGACTTAGGGACAACTTTGCATGATAACAGCTAGGCTCGAGTCGTAGTCTCCCTAGTTGTGTTTCCCTCTGTTATCTGGTTCGGCTAGTCCTGTGTCCCTTCGTAGGGGAACTACGTCGCCCTGATCCTCATACCAGATGAGGTACGTAGGCAGGAGATGAGCAGATCTCTCCGGGCGCCTGTGTCTTTGTTTTGTGTTGTCGTGTGCTCGGAAGCTGATGTAAGTCCATCGAGTGGCATTCGGGTTCTAGTGTGTGTTTGTTGGTTCGGATGTTGATGTAAGTCCAGTGATTGGCATTCAGGCTCCATGTTTGCCCTCGCCTGTGTCTTGGTTTTGTGTTGTTGTGTGCTTGGAAGCTGATGTAAGTCCATCGAGTGGCGTTCGGGTTCCAGTGTGGGTTTTGTTTGGTTCGGATGCTGATGTAAGCCCAGTGATTGGCATTCAGGCTCCACGTTTGCCTTTGCCTGTGTTTGTTTGTGTGCGTGTTAGCCGAGCTACGAATGCTCTGATTCTCTTTCGTCCAAAGGAGATACGTATGCATAGGATGCGACATCCTAGCGAGCATGTTTTCCCCCAGTCCGAACTACTTTGACTCTGATGTCTATGCCTGATAGACTAAGTAGGCCCAGGATGCGACATCCTGCCGAGTCAGTCTTGTTTGTTTTCTTGTGTCTCCTTCAGCCTGTATAGATGTTTATTTGAGCAGTGTTTTAGCAACCATTTTCCTTCCTTTAGTGCGTGGATCCCGTCGAGTACGACGGATGCGTAGGGGTGCTAATACCTTCCCTTCGCATAACCGACTCCCGATCCCATTCTCTTTGGTCGCGAGACCATGCTTTTTCCAGGTTTACTCTGAGCGTTTCCTTTCCTTCTTTTGGGATAAATAACGCACAGTGGCGGCTCTGTTGTTCTTGTTTCCCGCCGGTTTTTCGCGTAATGCGACAGCTGGCGACTCTACTGGGGACAAGTGAAGTTGACCTCTTGCTGGTCCATCTTCCCTAAGCGAGTCTCTCCTAGCGCTCTCTAGGTTAGGGTTTGGTTGCTATTTGCTGTTATTTATTGCATTCATGATTATTATGTTGTATATATGTGCATATCTGTTTGCATGCATCATACTGTCATTGAGCTGTCTCCTGTACAGGTGGTTCCTCTGTTTGGGGTGGGTGTTCTGAGTGGGGCTAAAACCCAGGCCCGAGTATACACCTAGGATTAGTGTGGTCTCACGTTCCTCATTTGCTTTATCAGCATATTGTTGCAACGTGACATACCACAAGTCGGACGAGGTTCATCTGAGGGAGCTCTTCCTTTGTGGGGTACTCCACTCTGGTTGAGTCACCTCATCTGAGCTATTGACTCTGGTGACCGATCATTTCCCGGGTCTTTGATTGAAACGATCTTAAGAGAGCTACAATGGCACACCCGAAAGGGCAAACCCGTTGAGTATCTTTGCCCGATTGTCGAGATCATTGTCCGCCTTAGGATAACCTGATTAGAATTTACCTGTGAGGGGAGGGTTGATTCTTACAGATGCATGTTCTGATGGTGACTTTGTTAGTGACTATTGGTTGATCAGAGTCCTCTTTAAGAGTCGGATTTATGGATCTATTTCTGGACGCCGGAGGTTTGATCCTGGCATTGATCGGCGGGTTCCGTTTATTTCGGATCCCCAGGTTGAATTTGAGAGTACCGGTTCAGAGGATCTGGCTGTCGTCCGTTCAGTGGATGTTCCTGTGATAATGATGTAATCTCCGGTTCCGTTTATTTCGGAATTCCCCCAAGTCGGATTTACGGTGACTCAGTTGACTGTGACTGGTTCAGAGAATGGGTCTTCAGATGACTAGATGGCGCAGTGACCTGCATTCATGCATTTGCATCGGTCTCATTTCGCATTCATCTGCATTCAACTCATGTCTGTCCGTACTCAGGGTCCATTATTTTTAATAGAGACTCAGGTCGAGAGACATCCAGATGTCAGAATGTTGTTGATAAAATTTTATCTGTCTCGGTGAAACCGGAATCAAAGGACAGAATATTCCTAGTACGGATAGACATTGCATGTGTGAGTCATACTAACCCATTTGCTGTTTTGTAGGTGTCAACCGGTGAGCATAGCTCGTCTGCTCAGATATCCTGCTAGGGGCAACGAATCCGAACTGATGGATCCTCCCAACGCCGACATCCTCGAACTGAAAGAGATGGTGAGGGATTTGTTCAGTGTTGTGCAAGGGCTTGCCTTGGGGCAGAAGGCCGTGGCCGAGAGATTGGAAAGGATTGAGGGCTGGATGATCAAGGAGAAAGTTCAGGGAAAGGCTCCATCATCTGAAGTGACAAACCCCTCTGGCTCTGTAGCAAAGAAACCCTCTGGCAGTGGTCCGCTCGAGAAAGAGGTTGACTCAAGTGATATGCCAGCAAAGAAAGAACGCAGTAAGGATCGTTATCATCCTTATGCTGCTGCTGTAATCACTCCTGTTGGTAATCCACTTGTACCACCTCAACAGAAGGCACCGAGAGTTAGGAGCCAGATGAAGAAGAAAAAGGAGGAGCGTCAGTTCGAGGAACCACCTGATACCTACACCCTTTTGTTCAGGAGATTGAGGGATTTGGGGTTAGTCCGACCAAGGATTTTGATTCCCGTAGCACAACAGAAGAGGCCTGCACACTATGATGAGAATGCCAGGTGCGAGTTCCATTCTGGGGCACCCGGGCACAGTGTTGAGGGTTGTAGGGCTTTCAAACATGTCGTCCAGGACATGGTGGACTCCAAGATCATCAGCTTGGCACATATCATGGATGGGGATGTCAACCCTGTATCCAGGAAGGGTCCTGTAAAGATGAAGATGGTGAAAAAGGTCAAGAAAGGAATAGAGATGACTGAGGAAGATCAGTTAAAGGTTCCCATGGCTGTGGTCCCAAAACCTCTGATGCAGGATGGAGCTTTCCCTGTTGTTGATAATTGTTGTGCGGCCGTTGCCACAGAGGGGTGTGCATTGATGAGAGATACAACCCAGAAGACGATGGAAGTGGAAATGGATAGTGAAAAAGTTGAAACACCCAGTCAAGCAATTGAAACCATCAAGGTAGAGAATGCTGTTGTTATTGGGAAAGAGAAGACGCTGTCCATTTCTTCTTATAAGCAAGCTCTAGAAGTGGTGAAGAACAAAGGGGCCCGAGGTTGGGGAAGAATCATTGACATAGTGGTGAAGGCAGACATGTTTGGGATCGGTTATCCTGATCAAGAGTCGTCTAGACCAAACAGAGGACGTCGTCCACCGTACATCTTCGTCAGTGCAGGAATGCTGAATTCTGATCATGCTTGTTCAGTGAGTGAAGAGATCGACCGCGACCGCGAGCTAGAGCTGTGGATAAAGTCGTGCGTACCAGGCGATTGGAAGGCCTCCAAAAGCATCACTGTCGCTCATCCGGAAGAGTAGTTTTTCTGTGTTAATTTTGTTTGCATGAAAGCCATACGTTTTGCCCGAAACGTACTGGTCCATTGTAAGGGCCACCTCATGTGTCTCATTTTGCAACATTTTGCATCAGTAATAAATGGATGTTTTTGTGATCAAAAGCGGTGTTCCCTGTTTTTCATTTTTTGCAGTTTTAAAAAATAAAAATGGCAATATTTTTATTCTCTTTCCTTTTGATTCATTTGGTTCCGACCACAAAAGTGACCACCCTCCTGATCTCATCGATAACAATTCGGTTACACCTCTATATGACTTCGACAATCCAAGCTATCATGCCGAGGAAGAAGGCGAAGAAGATTGTGATCTACGGGAAATAGCCAGGTTGTTGAAACAAGAGGAGAAGGTGATTCAACCGCAAGAGGAGCGAGTCAAGATGGTAATCCCGAGTACCGCCGAGTCCAGAAGGGAAATGAGAGTTGAGGCCGCTTCAGAGGCAAGTCGAGAGTAGAATGGTAGCCCTGTTGAAAGAGCAGGTTGATATCTTCACCTGGTTGCATCCAGATACACCAGGGTGGAATACCCATATTGTGGGGCATGAGCTACCATCGAGAGAAGACTATCCTCTAGTGAAGAAGAAGGCCGGTGCCACGGATCAAAGGGCTACGGAGCGACTTTGTTTCATGATATGATTCACCGTGGTGTCACGTGCCATGTTGATGACATGATGGCAAAGTCCCAAGCAGAGAGGGGCATCCGGTGGACTTGATCAAGTTGTTTGACCGGTTGAGATAACTCATACTGTTGAGTCTAAGTCAGTGCACTTATGGAGTGCTGTCCGGTGAGCTGCCGAGGCTTGTTGTGGGCAAATCAGAGGAATCGAGGTCGATCCTGCGAAAAAAAAAAGAAGAAAAAAAAAGAAAAAACAATACTAGAAACGCCTGAACCAAAAACAAACAAAAAAAAGAGAGAAAAGAAATCAAATGGTCAGGTGGAATGGTGACTGCCAAGGGGCATGGAAAGGAAAATAAGTAGCAGGAACCTCTGATTCTGATACCTTCCTTGGAAGAAACAACTGTTAATCTGGTACTTGACAGCCTTTAAGGGGTCTATGAGGCGTATTGGGTCAGCATGACTAGTCTTGTCGAAAAGAGCATGCAATTTACCTAAGCAAAAAGTTTATCGACTGTGAAACAATACACTCACTGTTCGAGAAAACTTGATGTACTTTGGCATAGGCTGCTCGCCGACTGAGACAGTATGCTGGTTCATACCACCTTGTGGATGTCCAAAATGGATCTGATCAAGTATGTGCTTGAGAAGTCAGCATGGACCGGACGGGTTGCGAGAGGGCAAATGGCGTCAACTGAATACGATATTCGGTATACCTCCCAGAAAGCAATCAAGAAGAGGGTATTGTATGGTTATCTCGCCCAACAACCCATCGATGATTCTCAACCAAGGAAGTTTGAAGTCCCTGATGAGGACATCTCGAGGTACTCAAATCGAAAGATTGAGAGTGACCGATCCCGGAGGAGGGGCCTGACCCTGAATCCGAACGGGTTCTGATGTCTGATGGGGAGTTTAAAAGTGAATAAGCTAGTGCTTCCCCGATAACATTTGAACGCACCAACGATGGTGGCTGAGTACGAAGTCGGTATCCTGAGTGTCGTACTTCGATGCGTGCATCTGCTGGGGCAACGCCTTTCTCACTCAGGTATGGGATGAGAGTTGTACTACCATTTGAGACCCAGATTTCGTCGTGGAGAATCCAGATGGATGAGAAGTTAGAAAAGGGCGAGTGGATAAGGACTCGGTTTGACGCGTTGAGCCTGATTAAGAAAAGAGTTCGACAGTTACTTGTCATGGGGCAGTTGTACCCGGTAAATGAAGCGTGTTGTTAACTAAGAAGTGCGACCTCGTGGGTAGCATGGAAGAGATGTGGTGTTGAAAAGGATCCTTCCTCCTCAAGACGATCGTGGGGCAAGTGGATAAACAGTTATGAAGGTTCGTTCGTGGTCAAAAAAGTCTCCTCTGATAGAGCCTTGTCGTTGACGACCACAGATGATGAGGATTTGCCATCCCCTGAGTGCGGACGCAGTTAAAAGATACTTCGTGAAAAAATTGACCCGCTGGACAAAAAAAGGAAAAGAGTTCAGGCAAAAAGGGGCATCCCGGCGAACCAAGAAAAAAGAGAAAAGGTTCGGGCAAAAGTTAGGGATAATAAAGAACTATACACCCGGCAAGTCGAAAACCCCACAAGGGCGGCTTGGGCAAAAAAGGGTATCCCGGTGGACTGAAACCCGAAAGGCGGTCCAGGAAAAAGAGGGATTGAAACGAACAACTGCGTCCAGCATGATCGTTTGTGCTCGAGATGTGACTTGGATAATCTCCGACAGAGATCGATCGGAAGCGTCTGGTTCAGAAAGCCGAAAGTGCGGAAAGTCTTGAGGACATATGGGGTGTAACCGAGTTGGAACCCGATGAGATCACGGTTTCACATTGCCATTAGGATAGATTTTTCCTTTTGTGCGCAATCACCTCTTGCCAGGGTTTGCTTCCTGTGTGTTGCTCGATTCTGAGCCACCTTTTTGTTTCAGTCAATAAATGCGTTCAGTCAAATAGTTTTGTTTTTGTTTTCATTACCGCTTTGATTACGAAAACATCCGTTCGTTTTGATAAGAATATTTGCATTTTGAAACATAGAGGTCCCTTCCGATGCATGCTTATAAGATTGAAATCTAGAAATCTTATTCGGAAGTTTGAGCGACTAAAATGTTGAAGTGTTGACACGCCTGGGGCACGCTTTTATCTAACAATCTCTTGTGCAGGTGCTGTTAGATATCTTCATTCGCTGACAGGTGGTGATATGAAGCCTTTTAAAAAAAGAAATCCCCACAGAGTCCAGCCAGGGGCAAGGGATAGACGAACAATGAAAGGACGGTGAAGGATTACGACGACGATCCTGGAAGGGGTTAATCAAGAAGACTCTTCAAAGTCTGAGGACCGGGAAGTTTGTATGAATCCCAGGAGTTCGATCCCCGTGGAGTACGGAGGAGCCGGGAATACAAGGTGATGAGTCAGGAAAGTCCAGATGAGTCTGGGAGTTCTCAAAAGTGGAAAGTCAACACTGTGGTAGGATGGTGAACACCAGTGTTCGACAAATCGAAGGACGGCCCGTGACTGATAGGCCGTAATTCCCCAATGGGTTTGAGAGTGTCACCTCCCTAGCAGATTCGAGATCGGTGCCTCCTCAGCAAGCCTGAAGGCTACCATATCCCCAGCGGAGTGGTGATTGTTTTCCAAGTCTGAAGCTGTCTTCCCAGCAGAGGTTGTGTTGATGGTATTCCCCCAGCAAGGTCCCCAAGAGGACCGGATTCGGCAGGGCCATCCCCGGTAGAGGTAAGCATGGGCTGCCTCCCCTAGCAGGGTAATCTCCAAGCGGATCGGGTTCGATGGAGGTCGTCCCCAGCGAGGTTGTCTTTCCCCATCAGGGTGGAAATTGACGTGGTATTGAAATCTTCAGCAGAGTTCCTGGAGCTCCCCGGTGTTGTCTCTGGAGGAGACGTGTGTTTTTATGCATCCATCATTTAGACAAGCATAGCATATTGCATCATTAGTGCATAGCATTTCCATGATCATGGGGCATTGTGAAAAACAAAAAAACTCATGCATCAACATTGCAAACATGTCCATTAGCCCTTAGCCGTGGTGACCGAGAATGGATTGTTGGAAAGAGTTTAGCATCGCTTGGATCGGCTTCAGAGTTGGGTTCCCCAGCATGGTTGAGAGGTTGGTGTTTCTCAGCAAGCGACTCCTTAGTCGAGTGGGTATCCCCAACAATACAATTCCCCTAGCAGATGTGGGTGTGTCTGATCTCTCCATGTAGAGTCTACCCCTTAAGCAGAAAGTGTCTACCATTTCCTTCTGTGTTCCCCCACTAAGTTAGATCCTCGTGGATGACGGTTGTTTCCGTTCCCTCCCTCACGGGACGGGTTTCCCTATTGAGTTCTTTCCTCATTAGGTTGAGTCTTGTTTCAGTCTGCCTTTCGGGATTGATCCTAAATTGGCTCCCCGTTGACTGTTTAGTGGCTTCTACCTACAAACCGGTAGCTGTAAGTCCTATCGTCGTGGTTTTCTACCTACAAGCCGGTAGTTGTAAAATCCCACTTTCATCCCCTAGCAGAGGTAGCCTTTGTGGTTCATTCTGTTTGTTGGCTTCTACCTACAAACCGGTAGCTGTAAGTCCTATCGTCGTGGTTTTCTACCTACAAGCCGGTAGTTGTAAAATCCCACTTTCATCCCCTAGCAGAGGTAACCTTTGTGGTTCATTCTGTTTGTTGGCCTCTACCTGCAAACCGGTAGTTGTAAGTCCTATCTTTGTGGTTTTCTACCTACTAGCTGGTAGTTGTAAAATCCCACGTTCTCTCCTTGTTGTGGAGTTAACCCTCTGTGCTCATCCTAGTTGATGACGGTTTCTGTTCCCGTGGTTTTCTGCCTACAAACCGGTAGATGTAATCCCCTCTTTGTAGTTATCAGTGCCCGGTTTGCGGTATTGATAGTCTTGTCCCCTCTGGATACTTGCCTTGATCAAGCAGTATTGCCCCCAGTGGGTCTTCCCCTTCCCTTTGGGTATTTGCTCCGAGTTAGCAACTTTATCCCTTTTTGATTGGTCATCTTTTGCATACCTAGTCTGGTACCCCGATGCCTTTCTTTTCGATCGTTTATCCATTTAACAATCAACCCGGTTATGGATAATCTTCCTTGCGAGGTTATTATCTACGTTTTGACGGCTATAGATAATATATCTCATGCGCTCTTGGGTCGAAGTCGTCCTCCCCAGTTGAGTAAGATTCGTATTCCTTTGTTCGGAATCGAATGTCCATCCTTTAACAAGTTTGCCTTTGCTCTCTTCAGGATGATGTCGGTTGATCTATCCATTTAACAATCAACCCGGTTATGGATAATCTTTCTTGCGAGGTTATTATCTACGTTTTGACGGCTATAGATAATATATCTCATGCGCTCTTGGGTCGAAGTCGTCCTCCCCAGTTGAGTAAGATTCGTATTCCTTTGTTCGGAATCGAATGTCCATCCTTTAACAAGTTTGCCTTTGCTCTCTTCAGGATGATGTCGGTCGATTTATCCATTTAACAACCTCCAATCCGGTTATGGATAATCTTCCATGCGAGTATGTTGTCTACGTTTCGACGACTATAGATAATCTCATGCACTCTCTGGTCAGTCTTTTGATTGCTTTCTCCAGCAGAGTAAGATTCGTATTCCCTGTGGAATCGAATGTCCATCCTTTAACAAGATCGCTTTTCTAGCCCTCTTCAGGATGTTGAGTGTTTTGGAACACAAACCAATTCACGTTTGGTCGGTCACCCGTTTCATACCTACAACCCGGTATCCGTGGTGTTCCTTCCTGTTTGCTCATTGTCGTGACCTTTTTCCCCAGTGAGATCCCCTGCAAGTGTGTAGCCTTGCCCAGGCATGTAGATGTCAGTATCCTGTCAGTACCCGCGTGTGTTGTTTCTTTGGTGTCGGTAAACGCCATCTTTCGGTGCTTTCCCAGTCATGCGTAGTGTCTGGTCTTCTTTGGTGACGGTAAACATCATCTTTCGATGTTCGTAACGTCGTCCTTCCTTCCCTAGTGAAGAATAATCCTCCTCTCCGTTGGTGTCGATAAACGTCGAGTTTTTCCCGATCATCCGTTGATGATTTGGTTGTGTTCTCTCTCCCCAGAAGAACTTCCTCCTCTCCGTTGGTGTCGATAAACGTCGAGTTTTTCCTATGCGTCTGCTGGCGTATAGTTGATATCTTTCCCCACAGGGTCGTCCCCAGAAGAATCCTCCTCTCCGTTGGTGTCGATAAACGTCGAGTTTTTCCTATTCGTCCGATGACGTCTAGTTGCTTATCCCTCACAGATCATTCATTAATGACTGTTGATTCCCCTCAGAAGTTTCCTCCTCTCCGTTGGTGTCGATAAACGTCGAGTTTTTCCTATTCATCCTATGATGTCTAGCTGTACCTTTCCCCATGCGGATTTACCTCCCCGTTGGTTTCGATAAACGTTGTGTTTTTCTCATTCGTCCGACGACGTCTGATTGTATACCCTATTCTCCAGTCATTCATTAATGTCTGGTTGATTTCCCAGCCAGAATCCCCAGTAGACGTCCTATTTGGTGTCCGGTTGTGGTCTCCCTTTCGTCCGTTGACGCCTGGTTGAGTTTTCTCCTTCTCCGTTGGTGTCGATAAACGTTGAGTCTCCCATTTCGTCCGTTGACGTCTGGTCGAGTGTTCCTGGTCGTCCCAGTTGATTCTCCTTCTCCGTTGGTGTCGATAAACGTCGAGCGTCTCCCTTTCGTCCGATGACGTCTGGTCGAGTCTTCCCATTCATCCGATGATGTCTGATTCACCTCTCCGTTGGTTTTGGTAAACGTCGAGTTTTTCCCATTACGTCCGCTGACGTATGGTTGTATCCTTTCCTGGTTATCCCCAGTAGAGTTGATTTACCTCTCCGTTGGTCTTGGTAAACGTTGAGTTTTTCCTAGTTGTCCGCTGGCATCTAGTTTGAGATTTCTGTTCCCCATTCATCGTGTGTCGATGTCTGGATGTGGTTGTGCTTTTGAAAGAAGAAAAACAACGAGAAAAGACGAATCCCAGCAGTGTGCAAATTTCTACGGTTCTTGGTATTCAATCCCTGTTTACCCTGAAAGTCTGACAGTCGTTGCTCTCATCCCTTCGGGTTCCCAGTTGATTGAATAGGGGCAGCTGTAGCACCTCAAATTTGCACCCTACCTTTTGTATATACATTTCATGATTAGGTCATTAACATAACATAGGCCACTGCATAACATTGCATTGTCCATTTGCCCAAGTGCAAGCCCACTGACAAATTAGGTCAAACTGGTCAGGAGAATCAGTCAATCCAGCAAGCATGTGCTATTTTCATTGGAACAAAGCCCTATGGTTGATTTATCAAGTTCATATGGTCTAAGGATCATTTTGAAATGGTTTGGCCAAAGATTGGATGATCAAAGCTCATCAGTCAAGCTGGATTTCAGCTGGAACCATAGAAAGTCAACTGTGGTCAACTGTGGTTAACTGTGCCTGATTTTATGGATTGGAAGGTGTGAGATGGTTTGAAAGGCCTCATTCATGTCCATATGAGTTTCATTTGACATATCAAAGACCAAGGTTGAAGATTTGGAGGTCAGACAAGAAGTTTCCTAAAATGGCAGGTGACCTGTAATTTCAGCTGCCCAAAATGGAAACTTTTTCTCCTCAAAATTACTTCATCATACAAGCTTCAAATGGAATTTGGTCCAACATGAAAGTTGAATATCTTGATCTCACCATTCCAAAAAGTCCAAGAACTTGAAATTCCCATGTGTGGTTGGCAAGATATGCTCCAGTCATTTTCCAAAAATGCCCAAAATCAAAGTGCCATAACTTTCACATGGAATGGCCAAATTGGATGGTTCTTCTTTGAGCAAACCCCATTTAACATGTACTTTCATAATCCATCATCACATTTTGCCAAAAGCCTTCACATAAAAAGGTCATTTTTCAAGTGTACTAATTAAAAACCAAGGGCAAAATGGTCCAAAACTCAAAGTACATGGAATTTTGACATGGGACCAATTCCAATAGCTTCTAAATGAAATTTGTGACTTGTTAAAATTGAAAAATCACTGTTACATTGCATGGAATTCTCCGAGGGCAAAAATGCCAAATTGCTTACAAGTGCACATTTTGCTAATTATCCAAAATTGCTAATCATGATTATGAGGTGGATTAGGCAATCATATATAAGCTTAATTATAACAGAAACTCAAGGGGAATAATCACAATTTTCAGATCAAAGCCAAAAAATCTCCAAATTCTCTCACTTTCTCCACTTTTCACAAAAACACTTTTCATCAATTTTTGAAGAATTTCATCATTGCTTGTGCTCTTTCTCTATTGATTCTTCATGTGCAGGTGATCTTTGAGTTCTGTTTTCAAGAATCGAAGCAAGAACCGATCCAAAACTCCATTGTTGAAAGCTTCACTCATCAATGGCAAATGGAAAATTCTTCATCTCCAAGACTTGTTGAGCTGCGAAATCATCATCAATCATCTTCATAATCATCACACTCCATCTGTTTTCATAAATCGGAGCAAGAAACGCACGGATTCACGAGCTGCACGTCAATAAGGTTGGAAATCAAACTCGTTAATTCATGAAATTGTTATGCGGTTTAGGTAGAGCACACGACATAGAACAAACTGCAATTTGAATCGTGTTAAAACATTGAGTATCCGTGGATAAATCTTGAATTGAAGTTCGCATGATAAAGCTAGTTTTGATTAGATCTTTGTGTATGTTAATTTCTGGACAAAATTGATTGCATATCCACGATCCTCGTTGAGAGACGAAGAGATCGGTATAAGGCTCGCTCATTTTCGTCGAGATTTGCTCGAAACCGCAGCTGGAGATGGAAAGACGAAGATGAACACGTGAAAAGCTTCAGGAAGTTCTGGAAATCGCGTTTTGATCTGCTTCTGTACCGTGCCAATTTGAAAACGTGTTTGCCGCCAGAAACCGTCCAATGAAACGCTGCCAGCACATTAATGAGATACTGTGCGTTTTGGCCAGGCAGAGTGGTATTTACAATTATGCCACTGCGTCTTAATTAATTCATTAACACTTTAAATAATTATTTCATAATATTAACAAAACTTTAAAAAATCATATAAAATCCAATATTAATCCAAATTAGGTGGCAATTTTTTTGTTAGATCCCAATTTTTCTCTAGAATTTTTTAGGCATAATAGTTCATGTTGTGCCTGGTAGAATTTTAGAATGGCTTATTGATCTTTATCATGTGTGCAATATTTGTATGTTTTACCATTTTAATCACCAAATAATCATGCTAGCTCCAAATTGAATGAAATTTCATATGATGATTCTTGACTCATGCCTGGAGATTTTGATGTATAATTTGTGATTTTTGGATCTCTGGATTGATAGATATGATTAATTCTTTTTGAGTGTGACAATATGTGTCGCACTATGCTATGCTGAGTTCATGAATTATTTTTCCATGCTTTCCTGAGTCCTATGGCTCTGATTTTTTGCATGAGATGACTTTTATATGTTAGGTTTCACCATGATTTTTTTGTGGATTTAATTGATCCATTTCCTAATTGATTTGGATTTTTGATTGCTGTTTAGCATTTTTGGATTGTTTCTTGAGTGACAAACTTACATGTCTTGTTAAATACACATCCCTTATCCTATGAATATGAAATTTGGTGGAGTGCTTCCTAACATGTATAGCTTTAATTTGGCTTTGGTCCCATTCATTTCCCATTTGATCTCACTGTTTTACAATTGATTGAAATTGACACTTGGTTTGTGACCTAGTTTAGGTTGATTTTTGCATGCCATGGCATGTTGGATTTAATTCCCATAGCTCCACTAGTCCAAATTGCATGAAAATTGATAGGTAGCTCATTGAATATGTCCTGTTTAGAGTAGAATTTTTATGGAATTTATTGAGCTGTTTTGATATTTGTTTGGTTGTGATCATGCTGTTGACTCATATGTGGTTCATACTTGACTACTTTGACTTAGATTGTGCATAAAATGAAATTAGTGCATAGTTTTGATGTGAGGCCAATTAGGTTCTCTTTTTAATTGAATTACCTTGATTTTGATCATGTTTCACTTGCTGTTTTAACATTTTTCCATCCTTTTGACCCTAGGCTTGTCCTAGTGGTCTTGTTACTCATGTTTGAGTTTGACTTTGACTTTGCAGGATAAGAAGTAAAGGGCTTAAAAGGAATTAATGCAAGTTGAATTGTTTCACTTGACTATTGTAAACTAACTTGTTTGTGTTGTAGGGTGCTTGGTTCACTTGGACTTGGTGCTATGCACATTATTGTTTGATTGTTGATTGATTCTTATGTTGTTGTTTTGTTTATGTTGGCCTGATTGTATTTGACTGATTTCAGGTACCCTTAGTTGCTCAGTTCTTTTAAGGACTTGTATTGCTTTGCTTTGCTTGATAAGCAATTTGCACTGAGGTATAACATTCTTGTCTCCATGTAGTCTGGAAGACCTGGCATGTTACCTGGCCAGGCACCTGTCTGAAGTCCTCCTTAAGAGGCGATGTTTGTGATTGTTTACTTTTGTCCCCAAGCAGGTAAAGACCTCTATGAGGCAATTGGCGGATATAAGAGATATGCAATCTATCTCCCGCTATTCTGTTGAGTCGTCCCTCTGCTCACACCATTGTGTTGATGCATTGGGACACAAACCCAAGATCTTGTACAATGTACAGTTGTGTCAGAGTCTTGAGTGTAGAAGGGTTCCTCCATTCTGAACCCACGCTCCTTTGTCTGAAGCTCTCCCTGACCAGGGATAAGAGCTGTGAAGTCTTATCTTCACTCTCCTTTCATCAGCTTCACCTTAGCCCCTCAATGGCAAGGTTAAGAGCTAATACTACCCCTGTACAGATGACTTGCTCTTGCAGTCTTACCCTTTGATTGAGCCCCATTTGTGTGCATATAGTGTGTGCTACTTGTGAATGCTTGATTTGCTGTTTACTTGTGTTGAATAGGATAGGCTTGCTTCCTATGCAAGTTAGCTAGAAACCTTGACTTAGGGACAACTTTGCATGATAACAGCTAGGCTCGAGTCGTAGTCTCCCTAGTTGTGTTTCCCTCTGTTATCTGGTTCGGCTAGTCCTGTGTCCCTTCGTAGGGGAACTACGTCGCCCTGATCCTCATACCAGATGAGGTACGTAGGCAGGAGATGAGCAGATCTCTCCGGGCGCCTGTGTCTTTGTTTTGTGTTGTCGTGTGCTCGGAAGCTGATGTAAGTCCATCGAGTGGCATTCGGGTTCTAGTGTGTGTTTGTTGGTTCGGATGTTGATGTAAGTCCAGTGATTGGCATTCAGGCTCCATGTTTGCCCTCGCCTGTGTCTTGGTTTTGTGTTGTTGTGTGCTTGGAAGCTGATGTAAGTCCATCGAGTGGCGTTCGGGTTCCAGTGTGGGTTTTGTTTGGTTCGGATGCTGATGTAAGCCCAGTGATTGGCATTCAGGCTCCACGTTTGCCTTTGCCTGTGTTTGTTTGTGTGCGTGTTAGCCGAGCTACGAATGCTCTGATTCTCTTTCGTCCAAAGGAGATACGTATGCATAGGATGCGACATCCTAGCGAGCATGTTTTCCCCCAGTCCGAACTACTTTGACTCTGATGTCTATGCCTGATAGACTAAGTAGGCCCAGGATGCGACATCCTGCCGAGTCAGTCTTGTTTGTTTTCTTGTGTCTCCTTCAGCCTGTATAGATGTTTATTTGAGCAGTGTTTTAGCAACCATTTTCCTTCCTTTAGTGCGTGGATCCCGTCGAGTACGACGGATGCGTAGGGGTGCTAATACCTTCCCTTCGCATAACCGACTCCCGATCCCATTCTCTTTGGTCGCGAGACCATGCTTTTTCCAGGTTTACTCTGAGCGTTTCCTTTCCTTCTTTTGGGATAAATAACGCACGGTGGCGGCTCTGTTGTTCTTGTTTCCCGCCGGTTTTTCGCGTAATGCGACAGCTTGTAACTGCCTAAAGACTGACATGGGTCGTGTCAAGGAACATGGGCTGGCTGTGCCAGCCTCGACTTTCTTGTATAGAGGGGGCTCAAATGGACCAACACGACCCATGTCATGGTACACAACTATATTATGTTGGTCTGGGAAAATTTGTACGAGAATGGCTCATTTTCGCTCGATCTTTGACTTTTCTTACTCTTATTCGTTCCATTGACCTCATATTACCTTAAATAATAAAAGGGAGACAAAAATGCATTAAAAGGAACTAGGATGATGAAAACACACATGAAATTAAAAGGAAACCATACAAAAGGCCAAAAGTCGATACATACACCCAATGGGTCGATACATCGAGGGCAAAGAATTTTTATTGAAAAAATTATTCAGTAGAATTCAACTCTAAACATGGGAGTCGACTCATTCACGTATGTATCTACTCATATATGCCTTTGTATCGATACATGCAAGGCAAGAATGAGCATGATCATATTGCTTCAAAAAACTTTCAGATTGAGTCGGCTCATTCGTAACTTGTATAAACTCATAGAAGGCAGGGTTGTGTTTTTAACTATTCTTCATTATGTTTTGACTCATAGGCTTGATGTATCGACACATAGACTTATTTTTCATGAAAATTATAAGGTTTGACTTGTAATGACCTATTTAATGTGATTTTAAATGTCTTAATATGATAATGCACATCCAGACATTGACAAATAATATCTAATGTGCGCAAATACTAAGTGTTCTAGTTTTAACATCATTCAAAATATATTTAAGCGGATAATGCACTCAGAGCACGACCAAGGAAACTTGAAACGTTCAAATCTCATCTGGACCAAGCTGGAGTCTCTCAAATGTTCATAGAACAGGACATTTGTTGAGCTTTCAGGGTCAATTAGTACCCACTTTATGTCTCAAACATCGCACTACACAATGATGACCATGTGGTCGTTGTTGTGAGGAAGGATATTCGCAACATCTTTACTATAAAAGATGATTTCGGGCTCTAGCTCCTTTCTAAAGTATGCTTTATAGATGGCGGGTACGACATTCACCATCAACATCTTCCGATCATACTTCAGACGGGAAGAGTTGGATTATCCACCTCAAGAAAATCATCCAGCTATGGTGTTAATGGATGCATACGCGTTGACATGTGTTGTGGCACCTCATTCTCCCACCATGCTGAAGAAGGTGACTGAGCAGTTGATAAATGAAAGATGGGTGCGATCTAGGTTAGTTTTATCGGGCCCCATGATGGGCACCAATTGTACTTGTTAAAAAAAGTTCAATGAGGGACAACCTCTTGTTGCGTAGGCCTGTCTAAGACTTTAGGGTTTGAGACGTGCTAAGAGCTCACCCACCCGGGAATAATGGAGAGGTCCTATATGCTCTACTGAGGGAATTTTGTGATCATTTTACCCATTCTAAGATCGGGGTAAATATAGAAGGCTACTTGGGTTTGAGTTATAAAACTAGATGAGTAGTTTCCCTCTCTTTTAGTCAAAGATGTGTGAATGGAAAATTGGATTCTTCCTTCAATAGTGGAGGAGGCCATTTTTCCTCTACACTTGACCAATTTTGCTCATGCCGCGTATTTCACCAGTTGAATCAGGAGAAGAGCATGGTTCAAAGATAGTTAGGCACATGTCCAATTAGGCGACCATTTCAACAACTACTTCCATTGTGTCGAAGCTCGCACAACGTTTATTTCAATTGGTTTTCTATTGCTTTTTCATGGAATACCCTTTCACAACTTATCAAAATTATCCTATAGATAATCATGCAAGGTGTGATGGTCTAATTAGAAGTGACCAAGGTATATGGTTACGTGATTTTTTCAAAAAATTACTTGAAAGATGTAATGCTTATATTACTATATTTTAGGGGTGTCTTGAAGGAGTTAAGTCTTGTGCAAACTCGTGGATATTTAAAAGTTGAGCTTTATGTGAACTAAAAAGATTGTCGTTAATACATTGAGAAAAGGAAGTATGAGTAGTGTTTTACGTTGGGGATTAATTCAACAAATCACACATCGAAATCAAATTTGTCATTCATGTAGGGAAACAAATGCATGTGTTAATACTCTCGCATATATTGATTATGATCATAATCTCATTTTGATTTTGTATGAACAATGTCTTGCAAACTTCAGTTTTTTACTTATGATCTTTATAGCAACAATCTCTTTGAAAAAAATGTATTTGTATTCGTACCGGTACCCAAAACTGACACCAACATTTATAATTATGTTTAATTAATTAATTTTTTTAAAAATTGTTATTGGTATCGACATATTTGTGTGATATTTGTGTCTTATAACCTATTAATGGTTTGTTGGAGATTGTTACCCTTTAACTGATTTTTATTTAGCTTTCTTTTTTGATTTTGATCCACTTTGTTTTTAAAAAAAAGTTATAGCAGTATTATACTACATGAATATTAATTTAGATGAAATATACTAGCACTTCCAAATTCTGTTTCAGTTCCAATTGAAAAAACATCCACATAAGGTTTTTACCAAAATAAAATAAAATAATTACATAGTATCCCCATAACAACAAACATTGACATAGTTCACAAATAACTCGGTTTTACTAAATGAGAGAGGATAAGAAAATTCAATCAAATAATTCCCACTTGGTAGGGGACGGAGAATGATCGATAATCTCCCACTTGGTTGTAACAATAACAGGCTTCACTGTTGCATTAGAAGTCTTCAGTATATCCAGAGTTTCAACACACTTCTGCACCCTCTTTCCCTGTAAAACCAATCATCATTACATTTAATCAATTACCTTGTTATAAATTCCATAGGACTAACTAATTAACCATAATGTTAATATATAATACCGACACTTATAATTAAGTTTATCTTTTTAATTATTATTGGTGTCAGTGTCATGTTTCTGATGATCTTGCTAAAATACCTGTAAAATTTTCTGCGCAGAGGCATCTCCTTCTGCCGAAATGCTTTCCAATTTAATTGCTTGTCTCATAAGCATCTCAATCAACGTTATGATCTGAACTTCCGGTACTTTGATACCATTGGAGATTGATTTTTCAATCACAGAGACCTGCTCTTCTAGCTGATCAAGCTGGAGACACACATTATTGATCGCACGATTTGCAGTTTGGATCTTCGCATTAATCCGCATCTGAATGAATCGCCGCTCAATACTAGAAGCGTCTTGAATCAACACCAGCTTCGATTTATCTTTCACTCCACACACATCCAAATACTCTCCATTTTCTCGCTCTTTTCCTCTGTATATCAATCTCTGTTCTTCTACCTTCAATCCCGTTTCTTCGCTCATCACCTTCTTCACCTCCCCGAATGTTGCCGTGGAACTCACGTAGACATCGTGCCGGAGTGCACCGTAGGCGATTCGGAGGCGCAAATTGGCCACCGGAGCTTCAGGTTTTCCGATTCGTTTTTGAACTAACATTCCTCCCGGTCTCATTTCCCATTCGGATTTTTCTTCTTTCGTCTCAGGTTGAGACGACGTCGTTTCTCTTCTACTAGTGGTTCCAACGTACCCATTCAGTTTCTTCTTCATCATTTTCAACTCTGTTTTCTTTTCTCCCCGAAAGAGGGAAAATATAAATATTTATAGATTTACAAGTATTTTTAAATTAAAATTCTATTTAAAGACTTTGGTGGTACTTATTCGAGAGAGTAGGAATTTAAAGACTTTGCCACCCAAATATTATGTAGGGCTTCATTGGAGAATCTTGTGGACGAATGAGAATGTGCCACGTGTACCAATAAGTTGGTTTGTGTGTATATTGACATCAAAGTTTGCCGACAGTTGAAGGAACCATCTTGAAGAAACCACACATGGCCATCACAAGCCATGTTGCTTTAGCTTAGTATTTAAAACAGACACGTGGAGGAAATTCATTGGAGGATAGTCGTTTTAGTGATGGGTTAGTGTTAATTAAGATCGTTTATTGTGGTTGGTTTGTTTGTGTTTATTTGTTTCGTTTTCGATGGTAGGAGGATGAATGTACCAAATAGGACATTACTTAGCCTTCCAAGTTGAGAGTGATGAGGTATAACTAATATTGGCCGTTGATTAGAGTTCAAAGTCTAACCATCCAATGGTGTTTAATGGATCAAGACTTGTTGTGAGGTGTTGGTTGGATAGGGGGTTTGCTTCCAAGAGAATACCCTAATTATCTGTTAATATAGATGGATATGGTTTAACAACTTGAAGATGATTAAGTTATTAAGATTGGTATGAATTCAATAATAAACAACACTTTAATTATTACAAACCAACAACATAGATAATTGTCACAAAAATACTTAATTTTATTTTTAATTACATAATTTTTATATAAAAAGACAAATACCATATTACTAATTTGTCTGTTATAAAAAATATGTCTAAAAGTTATGTAATAAAATCAAATATGACGGTTAAAGCATAATCAAATAAATTTTACAAAATACTTATTATGTGTATCAAATAATTTGTTGTTGATAATTAAGTTATATGTATGAAGTATCTATCGCTGTTGAATAGTAATTAGTAACACATTAAGTGAGTTTTTATATAGTTTTTTTTTCTATATGTAAAATAGGAGATCGAAACTTTGACTAAAAGTTGAAAGTATCTAAATCTTTTACCTTTAGACTATTCACGTGTTGGTCCTTGATGAATATGTGTGTTTGTATGATTATTAAACTGATAAAAGAAACATTCTTATGTAAATTAATTAGATACTTTAGTAAAAGGTGCTACCTTGCCAAATGGATTTAGTTGTCATTGACAAGGACATGGCTTTATCAATGTTGTTGTTGAGAAGTCGTTGTCTTCAGAATAAGATAGTGTCATTATATTGGATGGAAAATATCAATAAAGATCAAATTTATTATATAAAAAAATAAATACAATTTTATTTTAATTTTTTTAATAAAATAATGCTAGAAAAATATGAATATTTGAGAGATTAGGTATGATCTAAAAAAAGAATAAAATAAATCAAATATATATAAATGTATCCAAACTCTTACGAACAAGTCAAATCACTATCATTAAACTATAAATTGAATGTTAAAGAGATGTATAATTCGACAAATCCAACATATCTATCAAGAACTCTTCCTTAATGAAAATAGGTAATATCTCTCACCACTGAAAAGTCTCAATCTCATGTTTCTGAGTAGCTAGTCTATAAGCACACTTATTTTCTTCTATGTAAATATGTGTATAAACCCTATTTAATAGAATATTTTTGCAATTGGACCACTTGTTTCGGAGATCCATGGAATAAGGGTATCCATTATGACACAACGGAGGGCCGTTTAAGAGTCATTTTTTATCTAGACATTAGAATACCCTCTAAGACTCATTGCCTCTAAGGCAATCATAATAGCAAGAAGCTTTGCTCTCAACACGTTCATGTCTCCCAAGTTTGCAAAGAAGACTCCCCGAAAACCTCTATAGTGGTCCTTGCAATTGCCTATGTCGCCTCTAAGTGAACCATCTGTGTTGATCTTAACCCACAAAGTGTGTGGTTTACGCCTGAAAAGTGTAATAATTTTGGGTGTGTTTCAGTATCTTTTATCAATTTGGGAATTGTCAAGAATGTCATGCTCTAATTAATGATTAGCAATCCAACCTTTTGAAAATGAGGGGTTGATCTTAGTTAAGGCTAAAATCATCTCCACCACCACTGTCACCAAAGATGTAGAAGCTTTGAAACTATTGTCCTTTCTTGCTAGCTAGATTTGATGGATAATGTGAATCAGGGCTACGATAATCGCATATTTGAGCTTGAAATTGTTGAACATGTGACTCCATACACAAGAGAGGGGGGGGGGTGAATTGGAGAGGTTTGAAAACAGATGGTTGAAAGCAAAATCATTTATAAAATCATAGTTTAAAAATATTTTGTAAAACAAATGAACAAATTGACACCAGAAAAACAAAGGGAAACAAACTACTGGAAAGTAAAAGAGATAAGGAGAAGAAAGAATACTAGAGAATTATTAGGTTTGACCTTAAGGTGACCCATTTATGTCCCCAAGTATTGTTCTTTAGAGTATCCAATAAATTTGAGAGCTTTTAAAAGGATGTGCCCATGAACCTCCTTATACAAGGAAATGAAGTTTTAAGGAAAACTTCTAACCAAACAGTGAACAAGGCTTATAACGGTTATTCTCCAAACCAAATTGAAAATTTCCATAGGGTGATCTCAAACCAAGACGGAGTTTTGAGTTGGCTGTCCTCATATCGAACTGGGGTTTTACAAAAGCTGACCACAAACTGAAATGAGATTTTTACCAGGTTGATCTCGAACCTACTAGGTTGTTACACCAGGATGAACTCATGAAACAGGAGAGATTTTAAATGGGTTGATCTCCTGATAAAGCTTTTAATCAGGTTAAGCTCAAGAACCATTATGGAGTTTTTTATTGGTTGATCTTCATGATCCAAAATAAAGTTTTTTCTTCAATGCGAAACTCACGAACTAAACAAAGACTTCCTAAGACAATCCCTATGGAAGAACTTTTAACTGATTTATCTCGTATCCAAAATAAAAAATTCCTATGGAAGAATTATTTACACAAGAGAAAATACATTTTTGGTAAAATTAAAATTTTACCCTAATATAGAACAATTATCCTCACTTAGACTCAAGAACACTCTCGAAACACTATGGTTAAAATTTATGAGAAAAAATGAGAGATTTAGAGAAATGATGTGAGAAATGAAAAATGAGGTTCATACTCATTTTCTGGATGTGAAGAAATTGATAGAGAAGCTCTCTATTTATAGGTTAACACACGGTATAAATTTGGAAACAATTCACGGGTCAAATCAATGCTCTAACCTATTAAGATAATTGATGAGGCACCAAAAATAATCGATTGTTAAGGCCGTAAATGAAAGATTTTGGTACATATTCGTTACCAATCATTAAGAGATTTTTCCAATCGATTTTAGATTCAACTAAGCATGATATAATCGATTAGGTTAAAAGTCGAATCAATTATTTAGTTTAAAAAAATGTCTTTTAATCAATCATACACTCTTCTAATCAACCGGATAGGCCTCAAAAACATGTTTTTGGTGATTTAAATAAAATATGAAAGGCTTCTCAAAAGTTGTGTGTGTGTGTGACTTAGCCATAATATTTCCAAAAATACCCTCGTGTCTTTACAAGACATTGGTCACTCAGACAAACACAACTACGAGAGCTTTCATACTCCCTCTCTTCCACAATTCCGAAGCTTCAAGTATTGGCATCATTATCTTTGATTATTGCACCATACAAGAACCATGAGTCTTCTTAACGAGGCTTCAGATATCATGATGTCGATTACCATCATGTGAGAGTTTGAAAGGTTAAACCATCCGTGACCCTTGAAACATAAATATTTACTTGAAAGTCTTTTGACCATAGTGTTGACTTTAAACAAATGTCTTGATCTTCAATAGCACATCTTGATTAATGAGGATAGCTTGATCATCATCTTGTTCATCTTTGATTGTTTGATCTATCTTTAGTAAATGATTGACTTCAAGTGTTGTCATCATAAAAAATAAGTAGTTACTCAGTTGACTTGCAGCTTTGCTATCCATAAGCTTAACCATCTTGGATCACTTTGACTGTACCTACAAGCACATAGTTCATATTATCCCCCTTTTAATAATGATAAAACATCTTTCAGGTAGATGGTAAAAGAGAAAACAAATAAATAAATTTTGGAGTGGTTAAAATCCCTCTCACATGAGTATATAATATACTTTACTTCCCCTTAGAGTGTTTATCCTCATTTGACATAATAAAAAAAAGGAGAAAAACTATGCCAGAAAGTTATTTTAAATATGAAAGCACATAATCTAAATATAACACCCATATTTTACTAAAGAAGGAAAAACATTACTTCATTAATTCAAATACCAGAATTCAAATGACATATAGCAGGAAAAGTTGGAAATTTAAACACACATGTATACTACAATAACACATAAGTTAGACTACTCGTTGCCATTAATATCATCATTTCTTGAAGTGTTTCTCTTGATAATATCCATGTCCTTTTCCAAGCTCTAAATGGTAATAGTGTTTTATTAAGATATTTCTAGAAGGTTATTAATGACTCTATCATTATTGTGGGTACATATTCGACTTCAACCATTTTTTCGTTCCTCATTTCTCCTCAAAAGATATGAACCCCCATGCTTATGAGATAGGACAAGTTGATCTTATAGTGGATATGATCCACTATTTCACACATAGAGTCAACTCTAACAACGACTAATATCTAGATGACCAAAGATTCATATGGTAATCTTGTTGATCGATTTTGCTTGCAGTAGATCATATAGAGAAGCATCCCATTGACCCGACTTATTTGAATTTTTTTAGTTAATAACCATAAAGAAACTATATCCTCTCTAATGATGTCTTCAAGACTATCCTGTCTCTGGAGGAGTATCCTTGTGATCAAATAGTGTGCTACAAAAATATTTGCCTTTAAGTAACTTGCTTTGATAGGATGTTTCCTATATTCCATAAGATTTATGACAAAGGATATGATAACCATCGAGAGTTTGAATCTTTTGAACTTTATTGGCCCATTATAGGTATACGATACTTCATAGAAGGGTAGTTCAAATATTCTACTGAACTGGTCTATATGAATTTCAACTTATATTCCTTTTACATATGTCTTCTTGGATAGATCTTCAAACTTCAGTTTAGAGTAGAATTCTCTTACAGGATCCATGAACACTCGATCTGGTATTTCGTGAAGAACTCCCTTAGTAAACCTTGGCAAATTTTCACATATGACTTGAAGTTATTAAGAAATTTTTCTTCCATAACAACAAGTCATAATACTTTACAATTGAACATTCCCCTCCTTTCTTGACTTATCGATGATGATCCTTTTGAGAATAATATTCTTGAAAAATAGCTTCCAATGGAGAGGCTTCTTATTGGAGCCATATATGATTATACTAATGTAGTAGAGTATAACTCACACAATAACACAAAGAAGGAATAAGAATAAGAGAAAAGGATGATGCAAAAGAAGGTGATAGGAGTACTTATTTATAACGTTATTTCTGAGCATTTGCATGTGTAAAAACTCCACAAAATCTTTGAAAATTTTGCCCAGAAAAGATCAAAACCAAAACTTTCCAAAACATGCCTCCTAATCGATTATTTTATGGACATAGGTTGAGATTTTTTTTCTTCGTAGCCTCTTTTTACACCCTTTTTCATTCAGATTGCACCCTCTTTTTAAAAAAATTGCTAAAAACTTAAATATTTCATCAATAATAATAATTTTAATTTATGAACAAATAATAAACCACTTACTTGGAGGGTTAATTAGAGCTTTTTGATTCTTCAATATCTAAAAAGTGCACCACCTTAAATCTCAAATGAACTTGAAAAAACTCCCCCTTTCGAGGGAACGAATAAACTTTATCGCACATCCTTCTCTAAGAATTGTTTAATACGAGAGTTGGTTTAAACAACATGTTTGATAAATCCGTTAGAGACTTATCACCATAACCTAATACAAGGTTAATGATAATAAATAATCATAAGTGTTGAGAAGCATCCTCAATCAACAGTTCTTTGATCTCGTTCATTTAAATACACCATATACGATCATACTTAGATCACTAGCATCATAATCATCAAATGCCATTAGGCACATCATATATACTTAAATCTATACATCTTGCTTTGCACATCTTCATTTAATATGCATTAATGCTTCATTAAAATCTGCAAAACATCCCTCCAAAACAAACTACATTTTCAGCTTTGGTGCCCAAATCTTTTTGGGTCCTGGTGTGTTAGTAGTTCTAAGAGGTCAAGGGTTACTACATTTATACCGTCTTAGTTTATCATGACATAAATCCTCTAAGTGACAAAACCTATTACAAAGTAAGCATTTATAAACAGGACAATTTAATTTCTTCCTATTTAAGTTTTTATTATGCGATCTACTCGTTTTAAAACTTAGTCCAATTTTATTCAAGGAAGACTTTGGATTTGATATAATAAAATCTAGGTTTTCTTTCCCCTTAGTAAATTTATTTAGGGTTTCATGAAGATCTTTCACTTACTTCTTCATTGAGACACAAGTTTCATATTTACTAGCTTGTCTTCTAAGATTACCCATTTCATATATCTGTGTTTCATTGTTATTCTCTAAAAACTCAATGTAGTCTTTAAGATCTAAGTTACGCTTTTCAATCGTATCGTGTTCCTCAATTAACTTAGCGTTTAATTTTAAACAATTGCTTGTATGATAAAATTTTACCACATAATCATCTTATTTGTGAGAAGCTTTCAAGCAAAATAGTTCATCTTCTTTGTTGGATGAAGATTATTCAAGGATTCTACTAGAGGTTGATTCTTCAAGATATTTACCAGAGGTTGATTCTTCAATATCTCTCTTTGACTATGATTCTCGGAAGATATTGCTTGTTGAGACTTATTTCTCATTTTTTCTTTCTAAGATTCCACTGGATGAAACTTTTCATATTTTCTCCTTTATGAAGTTTCTCCAATTGACGTTGAATCTTCTTAGGGTCGTTTGTTCACTAATATTGTTCTTACAGAGGAGACAAATGAAGTTTATTTTTCTTTTTCTTCTTCTTTAAAAGAGTTTTTTTTTATGAATTTGCTAAAGATTCTTTTAGGTTTGAGCTCATCCCTTCATATTTTAACAATTAAATTAACTCATTAAGTTTCTCAATAATTTCTTCCTTATTGGATTTTTTTAAACTTATAAACATTCTTATCTTTTAATTTATGGATTGGATCATGTTTCTTATTCCATTTCTTAACTATGATATTTGTTAGCTACAAATTTTTTAAATAGCTTCCAAGGTTTATAAATGTTGAACACCAACTGCAGTTTATGTTTAAATAATTTTTCTTTTCATTGTGTTCAATTATGAAACAAGTATTTGTAAAGTTATTTTCTATCCTTTGTCGCATAGTTGACTAATGCTAAGCAGATTATATTTAAGACCTTCAACAAGTATTATGTCAGAGATAATACTAGAAGATGGATTACCTATATTACCTTTACCAAGTATTACACCATTGTTGTTATCTCCTTAGATCATAAAACCCTTCTTCTTTGGCGTGAAGTCAATGAATGGGGAAATGTCACCTGTCATATGCCTTGAGCAACCACTATCAATAAACTGTATTCTTTCCATGGAGCAAAGACATTCAACTTACAAGATCAAACAAGAGTTATAGGTACCCAATTTTCATTAGGTCCTTGAGATTGAGTGGAAATCCTGTTGCATATTGGAAACCATTTAAATACACCTTTACAACAATAGTGACAAGTTAAATGATGATGTGAATGACTTTCTCTATTAGATTCCCTTACAATAAACTTGTACTTCTTGTACGACATATTTAAAGATCTCCTGAACTTTGCAGGATTAATAGCGAAGGTGACCTTTGGTTATAAGGCCTTGTTTAATTTGACTTTCTCACAACCAAACCAAGAAAATTTCTCTTCCTTAACATCAACTTTTGAAGCATCTAACGTGATTTTGTTAAGAGCTTCCATTTGTTTTTTTCATTTCTAAAACTTTGACCCCGAGGTATGAAAAACTCCTTTTATTTGAAGCCAGTCTTTTAAAATCATCTACGACTTCACCATATAGATTTTCAAAAGCAGTTTGTAATTCAGAATAAGACATATCATCAATAGGTTCAATGACTTATATTTTTATTCTTATGATGATAGGCCGTGAGACAAAAATTTGTCGCTTCATCACTTTCACTTGAGCTACCTTCACTTGAGGATTCACTATCACTTTCCCAAGCTATGTATGCTCTTATAGGATTGCTAGACTTCTTGTATTGACCCTAACTTTTATCCTTCTTAAGTTATGAATAATCCAACTTACAATGATTGACTTTTCCATAATTAAAACATGAAACTTTGGACTTTTCTTTCTTATTCTCATCTTGCTTTGAGGAGTTAACTTGTCTTCTAAAGTTGATGAGGTTATTGTCTGAGTGCTTTACTCCATTTCTCTTAATGTATTTATGGCATCGTTTAACAAAAACAACCCCATTTTTTCATCATCCAACTTCTCATTATCACTAGTTCCACTTTCACCATGCTCTTTTGCTGAGGACTTAAAACAAGAAGACACAAGAGAAATTGACGTCTTTTCTACCTCCTTGTCCTTGCTCTTTTCTTTCTTAATCTTTTTCTCATGCTTCTCTAAGCAAATGAGATCTTACTCATGTTTTTTAATCTTTCCAAACAAAGTAGTAATGTCTAATGTCAATAGGTTGTTAGCTTCCTTGATGGTGATGGCCTTAGGTTGCCATTCCTTATTAAGACATCTCAAAATTTTGATAGTAGCAATTTCATTGGAAACCGGCTTACCAAGTGAATTCAAACGATTTATAAGATGAATGAACCCCTTTTGCATATTGGAAATGGTTTCACTATGCTTCATATGAAAGAGGTTAAAATCTTGGTTTAAAGTATTGATTCTAGCATGTTTTACCTCATATGTACCCTGATGAGCCACTTGTAATGAGTCCCACATAGTTTTAGCAGTTTTGCAATTAGAAACACGGTAATATTCATCAACTCCTAAACCAGAGATTAGAATACTTCTTTCTTTCCAATCACAAGAATACTTTTTCTCATCATCTACATTTCATTGTGCTTCCGGTTTAGGTATAACAACACCATCCACATTGGTCATAATAATTTCAAATGGACTATTTTGGATGGCGTTCCATGCATTCATATCAATAGAATTGATATGGATACACATACAATCCTTCCAATAACCATAGTTTTCACCATTAAAAACAAACGTTTTATTATACACCCATTTAGGTTCGGAAGTCATAATCTAATAAGCATTTGAAGCACAAGATAAATCGGTCCTCGTGATACCACCTTTTAGACGAACGCAACGATCTAAAGGGGAGGGGGTGAATAGATCACAATAAAATCTTTTGTAATTAAAAATTATGTTTTGAAAATATTTACTATGGCAAGCGGAAGCAATTCCAGATCGACACTCGTCTATCCTGAACCATTATCGGAAGAATTGAATATGCATTTAAACCATATCAAAACGTATACTAATAATGAGAAAGTGAATCGATATGTTTTACAAAATACGTTTGAACTAAATCACACAATGATAATCAATTTCCAATGAAAATAGAAAACAGAAATTGATAAAGACAATATATCGAACACTTAGTGTGCAAACAATTTATGAAAGACTTCGTGTGCAATAGACACCAAGATTATTTCCCTTTATGTTGATAGTATGAAAATTCAATTGCAATTGTTTAGATTAAAACTGTCTTGCAAAAACAGTTTTAGAAACTTCAACACAACCTGAATATTTTCAGCTAAACAAATTTGCACTCTAAGTTTAATATCAAAATGGAGAGAGAGAGAGAGAGAGAGAGAGAGAGAGAGAGAGAGAGAGAGAGAGAGAGAGAGAGAGATTTACACTATAAGTTCAATATCAAAATGAGAGAGAGAGAGAGAGAGAGAGAGAGAGAGAGAGAGAGAGAGAAAGCGAGAGAGAGATTTACATTATAAGTTCAATATCAAAATAGAGAGAGAGAGAGAGAGAGAGAGAGAGAGAGCACCAATATTTCTTTAGGCAGCTTCTTAATTGTCCTTACTATGGGTACGTCTGCCCCCAATTCAAAATAGAATTGAGATATGTGAAATTAACCTTTGCAAGTGTAGTTTACAAGAGAAAAAGTAGAAATCCAAACCCCCAAACCCTGAGTTTGATGTTGATCCTAACTTTTTCTTTCCCCTTGATCTTAAGAAAGATCAAGTGACCCAACCTCCCGTTCTTCAAATCTTTCACTCGGTTAAATCCTCGTTACGAAGTCTTGTACAAAACCATCAAATCAATCATTGATCTTAGAGAAAAAAAACCTAACTAGTTTTATCAAAGAAAACCCCAAAGAATACTCAACCCAATTATGAACACAACAATCCTAAATTGGACCTTATTAATCTATTCTAGATGACAATCAACAAAAATGATTATGTGTAATTGTTGAATGTATGAAGAAAAAGGTTGAAGATGAAGAGACAATTCTTTGTATATTCTTGGTTTCGATTTCTATAAATGATGCATGAATGCATATTTATATGCATGTGTGTGTGTATAAAAAATAACAGACAAAATAAATTTTTAGTCAAAAAATTACAAGTATTGAAAAAAATAGAACGAAATGTATTGACACCAAATTCGAATGAGTTAATACAAAAGGCCATGAGTTGATATATACACCCAATGGGTTGATACATTGAGGGCAGGTAATTTTTCTTGAAAAAATTGTTCAGTAGGATTCGACTTCAAACACGGGAGTCGACTCATTCGCGCTATGTATCGACTCATAAATGCCTTTGTATCGATACATACAAGGAAAGGATGAGCATAATCATATTTCTTAAAAAAACTTCCAGATTGATTCGACTCATTCGCAACTTGTATCAAATCATAAAAGGAAGGTTTGTGTTTTTAACTATTCTTCATTATGTTTGGACTCATAAGCTTGATGTATCAACACATAAACTTATTTTTCATGAAAAATCATAAGGTTTGACTTGTAATGACCTATTTAATGTGATTTTAAATGTCTTAATATGATAATGCACATCACATAGACAAACAAGATCCAATGTACGCAAATAATAAGTGTCCTAGTTTTGACATCATTCAATACATATCTAAGAGGATAGTGAACTCACAACACGACCAAGAAACCTTGAAACGTTCAAATGTCATCTGAATCAAGATGGAATCTCTCAAATGTTCCTAGAATAAGACATTTGTTGAGCTTTCAGGGTCAATTAGTACCCACTTTATGTCTCATACATCACATTACACAATGATTCACATGGGGTCATTGTTGTGAGAAAGGATGTCGACGACATCTTTACTAGAAAAAATGATTTCGGGCTCTAGCTCCTTTCCAAAGTATGCTTTATAGCTGGCAGATACGATGATTTAATTTCTTCCTATTTAAGTTTTTATTATGTGATCTACTCGTTTTTAAAATTTAATCCAGTTTTATTCAAGGAAGAATTTGGATTTGATATAATAAAATCTAGGTTTTCTTTCCCTTTAGTAAATTTACTTAGGGTTTTATGAAGATCTTTCACTTACTTCTTCATTGAGACACAAGTTTCATATTTACTAGTTTGTCTTCTAAGATTACACATTCCATATCTTAGTGTTTCATTGTTATTCTCTAAAAACTCAATGTAGTCTTTAAGATCTAAGTTATGTTTTTCAATCTTATCACGTTCCTCGATTAACTTAGCGTTTAATTTTAAACAATTGCTTGTGTGATAAAATTTCTACCTCACAATCATCTTCTTTCTGAGAAGCTTTCGAGCAAAATAGTTCATCTTCTTTGTTGGGTGAAGATTATTCGAGGATTCTACTAGAGGTTCAGGGCCGGTTCTTTTCCTGTGCAAGCTGTGCAGTAGCACAAGGCCTCACTTTCTGTGGGGTCTCAAATTAACTTTTATTAGTGAATATAAAAAAATTAATAAATAAAAATATTTTTGTATCACATATAATAAATAAAATATTAAATGCTGAAAAATAGGATATTTGGAAACCAAACGTTTTTTTCTCCTTTCTCACACGTTCTCACTTCTCTCTCCTCTCAAACGTTATTCTCTTCTCTCTTTCTCTGTTAGAGCTGTTTGAAACCAGAAAAAAAATATCTTATTTTTCCTTTTCAATCCTCTCTTTTATTAGATTAGTTTATTCAATTAGTTACTTTCCATTTATTTTTATTGTGATTATTTGATTTTGAAGGTAGAAAAAATAGTAATTTTAGATTTATTTTAAATTTTAGGGTGAAATCCTATTTTAGTTCCTGTATCAATATTGATTTTATATTTTATGGTGGAAATGAGGGGTAACTTGTGTTCTTTATAAAATTATAATATATAAATAAATAAAATTTTAGGGTGAAATTGGATACTAGTATACTGTATATACTACTCAGTAGTATCGAAATTCAAAACAAGAATACTGTTGGTGTTGGTGACGACTTTTATACCTACTTTTTCTCATAAGACCAAATTGCAATTTGGAATCTTTCAAAGCAAAATTAGTATGTATTAGTATTGATATTTTTTATGATTAATTTATAATTTATTTAATCAAATGTAATTTATTTTCTTACTATTAATTTATAATTTGTTTTTAATTTATAATTATTAATTTTTTATGGTACTTGTCGCATCTCGAAAAATACGATTCCTCGCGATGGTCGCGGAAAAAATTATGTTCGAACAGAGTCGCCACCGAACTTTATTTATCCCAATGAAGGAATAGGAAAATATCGATAAAACCTTTTAGAAAATAGAATAATGGTCGTCGCAACCATATTCGGGTTCGGGAGTCGATTACGCAAGGGGAAGGTATTAGCACCCCTCACGTCCGTTGTACTCAACGGGAACCTTTTAGTCTAATTTGCTATTTGAATGTTAGTTAACTATTATTCGCTTTCTTCGAGTGATTAGAATTGGTAATAGAGATGGATGAAGACCTCAAAATGGAAAAAGGGAGGTTTTTTATTAGTGTGCTCGCGAAGATACAGCAATCTCCTGCCTACGTATCCTTATGGTGCAATAAGGAAATCAGAGCATTCGTAGTTCGGGCTACTACGAATATTTGGTGGGTTTTGTTTTGATGAACGACTGTGTAGGTCGGCGTTCTAACGGCTAAACGCTGGCATGTCTACTCTCGGGGGAGGCTCTAGCACTGGTTTGTTGGGCGCATTAGAAAGGATTGACAGTGTTCTTTTTGAAAGGGTTTTGGTCACGCGGGGGTGACAAGTTGAATTGATGTGTTTGGGTTTGATTGGTTTCGATCGCACGGGGGCGAGAAATTAGGTTGATTTGTTAAGGTGTTTTTTGGAGAACGACGAAAGATTGAGCAATGTGGGGTTCACCAATTGTCCAATTCTTTCGAGGAGTAATAAGGCGTCCGCCTTCTATTCCCTTTTTCGTTCGGGTTATTTTGAAAGTTTGTTTGTGGATGTTGAATATGCACGGTAGTGAGGCGTACGCCCCTTACTTGCTTATTCAAGGAATAATGAGGCGTACGCCACCTATTCCCTTATCCAAGTTTATTTAACGTATTTTAGTCGGAAGTCGATAATTTGTGCAATATGGCGTACGCCAATTATTCAAATAATCGAGAGATGGCGAGGCGTACGCCTCTCATCTTTTATCATCCGAAGTTTAAATTGTAAAAGATATGTTTGTATGTTGCATTTGATTTGCGAAGATAATTTTGAATTTATTCGATTGTGTTTTAATTGATGACGAAGATTCGAGCAATGTGGCGTACGCCAATTATTCGAATAATCGAGAGATAATGAAGCGGATGCTCACTATTCTCCTTTTCATTCAAAGATTAATTATTAAAATAGCGAATTTTGTTTTAGTGTATTATTTCATCTACTCGATTAATCAATAACCAAATAGGTTTCATTGTAAGGAAGCCCAAGAGTAAGCTATGTGAGGTTGATGGCGATGCTAAGAGCACTCGACTTACAAGGGTGTTTTAAAAATGGACTCGATATTTAAATCGAGAAAATTGTATGATTGTGCTTTTTGAAATTGGTTTGTGTTGGATGGTGACTTGGAATGAAATAAATCAATAAATTTCTAATTAGCCAAATTAAGTTCTTAAGATTTGAATGAATCAATTAATTAACTTAATTAAATTTAATTAGCAAAAATCATTTATTTAAACTCAAATAATCATGTTAATTAACATTAATTAATAGTAATTAATTAATTAGACAAAATTTAAATTAATTGACTAATTTAATTAAAAGAATGAAAATATATGATAATGTGGATTCACAAAAAAAATAATCGGATCGAATCGGTTAGAATGTGCTCATGAACCGGTTTATACATTGCGACAATTTGAAACGTCGTATGTAAAGATGAAAACACGGTGAAATATTCCTTTGATTTATTGAGACTTTGGCGGTATAACGACATAACATTATCGAACCCGCAAATTAAAATCCGATTTATAGCGACGAGGTAAAATGGTATAAAAACATAAAATTACATTCATATATCAAAAAAAAATATATATATATATATTTATATTTACATATCCAACGGTTTTATTTATATTTACATATCCAACCGTTTTATAATCACCGGCGGTATTCTAGCCCACCAAGATGCATAATTGTTATTTATGTAGAAACAAAATACACCTATATTCTAACAGCATGCCAAAATAAAAAATCAAGTTAACCATAATATGGGATAATGTCCTAATAACATAACTTGACAATTAACTTTCAAATTTTACTTTATACAAAATTAACCTTAAACGTGAAAGCATAAACAAGATAAAAAGAAAAGTGGAATAAGGAAGGAAGAAAAGAGAATCACCATGATATTCATAACCACCCGTCCGAGAAACATAACGGTAGCAGTGCCACAACAAATACTTAATAAACCGAAGCCTTATGTGAACCATTCATAAAATGAAAATTTTTAGCAGCAGAATTTCTAACATGATAAGGTGCCCACAATAAGAACAACTTAATTGTTTACAGGACTACTGCAATGTCGACATAAATCCAACACTTATTCCGAAACACATTCTGTCATGAAACATATGGAATCAAAATAAACTTCTGCAGTAAAGCCGACACGTAATGCAATCAAAATACCGAAACTAATTTTTGAGTTGTACACATGATTCAATAACTAAAATAGCATCAAACTATGGAACCATTCGTAATCAGTGTTTTCGGTTCGAGATATTACCGAATGCAGCACCGTTGATGAAGCGAATCTGGATCTTTCCGTTCCGAGTCTTAACAGAACCCTTACCTGCATAAACAACCAAACAAAAACCAGCAGCGAACCGATCAATAAAAACCCTCTAACTTGAAATTGTCCAAAACGAAATTGAAGCAAGTGGCATCGTCCTTGTTTGATATCCTATGGCACCACTGAGTTGTTTTCGGTTTGGTGGAAGAAGATCAACGGCGAATGCGTGAGGTCATGGTTTTGACGGTCGTTTGCGTGTCGTTGTCCCAGATGACAATGACGGACCCGTGTTGTGATGTTGTGAACAATATTGATGATGGAAGGTTGAGCTATCACCGACAAGATTCTGCCACGGTGAGTGGTCGGATGTGCGGTGAATAGGACGATGGTTGTGAAAGGGTTGGAAAAGAAACGGCGGTCGTTTGAGGTTGTGGTTTTGGGATTCGTCGGAGGGTTAACGGTGAAGAGGGTGAGTTTAAGGGTTGTAACGGCGGAGGTTGTTTGCCGGTGGGTTTTGTGAAGAAAACAGAAGGTAAAGGATGGTGGTTGGGGCGGTGATGAAGAAAGGGTGTGGCGGAGAGAAAGATGAAGGGCGGCGGATGCGTGTAATGAAGGTGATGGCGGCTAGGTTTTTTTTTGGATGAGTAATTTGTGAGGAGGAGAAAAAAAGTGAAGGGTTTCGTTGGGTGTTAGGCGGCGGCGATTGAGAGAGACGATGAATAGGGTTTGTGTGTGAGGGATTTGTGTTTGGTTTTGAAGGAGAATGAGGGTTTGGTGACGAAGAAGATGAACAATCTTCTTTCACCTTTTTTCTTTTTCTTTGAGAGAAAATGAGAGAGAAGAGAGGGTTACGTCAGTGAATTTGTGTGTATCCGGAAAGAGCGTGAGAGAGATTCAGAGATAATGCCCCCTGTGATAATGCATACGCCTTCTCTTTTATCCTTTTCTTTTTTTGTTTTATTCAGCATGTGCTGAGGAATGAGAGTGGAAGAGTGGAATGTGAGTGGGAACTTAGTGGGGTGAGGTGTCTGACAGACCGTTGGGAGAGGTGTAAAGAGATTTTTTTGTTTTTTTATGTAAAGAAGGAATCCAATGCACACAATATATATATATATATATATATATATATATATATATATATATATATATATATATATATATATATATATATATATATATATATATATTTTTCCAACTATTATTCTTTTAAGAAGATAACAAATTATAAAAAAAAATCTAATTAATATTTACTTCTAATTAACATCTAAAAAAACTAACTAATATTTAATATCATTCTAATTTCTTTAATTAAATATCTAATCAAAATATTGACCAATTAAAAAAATAAAATAAAGTACAAACTTGTTCGAAAAAATCGAACTGGTCACACTAAAATTGTCAGGACAAAATATACTTATTAAAAATACAGTCTTTCCTCAAATTTTAACGATTCAACCGATTTTTTCTGTATTCTCAAATAAATTCATTATGACTGACATTTCAGGTGTTTATTCATGATGCAAATGTATGTCATGCTATGCATATGATGCAAAAATGAAAATGAAATTAATTCTATGAAAATTTAAATATGCCCGGACAAAATTGGGGTATGACAGCTGCCCCTATTTAATTATCTTGAACTAGAAAGTAAGAATGACGACAGTCTTCATACATTCGTGGTGGAAGGTAATTAAATACTAAAAAGACCCAAATTTTGTCCTTTGGAATGCAATGGAGAAACGCAGAAAGAAAATCCAGTGAGAAATACAGTAAGAAAAAATTTATTAGAAGGTAAAATGAAACAGTCAAGACTCTCTGGGAATCGTCAGAACAGTATCTTGGATGTCATAATCGAGATATTCCAGTAATGGAATGATACCTCAACTGTATCTAAGACTTTCTGATAATTAGCAGAACAGTGTCTCGATTTGAATGCACGAGATTCTCTGAGGATCAACGAAGCAGTACCTTATATGATATAATTGAGATATTCCGACAAGGGAATGATACCTCAACCGTATCTAAGATTCTCCGAGGATACCTAGAGCAGTATCTCTAAAAAGGAATGAGACTCTTCATATTGATGAAGCAGCATCTCAAACAGTAGAAATGAGATTCTCTGTATCGAGTCGAAGCAGCATCTTATCTGATAGAATTAAGATATTCCGAACAAAGGAATGATACCTTAATTAAATCTAAGACTCTTCGAGGATACTAGAGCAGTATCTCTAAAAACTGAATGAGACTCTTCATATTGATGAAGCAGCATCTCAAACAGACAAACTGAGATTCTCCATATAAATGAAGCAGTATCTCAGATGTTTATTTGTTGGGGGAAATTTTTTAGACAAGACTCTTTTTGGAGGAGATTTACTATAAATGCTCTGCAGTGGAAAAGCTCATAAGAGACTTTTTAGGGTAACCTCTGCTTGAGGAGCAATGATAGCAAAGATGTTGGGGAATATCATTATTAATCACAAAGTTGAAGAATGATTGGCTGGGAAATAATTCCACGAGCACATGCAAGGTAATAACTCTATTGAATTAAATGAGGAAAGTCCGGGATACATATGGACAACCCTGGATCTTGATATTTTATGTTTGTATGATGTTTCACTTTGGGTGGCAATGCCATGCATGGGATGATGCATTAGATGCATGAAGGGATGCAATTGTTGGGGATATTTAGGATGTGTATGTATGAATGTGAGTAATTTTATTCATTTTTTATGAAATTTCCGTTTTGACGGGAGTGCTTATGCATGGGTATGCTGATGATTGATAGGACTATGTTTTTTTTTTGAATCTTCCTGTTTGGCAGGAAAATTATGCATGAAATGATGCATGTGATGCATGTGGGAATGCAATTGGGTAATTGGATGTTTTTGTAGGGTTTTATTCTGGATTGCCAACGAGGTTGGACTTTAAAATGGGAATTGCCATATGAGAATTTGTGAACAATATTGAATTGTCAGATGAGAACAGAACTTGAAGGATATGTCACCAGACGAGAACTGGTGGAAATAATTGAAATGTCAGATGGGACTGACTTTGTTTTGGTTTGTCAGACGGGAACTAACTTTTAAAGTGGGCTACCAGACGAGAACTGGTTACGAAAAAAAGACTACCAGACGAGAACTGGTATTGAAATAGGTGACCTACCAGACGAGAACTGGTATTAAGAGATAATTTACCAGACGAGAACTGGTATTTGGCAAATGATTTTTGATATAGTTCGCCAGCCAGGAACTGGACTTTAGAATAAGTTGCCAGACGAGAACTGGACCTTGAAATGAATTGCCAGACGGGAACTGGGTTTGAAATAAAATCCCAAACGAGAATTGGACTTTGAAAAGGTTTTCCAGACGGGAACTGGACTTTGAAATGAATGCTAAACGAGAATTAGACTTTGAAAAGGTTTGCCAGACGGGAACTGGACTTTGAATTGCCAAGCGATGTTGGACTTTGGTGTCAGATTTTGTGTTATAAGGCTTTTTTATGTCAGGTTCAATGCTATGGGGTTAGACCTGATAAATGATATGATATGCATGGCTTTATGTTAGAGCAGAGCGACATGACTAATGCATGAGGATGATTTATGTAATGATTTAAAAAATGCCCCTGCGTGGGTGTTGGAAGAGAAGGTTCTTTGCAGGAAGGCTTCTGTCTGTCGAAAGGTTATTTGATAGGGTGATAACATGATTCCCCGACACTCATCCTGAACTCTGCAGTTGATGACGTGCGAAAAAGGTTTTGCATGATCCGCTTGAAAACATGGAGAGGACTCGCTCCTGTATAGCTCATCTTGCCCCAATGTGATGGGTCTATGCAAAATGTTTACCTCGAAAGGATTTTGAGAGCAATTGTACCATAATTTGGAGATGGCTTGCCCCAGAATTTTGATCTATGAAAGGATTTATCCTTGGTTAACCGACTCTTGGAGTGGTTTACTTTTCTGTGCTCTTAAGGTAACTTGCCCCGGTATGAGCGTTGAAGCGACTTAACTCACCCTGACTGAACCTTGAAGAGGTTTTCCCCTTTGCCAACAGAACCTCTAGGTGATCTGCCCCGGTTAATAGGGTCCTGAGATGATTTTTTATAGATCAACTGATTCTTGAAATGACTTTCCCTTGATTAACAGATGTTTGGAGACTATTTCAGGCTTACTGATTCTTGGAGTAATCTTTCTCCGATCAACTGCTGTTTTTGGGTGGCATGCCCCTGATTCATGGGTTATGAGGTAGTCTTGATTCGGGTCAGCACCAACGAATGTTCAAGCTCCTCTGATTGTTCCTTATTGTTAGGATTTCCCTGACGTCAAGTACTGACTTGCAATTAAAATTGTTTGTTCAGAAATGGTAATTTTAATGCGATACTTATGCAAGTTTTGAAAAATCATTTATTTGAATGATGTGATAGTGTGAAACAAGTGGACCATGAGTCCAAATGTAAGGCTGATTTAGCAATTTTAAAGTGTGAAAGACACAGTGAGAATAATGACATCGATGTTGAAGTTTAGCAAATCTTTAGGAGTCAGTTTACACAACTTTGATGTAGTATGCTTTCAGAATAAACCCTGCTTCAATTAGGTCTTTTATGGGTTGTAACATGGCCTGGTTCATGGTTTATCGAAACAAAGGATATAAGGCTCAAAATTATTTTTGTACCCACCCTTCTTCTTGATAAACTCCAATCCTACGCTCAGTTAATTCAACATACACATTCATCTTTTTGAAGGCGTAAGGATAAAGATGGTGATTCAAGGTCTCTTGAAATGGCAGCCACCTTATTTTGTTTTTTTTTAATGTCGGTGACCCTTTGATTTTGGTATGGTGGTCACTGAATCTTGTTTTGGTTTTGCTGAGGATTTTCGTGACCTCTTTTGATTTTTTTTCTTGATCCCTAACTTTTGCCTAAACTGCTTTTGAAGCTTTTAGTCCATCGGGATTGCCCTAATTTTTGCCTAAGTTGCCTCTTGGGTGCTCAACTTAGCGGGCTTTTCTTTGATTTTATTTTTGATAGGTTGTGACTGCCAAGTCAATGGTCCTTGAAGAACAACCGTCATAACTTTTGGATTTTCCGGGGTTCCTTCGACACTTTAGGATGTGTGCGAAGAATGGCATGTAGTTGATCCACATACGGGATATTTCATCTTGTAATTTGAATGCATAGTCAAATTAACTGAACACTACCCTTCCCCAGGTTAAACATAAGGGTTTGTAGATCCGAAAGAAACTCCTACTTCTAGGCTCGAAGTGGTTGACTAGGGATTAACTCCTTATCTCTCCAGTGTTTGGGGATTTGAAACAATGCCTGTACATCATTAGCGGGATCTTATCTGAAAGCATACAGTCAGCAATTATGGGTATTTTATTTTCGTCATCCTCCCTCCAATTTTTCTAAAACAACAGTTTGATAAAGAAGGTGAGGTAAAGAACATGGATGTATTTTTTTTTTAAATAAGAGAAGAAAAATGAGCGAATGCGAGATAATTTGTTCAAAACATGCGTTATTACTTCATTAATATTACCATTAAAGACAGCAAAATTTAAAAGCAAGTAGCATTTAATCAACAAAGAAATTACAAATGCAAATGGAAACAAATCAGTCCAATGATTGCTAATGTTAAGGATGTCTTCCTGTCTGAAACATTGGCCGTATGAGATACTCCCTTGAAGTCTTCGAACTTATTCAGACGAGAGGTTGACGTGCACCAACAGGTGTCCGTCTGGAAAGGATATGTACTTTTTATCAATCAAATGTTGAACCTTGGCTTTGAAAGCGTTGCAGTCTTCGGTTGAGTGCCCTATTGACCCGGCATGATATCCACATTGCACATCAGGGTCATATCTAGGTGGGTATGGTTCTGGCAATGGCCTGAGAGACTTGGGATCCACCAACGAGCTTTGAATCAGATATGGCAGAAGTTGACTGTATAACATGGGAATTGGATCAAGAGGAGCATTCCTTCTTTCCAGATTGTTTCGAGGCCTAGATTGGTTCGAAGGCTGATTTTGATATCCTCGACCACGAGATCGTTGATTTGCGTAAGGAGCAGACCATGGTTGCTGGTATGGTGCTCTTGGCGTTGCTGGTTGCCTGACATCTGTTATGACTGCATTGATTTCATCCTTTTCTTCCTTTTGGGAATTGTTGAGGGATTCTGTCTCGCTAGCTTGGCTGCTCGAGGCGCCTTGGATTCTTCCGCTTTTGAGAGCACTCTCGATGCGTTCTCCAATTGTCACTAAGTGGGCGAAGTCTGATAACGCATTGCCTACCATCCTTTCAAAGTAAGGACTCTGCAAGGTATCCATAAATAAGTCAACCAATTCCTTATCCAAGAGTGGTGGTTGCACTTGGGCTGCCAATTCTCTCCATCGTTGTGCATATCCTTTGAAAGATTCGTCTCTCTTTTGGGATAAGCTTTGCAACTACCTTCGGTCTGGAGCCATGTCTAAGTTGTAGTTGTACTGCTTCAAAAAAACATTGGCTAAGTCTTCCCATGACTGAATATGGCTTCTTTTCAATTTCATATACCAGCTCAATGATGCTCCAATCAAACTGTCTTGAAAACAGTGAATCATCAGCTTGTCATCGTGAGTATGTGACGCCATTTTTCGGAAAAACATCACCAAATGGTGCCTTGGACAACTATCCCCTTTATACTTCTCGAAGTTGGGTAATTTGAATTTCGGGGGGATTATTAGGCCTGGTACTAAGCACATATCAAGCCTAAAATTGTCATTCACATCCATTGCTCGGACTCTCTCCTCAAGAGCATGAAGCCTTTCAATATCATGATTGGTCAATGGCATCAACTGGGATTGAGTAGGAATGTTCACTTGTGGAGGATTATAGTCATACAGAGGGTCATACATTGGGTTGGTAATTACAGTAAAGCCTGATGAGGAACCAACATTCTTTGTGACACCCTGTTGAAAATTGTTCTTTGATTGGGCTAGCCTAGCCTCCAACATCTGGTCTACCTTTCCTTCCATGTTGTTCATATCCATTTTCAACTCAACTTGATTATGTTCTCAGTGATCCCTTGTCTTTTAGTAGCTCTCAAAGGTTCAGTACGAGTGCCAGGAAATCAGCCTGCTGGTAATTGGCAAAAGGACGGGATGAGTTTTTTTTGTATTGGGAAATGATATGCAATCCATGCTGATGAAATGCGAATGCATGAAATTTTATATTTGCATGCAAAGAAAATGTAATGCAGGTATAATTAGGATCCAGGATATCATTAGTATCATATGGTACACCCTATACGGAGGTTCTATGTTCTCTACCCCACACACAAAGGATGGCTCCTAAGGTTGTTCATTTTCAGGATAAGAACTTAGAGTCATGGACCAAGTTCAGTCTTCCATCGCCATAATGGGCTAGCCACATCGAAATGGAAATTCTGAATCAGTCTACTCTAAGTGGGATCCTCGTATTGTTCGAACAGGGTGTAGACCCTTCGGTTCAATACTACACGATCGCCAATCATGAAGACGGACTTCAATTTAAGATGAGGTTCCCAAAGTCATGGACCATGTTCATCGTTTCCTCGCAATGATGGGCTAGCCATATTATGATGGAAATTCAGAATAGATCTACTCTAGGTGGAGTTCTCGTATTGTCCCAATGAGGTGTACACCCCTCGGTTCAATACTACACAACTCCGGGTTCTAAGTTCTTCTCAAAGCTCGGGTACGGAGCTTATCTCACAACATGTGTCAAACACCATAGATAACCCAACACAATAGCAGACTAAATTACATAGCATAAATAATACACCAAGATATACAAAAGCAAATAAAAAGCGTTATTCTAAACATTCATAGCAAATTGACTAAGTTAGGCTTGACTCTCTCTTGCTTTGAACAAAAGTCCCCAGCAGAGTCGCCATCTGTCGCATCTCGAAAAATACGATTCCTCGCGATGGTCGCGGAAAAAATTATGTTCGAACAGAGTCGCCACCGAACTTTATTTATCCCAATGAAGGAATAGGAAAATATCGATAAAACCTTTTAGAAAATAGAATAATGGTCGTCGCAACCATATTCGGGTTCGGGAGTCGATTACGCAAGGGGAAGGTATTAGCACCCCTCACGTCCGTTGTACTCAACGGGAACCTTTTAGTCTAATTTGCTATTTGAATGTTAGTTAACTATTATTCGCTTTCTTTGAGTGATTAGAATTGGTAATAGAGATGGATGAAGACCTCAAAATGGAAAAGGGGAGGTTTTTTATTAGTGTGCTCGCGAAGATACAGCAATCTCCTGCCTACGTATCCTTATGGTGCAATAAGGAAATCAGAGCATTCGTAGTTCGGGCTACTACGAATATTTGGTGGGTTTTGTTTTGATGAACGACTGTGTAGGTCGGCGTTCTAACGGCTAAACGCTGGCATGTCTACTCTCGGGGGAGGCTCTAGCACTGGTTTGTTGGGCGCATTAGAAGGGATTAACGGTGTTCTTTTTGAAAGGGTTTTGGTCACGCGGGGGTGACGAGTTGAATTGATGTGTTTGGGTTTGATTGGTTTCGATCGCACGGGGGCAAGAAATTAGGTTGATTTGTTAAGGTGTTTTTTGGAGAACGACGAAAGATTGAGCAATGTGGGGTTCACCAATTGTTCAATTCTTTCGAGGAGTAATAAGGCGTCCGCCTTCTATTCCCTTTTTCGTTCGGGTTATTTTGAAAGTTTGTTTGTGGATGTTGAATATGCACGGTAGTGAGGCGTACGCCCCTTACTTGCTTATTCAAGGAATAATGAGGCGTACGCCACCTATTCCCTTATCCAAGTTTATTTAACGTATTTTAGTCGGAAGTCGATAATTTGTGCAATATGGCGTACGCCAATTATTCAAATAATCGAGAGATGGCGAGGCGTACGCCTCTCATCTTTTATCATCCGAAGTTTAAATTGTAAAAGATATGTTTGTATGTTGCATTTGATTTGCGAAGATAATTTTGAATTTATTCGATTGTGTTTTAATTGATGACGAAGATTCGAGCAATGTGGCGTACGCCAATTATTCGAATAATCGAGAGATAATGAAGCGGATGCTCACTATTCTCCTTTTCATTCAAAGATTAATTATTAAAATAGCGAATTTTGTTTTAGTGTATTATTTCATCTACTCGATTAATCAATAACCAAATAGGTTTCATTGTAAGGAAGCCCAAGAGTAAGCTATGTGAGGTTGATGGCGATGCTAAGAGCACTCGACTTACAAGGGTGTTTTAAAAATGGACTCGATATTTAAATCGAGAAAATTGTATGATTGTGCTTTTTGAAATTGGTTTGTGTTGGATGGTGACTTGGAATGAAATAAATCAATAAATTTCTAATTAGCCAAATTAAGTTCTTAAGATTTGAATGAATCAATTAATTAACTTAATTAAATTTAATTAGCAAAAATCATTTATTTAAACTCAAATAATCATGTTAATTAACATTAATTAATAGTAATTAATTAATTAGACAAAATTTAAATTAATTGACTAATTTAATTAAAAGAATGAAAATATATGATAATGTGGATTCACAAAAAAAATAATCGGATCGAATCGGTTAGAATGTGCTCATGAACCGGTTTATACATTGCGACAATTTGAAACGTCGTATGTAAAGATGAAAACACGGTGAAATATTCCTTTGATTTATTGAGACTTTGGCGGTATAACGACATAACATTATCGAACCCGCAAATTAAAATCCGATTTATAGCGACGAGGTAAAATGGTATAAAAACATAAAATTACATTCATATATCAAAAAAAATATATATATATATATATTTATATTTACATATCCAACGGTTTTATTTATATTTACATATCCAACCGTTTTATAATCACCGGCGGTATTCTAGCCCACCAAGATGCATAATTGTTATTTATGTAGAAACAAAATACACCTATATTCTAACAGCATGCCAAAATAAAAAATCAAGTTAACCATAATATGGGATAATGTCCTAATAACATAACTTGACAATTAACTTTCAAATTTTACTTTATACAAAATTAACCTTAAACGTGAAAGCATAAACAAGATAAAAAGAAAAGTGGAATAAGGAAGGAAGAAAAGAGAATCACCATGATATTCATAACCACCCGTCCGAGAAACATAACGGTAGCAGTGCCACAACAAATACTTAATAAACCGAAGCCTTATGTGAACCATTCATAAAATGAAAATTTTTAGCAGCAGAATTTCTAACATGATAAGGTGCCCACAATAAGAACAACTTAATTGTTTACAGGACTACTGCAATGTCGACATAAATCCAACACTTATTCCGAAACACATTCTGTCATGAAACATATGGAATCAAAATAAACTTCTGCAGTAAAGCCGACACGTAATGCAATCAAAATACCGAAACTAATTTTTGAGTTGTACACATGATTCAATAACTAAAATAGCATCAAACTATGGAACCATTCGTAATCAGTGTTTTCGGTTCGAGATATTACCGAATGCAGCACCGTTGATGAAGCGAATCTGGATCTTTCCGTTCCGAGTCTTAACAGAACCCTTACCTGCATAAACAACCAAACAAAAACCAGCAGCGAACCGATCAATAAAAACCCTCTAACTTGAAATTGTCCAAAACGAAATTGAAGCAAGTGGCATCGTCCTTGTTTGATATCCTATGGCACCACTGAGTTGTTTTCGGTTTGGTGGAAGAAGATCAACGGCGAATGCGTGAGGTCATGGTTTTGACGGTCGTTTGCGTGTCGTTGTCCCAGATGACAATGACGGACCCGTGTTGTGATGTTGTGAACAATATTGATGATGGAAGGTTGAGCTATCACCGACAAGATTCTGCCACGGTGAGTGGTCGGATGTGCGGTGAATAGGACGATGGTTGTGAAAGGGTTGGAAAAGAAACGGCGGTCGTTTGAGGTTGTGGTTTTGGGATTCGTCGGAGGGTTAACGGTGAAGAGGGTGAGTTTAAGGGTTGTAACGGCGGAGGTTGTTTGCCGGTGGGTTTTGTGAAGAAAACAGAAGGTAAAGGATGGTGGTTGGGGCGGTGATGAAGAAAGGGTGTGGCGGAGAGAAAGATGAAGGGCGGCGGATGCGTGTAATGAAGGTGATGGCGGCTAGGTTTTTTTTTTGGATGAGTAATTTGTGAGGAGGAGAAAAAAAGTGAAGGGTTTCGTTGGGTGTTAGGCGGCGGCGATTGAGAGAGACGATGAATAGGGTTTGTGTGTGAGGGATTTGTGTTTGGTTTTGAAGGAGAATGAGGGTTTGGTGACGAAGAAGATGAACAATCTTCTTTCACCTTTTTTCTTTTTCTTTGAGAGAAAATGAGAGAGAAGAGAGGGTTACGTCAGTGAATTTGTGTGTATCCGGAAAGAGCGTGAGAGAGATTCAGAGATAATGCCCCCTGTGATAATGCATACGCCTTCTCTTTTATCCTTTTCTTTTTTTGTTTTATTCAGCATGTGCTGAGGAATGAGAGTGGAAGAGTGGAATGTGAGTGGGAACTTAGTGGGGTGAGGTGTCTGGCAGACCGTTGGGAGAGGTGTAAAGAGATTTTTTTGTTTTTTTATGTAAAGAAGGAATCCAATGCACACAATATATATATATATATATATATATATATATATATATATATATATATATATATATATATATATATATATATATATATATATATATTTCCAACTATTATTCTTTTAAGAAGATAACAAATTATAAAAAAAAATCTAATTAATATTTACTTCTAATTAACATCTAAAAAAACTAACTAATATTTAATATCATTCTAATTTCTTTAATTAAATATCTAATCAAAATATTGACCAATTAAAAAAATAAAATAAAGTACAAACTTGTTCGAAAAAATCGAACTGGTCACACTAAAATTGTCAGGACAAAATATACTTATTAAAAATACAGTCTTTCCTCAAATTTTAACGATTCAACCGATTTTTCCTGTATTCTCAAATAAATTCATTATGACTGACATTTCAGGTGTTTATTCATGATGCAAATGTATGTCATGCTATGCATATGATGCAAAAATGAAAATGAAATTAATTCTATGAAAATTTAAATATGCCCGGACAAAATTGGGGTATGACAGCACTATATTAGAGAAGAACACAACATAATAAAATATAATTGAATATTATTTAGGCCCATTTTTAAAATTAGAACATAGTCTCTGAATTGATTGGGCCGGTCCTGTAGAGGTTGATTCTTCAAGATATTTACCAGAGGTTGATTCTTCAATATATCTCTTTGAATATGATTCTCGAAAGATATTGCTTGTTGAGACTTATTTCTTTTTTTTTTCTTTCTAAGATTCCACTGGATGAAACTTTTCATATTTTCTCCTTGATGAAGTTTCTCCTATTGACGTTGAATCTTCTTAGGATCGTTTGTTCACCAATATTGTTCTTACAGAGGAGACTAATGAAGTTTATTTTTCTTCTTCTTCTTCTTCTTTAAAAGAGTTTTTTTATGAATTCGCTAAAGATTCTTCTAGGTTTGAGCTCATCCCTTTATATTTTAACAATTAAGCCAACTCATTAAGTTTCTCAATAATTTCTTCCTTATTGGATTTTTTCTGAAACTTATAAACATTCGCATATTTTGATTTAAGGATTGGATCAGGTTTCTTATTCCAATTCTTAACTCTGATATTTGTTAGCTACAAAATTTCTAAATAGCTTCCAAGGTTTATAAAGGTTGAACACCAACTTCAGTTTATTTAATACTTGTAGAAATACACGTGTTGTTCTTCGAAATGGTGATTTTGGAGATTTGAATAGAGGTTGAGAGATATGAAATGAAAGGTGTAGACTGTTCTTCTTATTCCGATGACCTTGTAGAAAAATTGTATATTTCTGAATGTAGGATTAGGAGTATGTTACTCAATAAATCAATGATATTTTAGGGCTTGAAGGAGATGACACAACAAATCGATGAATTTTTAGGGTTCCACGGAGATGACAAACAACAAATTAAGGATTCAATGAGAATGGATTTTGAGTTAAAAGAAGTAAATTTAGATTTCATTTAAGATTGGACATAATTATTATCAGCTGAGCGGGAACTTTGTTTTGTCAAAAACCATATGAAATAACGCGAGGGATTTTGACAGGAGGAATATGTGTTTTATTTAACTGTCATGCAATAGCGTGTTTGTTGTAATATAATTACATGTTTCAAGACATTATCAAATTTGATGACTAACTCAGTAGAGAGATGAGTTTTAATAAGCCTGAGGTTTGAAGTTTGAGTCCTATTGCATTGCAAAATCTATCTTTGTTTTTTAAATTATCTATATCTAGGATAACACTTTTGGTATAACACTATTATAAATGTGAAATAAATTTAGATAGGAAAGTTCTCAAGTTAGAATTTGATTGGCGTGAACAAAATTATATTTTTTATTGTTTCATTTATCTCTTTCTATGATAGGTGAAGCGCGATCGTAGGTCTAAACCATTTTTTTAGTTTAAATTTTTTCTAGCCTATAATAGTGTTTATGCTAAAATCATTATTATATGTCCAAGAAATTTTTAATTAATAGAATTTGAAACAAAAGTGCTATTATAAGTCTTTGGGTAATCATTGAATACCATTTTACAAATAAGCGTGATTAAATATGCCTTATTATAGATCAAATATGTAGAAGTGCAGGACTAGTAGTTAATGACCTTTATGCACTTGCTGGACTGACAACGGTAGAAACACAGGTGAGATGATGGTTGATAGAGGAGCTTTAGGGATTGACTAATTTGGGTCTGGAGAATCTGATGGCGGGGTCGTAGTGTTGTCAAACGCGATGGTTGAAGTTTCTCTGAAGGAAACAATAACAACCCTTAAACTACTTTGGGATTATATGATAGTGTCTATTAGACACTTGTAAACTAAAAAATAAAATAGGGTTAGCTTTGAGGGTGGCTGAACCCAAAGACAAATAACTAATTTCGAACCCTGTTCGATAAAAAGAAAATTATTATGATATTTCCAACTATTTTGAAACTCCGCGATGGGTTAATGGTGAGAGGGTTCAAGGAGGATCAAACCATGATCTAGATAGTATGCTGAAGGATTTAATATTAATCCTTATTTATAGGAATACATAGACTGAATTTTAAATCAACAATAAATCATGATAATTACAACTAATATTAAGTATGATATTAAGAGACACACTAAGATACTTTGAATTAATATGAAATATATTAAGAGATGCTTTACAATATTTTAATAGAAAGACTATTAGATGATAAGACTAAATCGTCTCCAAAATCACATGGTAATGATTAACACAAAACCATAATAATACCACATTTTAAAAATACATTGATTTCCCAATCACATCGCCCTTACAAACCTCGTGTTTGGGATATTGTGGATTGTTATATCCTTTTATAACTATTTCGCTCTTGCAAGTTTCATGCTTTGGAAGACTATGAGTTGTTATACCTCTTCTTAATCACTTCAATATTACATATGTCATTTTTGGTTGGTTGTGGTTTGTCATGAATAATGTGGTCTAAATCCACGTAGTATCAAACAACCTCGACTCCTTCGTTTATGACCACGTGAGATGGATGATAGGAACTTAAATAATGTTAAACGGAGTTGAACATGAGTTTCCCACGAGATCGGCCCTGTTATGTCTGTATATTCCTCATAGATAACTTGATATGAGTACAATAGTGATGATGTCAACAATGTGTCAATCAAGGGATTTTTTTAAGTGATTTGTGAAGAATGACGCATATTAACCTACCCTTTAAGATAGGTATATATAGCCATTTGTAATTTAGAGGGACATGTCGAGTCTTGGGGATACTTCCACGATCTTGATTCATATGACTTTGCTTCATTAGAAAATGTAGTGGATGACTGATCTTTGAGGAATTTATAGACGTGGCGAGGTCGCCCTTTAAGATTATTTGGAGAATTACTTTTGGCTTGACTCCCATAAAAGCTAAACCAACCATTATTTAATCATATCACTTTGGTTTAACATAAAATAACAAAAGCCTAAATTAAGTTACACAATTACAAAAGCCTAGGTTAACCAAATCTCGTATTCTAATTTTGTAAAGATATATGTAAATCAATTTATCCATATCGATGGATCATATAAAGCACAGACAATTCTATCTTGGAAAAAAAATCTACTTTCAAAGAAGCACTTCAAAATTATCGAGAAAAGGCTAATCTGATTGATAGCTCACCTGTTAATGCAAGTATGTTCAACATAATCACTACAGATTAATATCCATCTCAATATCTGACAACAAAATTAAGAACTTTTCTTTCCATCCATTCTATCAACATAACTTTCTATTTGACAACATCCTGTTTGTATAGCCTCTTACAATCATGTTTAGTCCAGTTAAGTAGCATCCAAACCTCGCCAGAATGCAGAATTTAGGTGGCCCGGAAATCAAGGAAAAGACGTAATTTCTGTATTAGCATCTCACGAGTACCGAAAAGTGGTTTCTCGCTTGTGATCCAGTCCTTCTCCAGAAGACTTGCTTTAGTACCAGCCAACATCTCATCATGAAATGAAGATACTATTTGGTAGATTGATGTCTTGAGAACATCAGCAATAGCATAAGCTTTTGAATTTGCCGGCCCATTTTTCCTTTTACTAGAAGCAGCTGCAATATCTAATCTTCCACTATTAGCTGTCGCCCATTTGATACCCGAAGATCCCAACAATTGATTCGGTGACTGCAGGTTTGTCTTCTTTCCCATGAAATTCTCAACAGCAACAAGGCATGATATCAGCGTCGTAACCACAGCAGCGTTACTCCCAGAAAGCTGAGCAGCCCCAAACTTATCTTCTCTGCGTGAAGCGGCAGTCAGTGAGGCAACAATCCTTGAGCACCAAGCATATAGCTGCATGCAAAAGAAAACAAAAGCTTATTAATAGCTGGCATACAAATGTCATATTTGGATAAACAACTTAATTAAGCACTTATAGAATAATATTCATCATTAAAATACTTATGTCTAGGCTGCTTTTATAAAAAGATAAAATGAAGTTAAAAATTTTCATACAAGCTATAAGCTGTTTTCATTAAGCTATCCTAAAAAACCTATGCAAATAAGCTGGAAAAAGGTCCGCAAGTGCTTATTATGCTAGTAGATAAGCTCGAATAAGCTAATTCAAACAAACCCAAATTCATAAGTCTAGAATGTGAGGCAATGAAAAAAAAAATTCTGTCACCCTTGGCTACATAACTTGTAATTTAAAGGGTGGCAGTGGAAACTCATGTTTATGATCCAAGTGCATATTTATGCAGCCTAAACTCATGTCTATAATTTCACTTTTTGATACATGAGAAGAGGGATGGCTTATATATCAACTACACCATGATTGATTCTTGGGTCAATTTTATATTTTCTGCAAGTGTAACACAGAAAGTTCAATATATTGTAGGAAATTTAGATTATTATTGTCTAGGATTGTTACATAGGTGGACTGTACTTTTTTTAAACAACCAAATGTTAGTATTGTTAGCGTGTGTTTGGTTCTGTTCTGCGGTAATGAGAATTAATTGAGTGAATTGATTCTATAAAATTGATTCTAGCAGAAGTGATTTGAAGCTAAAGTGATTTATGTTTGGATACTCTAATGTAAAAGTGAGTTAAATAGTAAAATTAAGTATTAAAATCCCGAAGAATCAATTCTTAGGCAAAATCAATTCTCCTTTGGAAGAACCAAACATGTCAAAATCAATTCTACACCTCTAGAATCACTCTACTCAGAATATTTTGGCTCCACAAAGTTAAAATAAATTTTACAATTATCATACAAAAACTGAAGATCAAACGGTAAGATCTCAAAGCTTTCCGGTTATACAGAAAAAAGAAAAGCGTGTTAGCAGAAAATAAACAATCTACAAATGATAGAGTTATACATGTACCTGGAAGTTATACAGTTCTTCTACGTGCTTCACATCTGTTGGGGAGGATAACTGATCTGAAAGTTGGGTAGGTTTGTCAGTAGAATTACCCATACTCTCGCCTAATCTCGAGGTAAGTTGCTCCAGAGGCCTCAAGCACACAGCAACTACTCTTTTGTAAGTCTCACCGGATTCTTCAAAAAATGCCGCACGACGCCAAGTGTCAACATTGTTCTCGCAAACCATACAGAGATCAAGGTAAGCAAGATATCGAAGAAGAGATTTTGGATTACTCTCCTCCAAAGCTGAAAGGAGGTGCTCGCTTGGATTTGTTTCTGCAGCTGCTGATCCTCTTGGGGGCGCAAATACGGATCTTTTAGTATGTAAAACCTATGTAACATCATGAGATAGTCACTATGCAGAAGAATATGACTACACAACAAATCACTCAACAAAGGTTGAACAAGTGCAGCATGGTGGATGAATGAGTATGACAATGTATAACTCCGCAAATACGGGGAAATGGGTTTAATGTACTACGCAAACAAATGAGTAACGAAAAACACAACAAACTTGGACTTGTTTATTAGTTTGAGAGAAATCAGCACACTTGATTAATAAAAAACATGTCTCAAGATTACAAACACCATTTCATTTAGAGATTAACAAACCCACAAACATCTCTAAGAGAGTACAGCATTGCAACATTTAACAAGATCCAAGTCAAATGAAAAACATGAATCAATAATTAAACGAGTTTATCGATAGGGAGCACTAACCCGATGTAAATTATGAGTCAATTCCCAACAGAAAAAAATAGCAAAACTACCAACAAAGAACACAATATGTTCGGCAAAGAATGCCCTCTTTGCAATGCTGGATTTAAAAGGATGTGGAATAATCTCTAACAAAAGAGCAGAAAAAATGAAAGCAACAGTGGAAAGCTTAAAAGCACGTTTAGCAGCCAAAGGAATTCCCATCTTAAAGTTGAAGAAAGGAGGACGCTGCACACAAACAAAGTAACCAAAATCAGTTTCTGCAAACAATAACAAATAAACAAAATCAAAACTTTATGAAACCCATTTGATTTAAAAGCTTAACCTGAATAATGGGAAACTCCAAAACCCAACGGCGTTTGAAAACATAATGAAACCCAAAGATTAAACCAACGAGGAAACCCCTTAACCCAACTCTTCCAAAAGAGTTAAACCCAGAGAAAGAAAGTGCCGCAACGGAACCGGATAAAGCTGAGGCGGTGATAAAGAGAAGGAAAGTGAGTGAGAGCTTAAAGTTAAGAAAAATGGGGTGCGAGGAAGGTGAAGAGACGAAGGAGAGGGAAACGGAGAAGATGAATTGGAAAGTGAGGAAAGGGAGAAAAGACCAAAAAGGGGTTTCCGGGAGAAGGAAAAAGGAGAAGAGGAAGATGAGAGTGGAGGGTATTGATTGCCATATGAGGTAGCTTAGAAATCTGTTGTTTAAGAGAATCTCTGGTTTTGATGGAGTTGGAGACATGGTTGTTGTTTCTAGGTTTTGGTGAGTGGGGATTTTGAAATTGGGTGGGGTTTTTGAAGGTGGTTTAGCTTTGCTTGCTTAATTTTATTTCTAGTCATCTAGTCCCATCCTTTGTTTCTAGTGTTTTTTTATTACTGCAAAATTCACTCATTTATCAAGTAGTAGATGTATCTAAGAGCATCTCCAACTCTAATCTTTCATCCAAATTTAATTTCAATAATAAAATTAAAAACAAAATCATATTGAATCATAGCATATATTAATATTTTTATTTATATAAAATTTTATTCTAATTTAAAATGTTTTTAATTTATTTAAATTAATATTAGTATAAAATCAAATTAGTAAAAAAATTAAATTAAAATTACATTTTATAATAATAAATTAAAATTAACCTTAAATACATGATATATATATATATATATATATATATATATATATATATATATATATATATATATATATATATATATATATATATATATATATATATATAAATAACATAACATAATTAGATAAATTTATATTTCATCATCCTCATTTCCAAAGCGCTCCCAAATATACTCCATTGGATTTATTTGAAGTTCTCGATTAACTATGTATTGTCTAAAAAAAATACAGGGTATGTGTTCCCTCTACAAGGACATAGAGACTTAGAGATCCTAGTAGGTATATTACACGTTTGGGGATGAGGGCTAGCTCACGACGGCGAGTAGTGCTATACAATGGTTTTTTAGGTTGTTTAAGGGACCGGCTAACGTGACGTGAGAGACTCTGATGATGGTTCGACGTTGATGTGTTGCACACAGACGATTATATTGACGATATTAAGGTTACTAGAAGCGTAATGCTCTCTGAGTAATGGTAAATGCGTATGACGTGAAAATCTGTCATTTCTTCCTTTCGGAGAGAGATATTTATAAAGGCTCTCTTGGACCTGGGTTGTAAAGTTAGTTAACGGTTATGCCTCACCTTCATGACCAAGGAAGTGGTCAAGGGAAGACTTAGTCTTCCTAGAAACAAATAGGAAGTGGTTCCCCCTTTTGTCTGACTCTCTTTAGTTAGTCATTGTGGGTCCATGTCATCACCCATATCTTATGGGCGATTATGATAATGGGAGCCCAATCGAGCGGGTTGTATTGTCGCATCTGGGCGACATATATGCCTGTTCTAAGCAGCCTCATGGCTCATTTATGACGGTTAGTGGATTTGTTGTGCGCCTCATCTTTCGCCTTCATAATGATCTTCCTCGTAAGCTACCCCTCCTTATGGCCCAATAAAAATATAACACTACAAACCGGTTTTTCACAAATGTTGAGCGAATATACGAGATGACAACGATCTAAATAGGGTGAATAAGCCTCATAAAAATAATTGACCAATTTGAAAAATAAGTTGAGGCCAATGTGCAATTACTAGAAAAATAAAATTAGGTTTTTAATAAAAAAATGTTAGAAAAACCTAAGAGTAGGCAATGCGTATTCTTGTGGAAAAAAGGCAAAGTGAGAACAAAGGTTGGGAGGAAATCGTCATTGCTAAGGCTTGAAGTTGCTGCTGGAAATCCAAGGTAAGAGGGAGGGGGTTACTCTAAATATGGTGTTAATTGCAGGATGGCTAGGGGAAGTCCTTAATCTCCATTAGGTTTTTCCTAATTCTTTCCATTATTGAATGTTTGATGAGATGGATGAAATTATAGTGATAATATGATATGATTGATGTAATTAATCATGAATTTTGCATGTTGATTCACCATGAAAAAAATTGATGTGTGTATTCATGAAAGTGGTATGAGTTGTGTTCATATGATTGACATTAATATGATGAATAAAGTGTTAAAAATTGTGATTAATTGATGAAATTTCACGATAATCAATAAGTATATGATGTTATAATGATATCATGTTATTTCTCTGATTTGTTTTTATCGATTGGAGGGTCTAGGGAGAAAAATCAGAGTTCTGATGGGGAGACTAGGCGTGTACATGGATTGGGCCAATCTAAAACACGCATTGACCCAATGATCAAACATTTATTATTACAATTTTATTGATTTCGATGAATATTATCTTAGTTGTTGCAATTTAAGTCTCTTAAGATTTACTATTTTAGTAAATCATAACTTTAACTAATTTTGAATGTTTCATTCTTTAATTATTTTGATGTTAATACAACTTTATGTCATGCAACTTTAATTTGTCGATAGTATTTTATGATAATTTTATTAGTTAATGATATCTGTCATACGGTGAACTGACTTGGGATATTTTGCTTTTTATCGCAATGTCGCGGATAGCAAGAGTCGCCACCGACTTTTCTTTTATCCAATAAGGAAAGGTGGAAAAGAACAGGAAAGACCTCAATAGATTTTGGGTTCGGGAGGTACATTATACAAAGGGAAGGTGTTAGCACCCTTTGTATCCATGGTTATCCATGGGCTCTTAATTACTGGATCACTTATATTTTTGTCTGAAAAGTGTCGGTGAATTGCTAAAAAAATGTTTGAAAGAGAGTTTAACTTTGTAATGATTCTCGTATGAATGTATACAAAGTATTTATCTCATTTGATTTTGAAAATGGTTTAGAAAAATATAACTCGGTAATGATTCTAGTATGAATGTATACCAAGTGGTGATTTTCTAGGATTTGTAAAGTGTAAAGTGTGAGGGGTGGAAAATGTTTTAGGTTATGATCCAGCAATTGAGAGTTATACCTTCCTAAGGTCGTTATGAACGTTTCCTATCCTTATGAGGGTAAAACTGTCCTTACTATTGAGAAGTAAGTAATTTTACCCTTTGGATGTTAAAGGGTCATCGTAGGGTCATCGATTGGTCATTGAAGGCAACATTTGTAAGGATACCTTAGCATTCGAAGGGACGATCATCATTTAACCGTAGGCTACACCGAAGGGTCATCGAGGGACAAAATCGTATTTTCGAAGGCAACATCCGAGGGACCATGATTTATTTTATGATGATTTAATCGAAGGGTCTTTGCTAAGTGTATCCCTACATTCGCGGGACATGACCGTAATACCGTAATATCGTAAGGCACAAGAGAGGTCCAAGATCACATATTTAAAGGCCATATTTTAAAGTTAATTAGGTAATTAGGATGAATCTCCACATTAAAATTAATACATTAAAATTAATACATTAAAATTAACACATTAAAATTAATCAAGTAATTTAGGGCGAATCTCCACAAGGGTATCCCACAAATAAAGTGGAAGACCTAGACAGCAATCCTTTCCTGGGACAGGTGAACCTTTACAAAATTCAGCAAACGGATTAGAATACCAAATCAGGGTGCAATCAAGAGTTGCACCAAAGCAGTAATAGTATCAGGTAAACAAAGCCTGGTTATAATAAAACAAGTCGGATGGGTAAAGATCAAAACAGAGCGAAACAGCGGCCTCCATTACAACAATTCAAGGTATCCAGGCATACTTAAGTCCACATGCAAAACCTCAAATATATTTATGAATTCAATTATGATATCACATGTGCATTAGGAACATAAAGCGGTGATAGTAACGCAAACCTGTTGGCAATTGAATTGCAACCTCGAATTGGCCGATCGGATCGAATTGAGCGGAAGTGACCTTGCTGCCGTAGGCTTTTCCTTCCGGGTTTCCTTTAGGGTTAGTCGGAATAAGTTAAACAGTAGTCCTGAACACTCCGCCACAAGCCGGCAGGATTTGTCCTTGGATTCGTCAACTAAACAACAAATTAAAACGAAGAAAATAAACTAGATCCTAACGTAAGGTTGGATCCGATAAAAAGGTGCACAATAGTTTCCTTTGTAGAAACTATTGTGTGAATATAACTAACTAAATGCTGAAAAAGAAATAGGAAATTGCAAGGAAAATAGTGTAGAACTCGTAGGAAAAACAATGCCTAAGCTGCTGGAAAAGAAAATATGCAAAAGTGAAAACGGCAAAGGAAAAATGTGGAAAAAGCCCCCCTGTTCTAGGTTTTCTTCGTGGCTATTTATATTGGTACCATTAAGTAACTACTTGCTGCCAAGAGCTCTTCAACGTGGCTAATTTCATGGCGTGGATATAGGGCCCAATACTCCTCAACGTCTCTTCAAGTCTCTGAGGCGTTACGTGCGCCCAAAAAGTAGGGTAGTGGTGTGACGCTCGTCACACCATGTGTGACGTCCGTCACAAGGCTGCTTTGCGTGACGCTCGTCACGCCCTCCGTGACGTCCGTCACAAGCACAGCATTTGTGGCTTGCGCTTTGGGCTGGGCTTTGCTATTCGGTTCGTTTTCTCTCCTTTTTGCACCTCTTCTCCTCCATTTTTACTTGTGCTTCCAAATAAACCACTTTCATGTTATCACTAGGCGAGCGTGTAGCGAATAGGTTAGTTTGGGTCATTCGCGAGCTGGGCCTTTGTTCCCGTAAGATCAGTGTCATGAAAATGAGTCGGAATGCCTTGAAAAATGTCTTGAAATATAAATGGGCAAATTTTGGGGTATGACAGCTGCCCCTGTTCAATATTCTTGAACCGAGAGAGTTAGAATGGTGTGTACCGTTCGTGGTCTGGAGGTGAAAGATTATTGAACACTAGAATGCCCCAAAAATTTGCACTTGCCAATTAGTCTTGGTGGAGATGGGCTTAAAGATGCCATCCAGGTAGTTTGATGAGGAGATTTCCAGATTGTGTCGTACGTTAGACAATGTCTGAAGACATGGACGTCATACCGGGTCATACGCTAGACCGTATAGTGAATCATCCATCATGCTGTTGACTTCGCTGGGGAGTCAGAGTATGCTATATGCTGCTGGGGATAAGGGATCAGAATGGACCATACACTGGACCATATCTGGGTATCAGAGTGAGCTGTTCGTTAGGCGGATGACTTTGATGGGGATGAAAGATCAGAACGGATCGTACGCTAGATCGGTTCTGAATTGCAGAATGAGCCGTCCATTAGGCTGAATCTGCTTGAAGAGGGAGTAGTCGTATACCAGACTACCATTCAGAAATGTACCTGTCCGAAGGTAGCATCTGAGTAAGGGGGTAGCCGTATACCAGACTACCATTCAGGAATGTACCTGTCCGAAGGTAGCACCTGAGCAAGGGGAGTAGCCGTATACCAGACTACCATTCAGGAATGTACCTGTCCGAAGGTAGCACCTGAGCAAGGGGAGTAGCCGTATACCAGACTACCATTCAGGAATGTACCTGTCCGAAGGTAGCACCTGAGCAAGGGAAGTAGCCGTATACCAGACTACCATTCAGGAATGTACCTGTCCGAAGGTAGCACCTGAGCAAGGGATGAGGGTCTAACTTGGTCGTACATTAGACTGTATTTGAGCAGCATCTGGTCTAACTTGGTCGTACATTAGACTGTATTCGAGTTGAAGAAGGTCAGAATGGATCGTACGCTAGATCGTATCTGAGTTGTTGAAGGTCCAACTGGGTCATACATTAGACCGTGTTGGGAGTAGTTGAAGATCAGAATGGATCGTCCGTTAGATCGTATCTGAGTGGAAGGAGTTATATGATGAGCTGAATCAGAATGAACCATATGCTAGGCTATATCTGATAGTATTTGTATATGTTGTATTTGCAATGAATATTTGGGATGGGCTTATAGATGCCATCGTTAGGAGGATGTCAGAATGAATGTTGACATGGAGTATATCTGAAAGATGTATCTGAAGAAGAAAGTAGTCGTACGCTAGACTACACCTCGGAATGTACCATATGCTAGGCAGTATCTGAGGGATATAGTTGAATCTTGAATGTAATTGATAAAGATGTCTGTCTGAATGGGCCTTTGTTTTGACCGTATCAAGAGGATAATTAACCTGAAAAATAAAGTTAGCTTCATGCCGTGTCATGATGCATGAGATGCAAATGTTGTATGCATGCGTTTGCTGTGAAATGATGTAATGAGTGAATTATGCGTCTGGAATAAATGAGAGCATTGTATACATGTGCATGTTATGAAATGATGTAATGTATATGATGCGGAACGAAAATTGTATGTAGGTATGTGATGTGAAATGATGTAATGAATGCACTATGTGTCTGAAACGTTCTTCCAGGGGACTCTACTGGGAAAATAAATCTCATTCTTCTGGTTGGAGACATTTGTATTGATGACCCTTCCTTAGCTAGGGATACTTGATCCTTGTCTGATGGTAGAAATATTCGACAGAGCCTGGCTGGGAGTGGAAGAGATGACTAGTCTGTCTGGTGACGCCAACCTCTTCTGGGGAATAATTGGCATTGCCGGGGAATCGAATTAGCAACGGATTCATTGGAAAGCCTGGTTAGACCTTCTCTTCGATCCTGAAGTCGTGTAGTAATTGTCATTGTTATTTTATGCATGTATTTTTGATAAACATTGATCATATTCAAACGCATATATCAATTCAAATTAAATCAATGGACGTTCGTGCAAACAAAACGGAAAAGTAAAAATAAAATTGCATTGATTTTGAAAGAGGGCCTATGAACAGGCAATCTGTGTACAAGGAGACAGAAATCCTAGTAAGAGGAAATTGTCAAGAAAACAAAGAGAAAGCTATGCCGAAAACGTCCTATTGACTTTAATTCCACTACTGTCATTATGTCTTCAAGCCTCTCATCTCCCGCTGTCGGATAGAAGTGATTAGCTTGTTCAGTCCTTTGAACTTGGATGAAGCTGTCTGAGAACGGGACGTAGTCATACGCTTTAATCCCTAATTTTTGCCTGGACCGCCTTTTCAGGTTTTCAATCCACCAGGATACCCCTTTTTGCCCAAGCCGCCTTTTCAGGTTTTCGACTTGCCGGGTGTACATTTTTTATGTTTATCCCTAATTTTTGCCCGAACCCTTTTGGTTCGCCGGGATGCCCTTACTTTTGCCTAGGTATGTCGACCTAGCGGGTCTCTTTTATGCGTAGTATTTTTTGACTATGTCTGCGTTCACGGGATGCGGGAAGTCTTCGCCATCCCTCGTAGCAAGTATCATGGCTCCACCAGAGAATACTTTCTTAACTACAAATGGCCCTTCGTATGTGGGAGTCCATTTGCCTCTGGGATCACCTTGTGGTAGAGTGATGCGCTTTATCACCAAGTCGCCGATTTGATACACCTGTCTCTTGACTCTTTTGTTAAATGCCTGGGTCATGCGCTTCTGATATATCTGTCCATGACACACTGCCGCAAGTCTCTTCTCATCGATCAAGTTTATCTGGTCGAGTCGAGTCTGAATCCATTCATCTTCATCTAATCCCGCCTCTTTCATGATTCTTAGAGAGGGAATCTGAACTTCCACTGGTAAAACGGCTTCCATTCCGTAGACTAAAGAGAAAGGAGTTACTCCTGTCGAAGTGCGTACTGAAGTGCCATAACCGTGAAGAGCAAACGGTAACATCTCATGCCAGTCTTTGTACGTCACCGTCATCTTTTGTATGATCTTCTTGATATTCTTATTAGCAGCTTCTACAACGCCATTCATCTTTGGTCGGTACGGAGAAGAGTTATGGTGTTTTACGTTGAACTGCGTGCAGAGTTCAGTAATCATCTTGTTGTTCAAATTAGTACCATTGTCAGTGATAATTCTTTCAGGGATGCCATACCGACAAATGAGATTATTCCTGATGAATCGTGCCACCACATTCTTGGTGACAGAAGCAAATGAGGCGGCCTCTACCCACTTAGTAAAGTAATCAATAGCGACAAGGATGAAGCGATGTCCATTAGAAGCAGTAGGTTTAATCTCCCCAATCATATCAATGCCCCACATTGCAAAGGGCCAAGGTGCGGTCAACACGTTCAATGGAGCAGGAGGTGCATGTACTTTATCCGCATATATCTGGCACTTGTGACAGGTTCTGGAGTGATGGTGGCAATCAGCTTCCATGGTAGACCAATAATACCCTGATCTTAGAATCTTCTTGGCCATTGTATGTCCATTAGAATGAGTCCCAAAAATACCGTCATGCATGTCTTCCATAATCCTTTCGGCTTCCTTTTTATCCACACAGCGAAGCAAAGTTGAATCATGATTACGTTTGTATAATACTCCATTACTCAGAAAGAATTTAGCGGAGAACTTCCTCAGGAATTTTTTGTCATTGATGGATGCCCCTTCAGGGTATTCCTGAGCTTCTAAATATCTTTTTACTTCGTGGAACCAAGGTTTTTCCCGTACTCCCTCAGTGTTAAGTTCATAACAGTATGCCGGTTCATCTAACCGTCCAAGGGTAATCATGGGAGCTTCGCTGCCCCATCTGACTCTGAACATAGATGACATGGTAGCTAATGCGTCTGCCAACTGATTCTCTTCTCGTGGGATATGTTCGAATGTAATCTCTTCAAAGTATGGGATCAACGTCATCACCCGTTCTCGGTAAGGGATGAGATTCGGGTGCTTAGTGTCCCATTCTCCTTTGATCTGACTGATTACTAATGCTGAGTCTCCGTACACACTCAAAAACTTGATTCGCCAATCTATAGCAGCTTTGAGTCCAAAAATACATGCTTCATACTCAGCCATATTATTGGTACAATGAAAACATAGTCTAGCTGTGAGAGGCGTATGGTAACCCTCGGGAGAAATGAGTACAACCCCAACACCATGGCCCAATGCATTAGAAGATCCATCGAAAACCATAGTCCATCGGGATCCCAGTTCGGGTCCTTCATACGGTTTAGGTTTTTCATCATCAGTAACAAGCATGACATCCTCATCTGGGAACTCGAAATTCATAGATTGATAATCATCCACCGCTTGATGAGCCAAATGATCAGCGGGCACGCTTCCTTTGATTGCTTTCTGGGTAGTATACTGGATATCGTACTCTGTTAAGATCATCTGCCATCTCGCTATTCTTCCGGAGAGAGCGGGTTTCTCAAATATGTATTTGATAGGATCCATCTTAGAAATCAATAAAGTGGTATGATTCAACATGTATTGTCTTAGTCGGCGAGTAGCCCAGGCCAAAGCACAGCAAGTTCTCTCGAGCAGTGAGTATCTTGTTTCACAGTCGGTAAACTTTTTGCTAAGGTAGTATATGGCATGCTCTTTTCGACCAGACTCGTCATGTTGCCCCAATACGCACCCCATTGAATTTTCTAATACGGTCAAATACATGATTAGAGGTCTTCCTTCAACTGGTGGTATCAGAATCGGAGGTTCCTGGAGGTACTTCTTGATTTTGTCAAAAGCTTCTTGGCATTCGTCATTCCATATCATTTCTTGATTTTTCCTCAGTAATTTGAAGATGGGTTTGCAGGTAGCGGTCAAGTGGGAGATAAATCGAGCAATGTAGTTCAAGCGTCCCAAGAAGCCTCTGATCTCTTTCTCCGTACTGGGAACCGGCATTTCTTGAATAGCCCTCACTTTAGCTGGGTCAACCTCAATTCCTTTACCACTGACAACAAAGCCCAGGAGTTTACCAGATCTTACTCCAAAAGTGCATTTGCTCGGATTCAATCTTAGCTTGTATTTCTTCAACCTCTCGAACAGTTTGCATAAATGATCGAGATGTTCTTCTTCAGTATGAGATCTAGCTATCATGTCATCCACATATACTTCTATTTCATGATGGATCATATCATGGAACAAAACCACCATAGCACGCTGGTACGTTGCCCCGGCGTTCTTTAAGCCGAATGGCATTACTTTGTAACAGAAAGTGCCCCATTGTGTCACAAACGTAGTTTTCTCCATGTCCTCAGGTGCCATCTTAATCTGATTATAACCCGAGAATCCATCCATGAATGAGAATACTTTGTGTTGAGCGGTGTTATCTACCAGGACATCGATGTGCGGGAGTGGAAAGTCATCTTTGGGACTCGCTTTATTCAAATCTCTGTAATCTACGCACATTCGCACCTTACCATCCTTCTTTGGCACTGGCACCACATTGGCAACCCATTGAGGATAAGAAGTAACGGCTAGGAAACCGGCGTTAAATTGTTTCATAACCTCGGCTTTGATTTTCTCAGACATTTCAGGACGCATGCGGCGAACCTTTTGCTTGACAGGACGGCAGTCTTCCCTCGTTGGCAGTCGATGCACTACTATGTCAGTATCCAATCTCGGCATGTCTTCATAAGACCAAGCGAAAATCTCTACATAGTCGCGTAACATCTGAACCAATCTTTCCTTGACACTGTTTTCCAAACCTGCTCCTATTTTGACTTCTTTTCTGTCCACTTCAGTACCTAGATTTACGATTTCGAGTGACTCTTCATGCGGCTGTATAGTCTTTTCCTCTTGCAGTAGCAGTCTGGCAAGTTCTCCAGGGACTTCACAATCTTCCTCACTTCCATCTTCGGCTTGGTAGATTGGATTTTCAAAGTCATAATGAACAGTAGCGGAATTATTATCAATAGGATCCAGAGTGGATACGGATCTGCAATTTGTTACGTGGGTGTGTGTAAGAAAGCATAGCTTGTTTGAAAGACGACAGGAAAAATAAAGAGCGCAATATTTGAATGCGAAAAAGTCCATTGATTTATTGAATATGAATATGCTTATGAAATGACAAAACCCTTAACAAATTAGCTATTGTGCCCCGGGCGTAGACACAATGCTTTAAGAAGTTCAGTTGAAAAATTAAAGACTAAAAATAACAATTACTCCTGACTAAAGGAGATCGGGATAGTGTCTTCAGCCTTCCAATTATTGAGTCCGTCGCTAATTGTTGGGTAGATCCAGCTATCCAGGTCGCAATCACTGTCAGCATCCTCTACAGCATTAATTTGACTCTTGTCAGGGCTGAACCCCAGGCCAAATTTGTCAGACTTGTATGGTACGTCGATCAATTGACCCCAGCCAGTACGACCACCATCTTCAACCACGGCTTGAGCGTCCTTCAGAGAAATCATAGCAGGAGGAACACGAATAACCTTGGGCACACAGGAAGTTGGCTTAAGGACAGGATCGGTCGGAGGAACTACTTCAAATGACTGACAAGGAGTCTCAATGAATTCACCATCCATCTCGACGTATCTGAAGGTATGCACACTACTGACAATGTACTCTTCTTCTCCACACACGGTGACAATTTTGCCCTTTGTGGGATACCTCAACTTTTGATGGAGAGACGAGACTACAGCGCCTGACCCATGAATCCAAGGGCGTCCTAGTAAGCAGGAATAGGCAGGACGAATGTTCATTACATGGAAGGTAGTATTGAAGACTTGAGGTCCTATCTTGATAGGAAGGACTACTTCGCCATGGACAACACTCTTCGCACCATCGTAAGCACGTACCACAATGTCACTAGGTTTCAGTTCAATGCTTTTACAATCCAGCTTATCCAGCACAGCTGTCGGCAGCACATTCAGGGAAGAGCCATTATCGATCAACACATGAGACAAAGTGATTCCCCTACACTCAATGGAGATATGCAGGGCTTTATTGTGATTCTTTCCTGCTGGTGTCAGATCAGCGTCGGAAAAGCCTAAGCCGTTGTCAACAGTCAGGTTGGCAACATAGTTTTCAAATTGATCGACAGATGTCTCCTGAGGTACATGAGCGGTTTTCAAGAATTTTATCAATGCATTGGCATGAGATTCAGAAGATAACAGCAAGGATAACATCGAGATCTTAGACGGCGTATGCCCCAACTGTTCTACTACATCAAAATCACTCTTGCGAATGATTTTCAGCACTTCTTCCATTTCTTGTTTGGCAACATCTTCGGGAGTAACTTCGACCGGTGTCTCTGACTGAGAAGGATTGACTGGTTCCTTTCCTCGAGTTTCAAGGACAGGAGGTGAGATTTCTGGAGAGAAGATCCTTCCGCTTCGAGTAATTTTACAAGTCCCAACAATGCCACTAGTATTAGCAGCATTATCCACTTGCTTCACGCCATGGACGTAAACATCACCGCCATAATTCCACGGAATAGCTTTGCTTGAGGAATACGGGATCGGGCCAGGTGCAGTGACGATTAGGGGAGCAACCCTGGGCTTAGCAGTAATCTTCACAGGTACTCTGGGAGCAGTAATCTTCACTGGAACTTTGGACCTTGCAATCACAGATACTTCTTCAATAGGGTTTTCCGCCTTAGGGACCCTTTCAAAGAGAATTGTACGATCGTCCATCAGCTGTTGAATACCATTCTTCAATTTCAAACAGTCTTCGGGCCGGAGTATGCAGAGATTGCAATCTTCAGTACAACCTGGAAATAAACCAGCTTGCAATAAATTCCTCTTTATGATCGGGAGAGGAGATGTTAAGTCCGCTACAGTAGTGATGAGAGGATTGTCATCGAGAGCATTAACAGCCTTGTCATGATTAGGCATAGGAGCAGTGATGACATTAGGAGTCTCCGGAGGCTCGAACTCAATTTCCCCAGCGTCGATCATGTCCTGAATTTTATTCTTTAACAGCCAACAATCGTTTGTATCGTGCCCGGGGCTATTGGAGTGATATGCACACCTGGCATTGGGATTATAACGAGGCGAAGCAGTGTTGACATTTGCAGGAGGACCTCTGAGAGTGATTAAGTTCGCCTTTAGCATACTTTGCAGTGCTTGTGCTAAAGTCATATTAAGCTTGGTAAACTGCCTTCTTGGTCTGTCTTGTCTTTGCTGGAAGTTTTGAGCTGGCGGGGCTGCGATTGTCACTGCTCCCACGGCATGGTCACCATTTTTCTTATTATGATTCTTTTGACCGTACACAGCATTTGACTCATTCTTCCCATGGTAGGACTTCTTGCTGCTCGTAGAGGTAACTACCTGTATCTTTCCACTTCGAAGGCCGCTCTCCACCCGTTCACCTGTCAGTATAAGTTCAGTGAAACCTGATGAAGAACTCCCCAGTAGGTGGCTGTAGAATGGACCAGTCAGGGTACCCATGAACAGGTCTACTAATTCTCGGTCAGTCATAGGGGGTTTGACTCTGCCAGCCAAATCTCTCCATTTTTGAGCATATTCTTTGAAACTTTCTTTAGATCCCATAGTCATATTCTGCAACTGTAGCCGAGTAGGTGCTAATTCAGAATTGTACTGGTACTGCTTATAGAAAGCTGTTGCTAAATCAGTCCAGGTGCGGATGTCAGAGCTCTCGAGCTGATAATACCATTCCAACTGTGTGCCAGACAGGCTCTCTTGGAAGAAATGGATCCACAGTTTCTTATCAGTGGTATGCGGCTGTATCTTTCTCACATAAGCCCTTAAATGCATCTGAGGGCAGGATGCACCATCGTACTTAGTGAAAGTGGGGATTTTGAATTTGCGAGGAATGGTCACATCGGAGACCAGACCCAAACTTTCGAAATCCAGACCAGGCGCCTTCTGACCCTCCATAGCTAGCATACGTTCTTCTAACAACTTGTACTTATCATCTCTCGGAGAGTACTATTCATTTTCATACTTCTCATCATCATCCTCAGGGTTGGAGAAATCAGCATCCTCTTCCTCTGAATCATTCTCCGCCTCATCCTCTGGACCGTTCGGGATTCCAAATTTGATTCCCGTAGCCTGTCCTTTACGCCTTCTTCCTGGGTTAATGAAACTCACAGCCTTCTTGTCTTTCTTCTTTTCGACCAAAAGAGCCTTCAGTTCCTCCTGCCCCTTGGATAGGCTTAGCATCATCTCCTTGAACTGAGCATTTTGAGTCTGGAGATCTTTGACAGTTTGTTCGAGATCCATTTTTCTGTTTAAGAGGCAGACCGTGAGAATATGGTCCTTTGGAACACCTGTCATGCAATGTTATGTTATGCTATGCAATGTATGAAATGTTTTCAAGGACTTTTGGAATTTAACTGTTTTTTTTTCTTTTTTTTTTTATTTTTTATTTACAAAACAGAGCAAAGTTAAATCCCTAAGTCCTCGAAATAGTTAGTACAATGCCATGATGTTATGATGTTATGATGTTACGATGTTACGATGTTATGATGTTAAGTAAACAACAAGCACAAACAAGTCACACAACCATCATTCCTAGGTTTTAAGGCTTGCATGAGTTCCGTAGGTAAGTACCCTCCCCACTGAAGTTTGGTTGGTTCAACCTGTCCTAGAATAGTAACCGGGTTCTAGAAGGATCTCCAATCATTGACCTTCCTTTAAGTCCACTTCAGTGCAACACCAAGTGGTTGACCGAAGCTTCCCTAAAATCCAATCTCAAGGAGTGTAGTATCGAGTCTCAACCAAGCCCCAGTCGGAACCGAAGTCAGTTAGCTCACTACTTTCTAATGGCCAGGATGAGTCAATTAGGGTTCTAAAGGTCTGGTTAACGCTTTAATGACACCACGCGGAAGCCAAAATTTTCCTCAAGTAACATGAGGAACATCAGGACAACCAAAGTGTCACATTAACCGTAGCCATCATTTTAACCATTCCAGTATACGCCGGATAGTCGCGATGATCTATTGCTACTTACCTAAGGTACACTAGATCCGGGTGTAGGATCTTTCACTCAAGAATACCCAAGCAATCCCTTAAAAGTAAATCAGACAATTTTAAATAAGTGATCTTGTTTTTTAAGGTAACCTCTCTTTTTAAAGCGTCCCCAGCAGAGTCGCCAGTTCTGTCATACGGTGAACTGACTTGGGATATTTTGCTTTTTATCGCAATGTCGCGGATAGCAAGAGTCGCCACCGACTTTTCTTTTATCCAATAAGGAAAGGTGGAAAAGAACAGGAAAGACCTCAATAGATTTTGGGTTCGGGAGGTACATTATACAAAGGGAAGGTGTTAGCACCCTTTGTATCCATGGTTATCCATGGGCTCTTAATTACTGGATCACTTATATTTTTGTCTGAAAAGTGTCGGTGAATTGCTAAAAAAATGTTTGAAAGAGAGTTTAACTTTGTAATGATTCTCGTATGAATGTATACAAAGTATTTATCTCATTTGATTTTGAAAATGGTTTAGAAAAATATAACTCGGTAATGATTCTAGTATGAATGTATACCAAGTGGTGATTTTCTAGGATTTGTAAAGTGTAAAGTGTGAGGGGTGGAAAATGTTTTAGGTTATGATCCAGCAATTGAGAGTTATACCTTCCTAAGGTCGTTATGAACGTTTCCTATCCTTATGAGGGTAAAACTGTCCTTACTATTGAGAAGTAAGTAATTTTACCCTTTGGATGTTAAAGGGTCATCGTAGGGTCATCGATTGGTCATTGAAGGCAACATTTGTAAGGATACCTTAGCATTCGAAGGGACGATCATCATTTAACCGTAGGCTACACCGAAGGGTCATCGAGGGACAAAATCGTATTTTCGAAGGCAACATCCGAGGGACCATGATTTATTTTATGATGATTTAATCGAAGGGTCTTTGCTAAGTGTATCCCTACATTCGCGGGACATGACCGTAATACCGTAATATCGTAAGGCACAAGAGAGGTCCAAGATCACATATTTAAAGGCCATATTTTAAAGTTAATTAGGTAATTAGGATGAATCTCCACATTAAAATTAATACATTAAAATTAATACATTAAAATTAACACATTAAAATTAATCAAGTAATTTAGGGCGAATCTCCACAAGGGTATCCCACAAATAAAGTGGAAGACCTAGACAGCAATCCTTTCCTGGGACAGGTGAACCTTTACAAAATTCAGCAAACGGATTAGAATACCAAATCAGGGTGCAATCAAGAGTTGCACCAAAGCAGTAATAGTATCAGGTAAACAAAGCCTGGTTATAATAAAACAAGTCGGATGGGTAAAGATCAAAACAGAGCGAAACAGCGGCCTCCATTACAACAATTCAAGGTATCCAGGCATACTTAAGTCCACATGCAAAACCTCAAATATATTTATGAATTCAATTATGATATCACATGTGCATTAGGAACATAAAGCGGTGATAGTAACGCAAACCTGTTGGCAATTGAATTGCAACCTCGAATTGGCCGATCGGATCGAATTGAGCGGAAGTGACCTTGCTGCCGTAGGCTTTTCCTTCCGGGTTTCCTTTAGGGTTACTCGGAATAAGTTAAACAGTAGTCCTGAACACTCCGCCACAAGCCGGCAGGATTTGTCCTTGGATTCGTCAACTAAACAACAAATTAAAACGAAGAAAATAAACTAGATCCTAACGTAAGGTTGGATCCGATAAAAAGGTGCACAATAGTTTCCTTTGTAGAAACTATTGTGTGAATATAACTAACTAAATGCTGAAAAAGAAATAGGAAATTGCAAGGAAAATAGTGTAGAACTCGTAGGAAAAACAATGCCTAAGCTGCTGGAAAAGAAAATATGCAAAAGTGAAAACGGCAAAGGAAAAATGTGGAAAAAGCCCCCCTGTTCTAGGTTTTCTTCGTGGCTATTTATATTGGTACCATTAAGTAACTACTTGCTGCCAAGAGCTCTTCAACGTGGCTAATTTCATGGCGTGGATATAGGGCCCAATACTCCTTGTCATACCCCAAAAATTACCCATCATTTTTCCTAAAAAAAAAAAAAAAAAAAAAAAAAAAAAAAGAGAAAAAAAAAGAGAAATTTTTTTTTTAATTAATTAATTAATTAATTAATTAAATAATTAAAATAAATAAATAAATAAAATATAACAAATTATTTTGGACTTGGGTCTCCCTCATTCCAAGCCCATTACCCACGAAATTAGTCTATAAATACTGAAGTTTCAGTAGGGGGAGTTAGACTTGGAGTTTACACTGGGAGATTTACTGGAGAAAGAAGGAAGAGAAGCAAAACACTCTGAGGTTTCCTTGGAACAAAACCTTGAGGAAAAAGAAAGAGAGAGAACAGAGAAGGACGGATAGAAACTTTGGCATAGGAACCCTGCCTACCCGGAGAATTCAGAGTAAAGAAACCCTGAAGGCAGCCCATCTGCACCGAAGCCATCGCCGTCCAATTCCCGCTGCCTAACTTATTCCGATACTACAAGTGGTCAATCCCTTCAACCTTGAATTGGCAAACAGGTTTGCGTATCTCTATTGTTTATACTTTCAATTGGCCATATCTACATATATAATGCATCATGATTAAATGTTGATATATAATTTGCTTTCGTATGGGAATTTAAATATGCCTGAATACCCTGAATGTTTGACCATGTTATTCCTGTGATAAAATGCCATAAAATTCAAAGTTCCTAACATGGGGCTGTTTTCAAATTCAAAATCCGTGGCCTTCGCTAGGCGAGGCAGAGGCGAACGAGACAGTACCTGATTCTTCTAGTCTGTTTTTTTTATGTTTTTATCATAGCCATGCATTATTTATCCTATCCTATTTATTGTTGTGATATTTCTCCGGTGTAATCTTCGATTGCACCCTGATTTGGTGTTCTAACATGTTTCTTGTTTTTGAGTTTCGTAAAGGTTCACATATCCCAGGAAAAGGTTATTGGCTAGGTATTCCACTTTATTTGTGGGATACCCTTGTGGAGTTTCACCCTAAAGTAATTTTTTAATGTATTAATTTCTAATGTATTAATTTTTTAATATATTATTTTTAATAATTTTAATGTGGAGTTTCATCCTAATTATATAATTAATTGTAAAACTTTGCCTTTGAATAAGTGATCTTGGACCTCTCTTTGTTGCCTTACGATTACGATATTACGGTCATGTCCCGCGAACGTGGGGATACCCTTAGCAAAGACCCTTCGGTTAAATCATCATAAAATAAATTATAGTCCCTCGGATGTTGCCTTCGAATATACAACTTTGTCCCTCGATGACCCTCCGATGTTGCCTACGGTTAAATGATGATAGTCCCTTCGAATGCTAAGGTATCCTCATAACTGTTGCCTTCAATGACCAATCGATGACCCTACGATGACCCTTTTACATCCAAAGGATAAAACTACTTATTTCTCAATAATAAGGACAGTTTTACCCTCATAAGGATAGGAAATGCCCGTAAAGACCTTGGGTCGGTATAACTCTTAATTGCTGGCTCACAACTTAAAACATTTTTTTGCACCCCACACCTTTCAAAATGCCTTTAGAAAATCACCACTTGGTATACATTCATACTAGAATCATTACCGAGTTATATTTTTCTAAACAATTTTCAAAACTAAAACGGGATAACCACTTTGTATACATTCATACAAGAATCATTACAAAGTTAAATTCTCTTTTCAAAATAATTTTCCAAACAATTCAGAAACACTTTTTTAGACAAAAATAATATAAGTGATCGAGCAATTAAGAGCCCATGGATAACCATGGATACAAAGGGTGCTAACACCTTCCCTTTGTATAATGTACCTCCCGAACCTAAAATCTAAATTAAGGTCTTTCCTGTTCTTTTCCACCTTTCCTTATTGGATAAAAGAAAAGTCGGTGGCGACTCTTGCTAACCGCGACATTGCGATTAAAACCACAAAAAAGTCCAGTTCACCGTATGACAGAACTGGCGACTCTGCTGGGGACCTTAAAAAGAGAGGTTACCTTAAAAACAAGATCACTTATTCAATTTGTCTGATTTATTTTTAAGGGATTGCTTGGGTATGTTATGCTTGAGTGAAAGATCCTACACCCGGATCTAGTGTACCTTAGGTAAGTAGCAAGAGATCATCGCGACTGTCCGGCGTATACTGGAATGGTCAAAATGATGGCTACGGTTAATGTGGCACTTTGGATGTCCTGATGTTCCTCATGTTAGTTGAGGAAATATTTGGCATTCGCGTGGTGTCATAAAAGCATTAACCAGACCTTTAGAACCCTAATTGACTCATCCTGGCCATTAGAAAGTAGTGAGATAACTGGCTTCGGTTCCGACTGGAGTTGGTTGAGACTCGATACTACACTCTTTGAGATTGGACTTTAGGGAAGCTTCGGTCAACCACTTGGTGTTGCACTGAAGTGGACTTAAGGAAAGGTCAATGATTTGAGATCCTTCTAGAACCCGGTTACTATTCTAAGACAGGTTGAACCAACCAAACTTCAGTGGGGAGGGTATTTACCTATGGAACTCACGCAAGCCTTAAAACCTAGGAATGATTGTTGTGTGACTTGCTTGTGCTTGTTATTTATCTAACAACATGACATCATAACAACATAACATCATAACATCATGGCATTGTACTAACCATTTCAAGGATTTAGGGATTTAACTCTGCTAAAAAAAAAACAGAAAAAAACAAAAACAAAAGCAAAAACAAAAGAGAAAAAAAAAGCTCTTTTTGTTAGTTTATGCAAAGTTAAATCCCGAAAGTCCTTGAAAACATTTCATACATTGCATTGCATCGCATAACAGGTATTCTAAAGGATCAGTGTTCTCACGATTTTCCAATCAAACAGATTCCAGCAGATTCAAACAGATTGAACAATGGCTCTCGAACAAACTGTCAAAGATCTCCAGGCCCAGAATGCTCAATTCCAGGAAATGATGCTGAGCTTATCTAAGGGGCAGGAAGAACTGAAAGCTCTTTTGATGGAGAAGAAGAAGGACCAGAAACCTGTGGGTTACATCAACCCGGGGAGAAGGCTTAAGGGACAGGTTACAGGAGTCAAGATTAGAATTCCGAAGGATTCAGAAGAAGAGACCGAGAATGATTCGGAAGATGAGAATCCTAATCTCGTCAATTCTGAGGACGACGATGAAGATTATGAACATGAACAGTACTCTCCGAAGGATGATAAGTACAAGTTGCTGGAAGAACGTATGCTAGCTATGGAGGGGCAGAAAGTGCCCGGTCTGGATTTCGAAAACTTGGGTCTGGTCTCTGATGTGGTCATTCCCCGCAAATTCAAGGTTCCCATTTTCACTAAGTATGATGGTGCCTCTTGTCCTCAGATGCATCTAAGGGCTTATGTGAGAAAGATTCAGCCGCACACTACTGATAAGAAACTGTGGATCCATTTCTTCCAAGAGAGTCTGTCTGGCACACAGTTAGAGTGGTATTATCAGCTTGAGAGCTCTAACATCCGCACATGGACTGATTTAGCAACAGCTTTCTACAAGCACTACCAGTATAATTCTGAGTTAGCGCCTACTCGGCTACAGCTACAAAATATGACTATGGGCTCTAAAGAAAGTTTCAAAGAATATGCTCAAAAGTGGAGAGATTTGGCTGGCAGAGTCAAACCCCCTATGACTGATCGAGAGTTAGTGGACATGTTCATGGGTACACTGACTGGCCCATTCTACAGCCATCTACTGGGAAGTTCCTCGTCAGGTTTCACTGAACTTATCTTGACAGGTGAACGGGTTGAAAGCGGCATTCGAAGTGGAAAGATACAGGCAGCTACTTCTGCAAGCACCAAAAAGTCCTATCAGGGAAAGAATGAATCAAATGCTGTGTACAGTGAGAGGAAGCATAACAAGAAGAATCGTGACCATACTATTGAGGCAGTTACAATTGCTGCACCGCCATCTCAGAACTTCCAACACAGGTCGAGAAGACAGTTTACCAAGATCAATATGACTTTAACCCAAGCACTGCAGAGTATGTTAAAGGCCAATTTGATTACCCTCAGAGGCCCTCCTGCAAATCCCAACACTACTTCTCCTCGTTATAATCCCAACGCCAGGTGTGCCTATCACTCTGATAGCCCCGGGCATGATACGAATGATTGCTGGTTGTTGAAGAACAAGATTCAGGATATGATCGACGCTGGAGAAATTGAATTTGATCCTCCGGCGACCCCCAATGTCATCACAGCACCTATGCCTAATCATGACCAGAATGTTAATGTTGTGGACGACAATTCTCACGTTACTGACGTTGCTGATTTAGCATCTCCTCTCCTGATCGTTAAGAAGAATTTATTGCAAGCTGGTTTATTTCCAGGTTGTGCTGAAGATTGCGATCTCTGTGTACTCCGACCCAATGATTGTTTGAAGTTGAAGAACGGCATTCAACGGCTGATGGATGATCGTACAATTCTATCTGAAAGGGTTCCTAAGGTGGACAACTCTATTGAAGAGGTATCTGTGATTGCTAGGTCCAAAGCTCCAGTGAAGATTACCGTTACTAGAGTGCCTGTGAAGATTACCGCTGAGCCCAAAGTGGCTCCCCTGATTATTACCGCACCTGGCCCCGTGCCATATTCCTCCAGCAAAGCTATTCCGTGGAACTATGGAGGCGACGTTTACATCCATGGCATAAAGCAAGTTGGTAGTTCTGCTAATCCTAATGATATTGTGGGGACTAGTAAAGTTACTCGAAGTGGAAGGATCTACTCCCCAGAAATCTCACCTCCCGCTCCCGAAATTCGAGGAAAAAGACCAGTCAATCCTCCTCAGTCAGAGACATCGGTCGAAGTTACTTCTGAAGATGTTGCCAAACAGGAAATGGAAGAGATGTTGAAAATCATCCGTAAGAGCGATTTTGATGTAGTGGAACAATTGGGGCATACTCCGTCTAAAATCTCAATGTTGTCCTTGTTGTTATCCTCTGAATCCCATGCCAATGCATTGATGAAATTCTTGAAGACCGCTCATGTGCCTCAAGAAACATCCGTCGATCAATTCAAACATTATGTTGCTAATTTGACTGTTGACAATGGCCTAGGCTTTTCCGATGCTGACCTGACGCCAGCAGGAAAGAATCACAATAAAGCTCTGCATATCTCCATCGAGTGTGAGGGGATCACCCTGGCTCACGTGTTGATCGACAACGGCTCTTCCTTGAATGTGCTCCCGAAAGCTGTACTCGATAAATTTGACTACAAAGGCATTGAACTGAAACCTAGTGATGTTGTGGTGCGTGCTTACGATGGTGCGAAGAGTGTTGTCTATGGTGAAGTGGTTCTCCCTATCAAGATAGGACCTCAAGTCTTCAACACTACCTTTCACGTGATGGACATTCGTCCCGCCTACTCCTGCTTGTGGGGGCGCCCTTGGATCCATGGGGCAGGTGCGGTAGCTTCGTCGCTTCATCAAAAGCTGAAGTATCCAATAGCAGGCATGGTTGTCACTCTATGTGGAGAAGAAGAGTATATTGTCAGTAGTGTGTGTAGCACCTCAAATTTGCACCCATCATTGTACATACATTTTCATATTAGGTCATAGCATATCATGGTCCATTGCATAGCATTGCATTGCCTCTTTTGCCTGAAGTGCAAGCCAATCAAGAAATTAGGTCAAACTGGTCAGGAGATCAGTCAATCAAGCAAGCAAGGGTGTTTCTCAAGGAATCAAGGCCCTAGGGTTGGTCCAACATGTTCACATGACTTGGGGACCCATTTGAAGTGTTTTGGTCAAGGATTGAATGTTCAGAAGTCATCAATCAATGCATAATCAGTCAGAAACCCTAAAAGTCAAACTTGGTCAACTGTAGTTGATTTTATGGTTTTGATGGTTGGATTTGGTTTGAGAGGTCTCATTCATGTCCAAATAGGCCTCATATATCATGTCAAACACCATCATGGAAGAATTTGAAGCCAGATCAGAAATTTCCAAAAATGGAAACTGGACCTGTAACTGAAACTTACCAAAAATGGAAAGTCTTGATCCTCAAACTTACATCATGATACAAGCTTCAAATGAATTTTTGCCCAACATGAAAGTTGAAGATCTTGTTCTCCCATTTCCAAAAAGTCCAAGAACACTCAATTCCCATGTATGGTTGGCAAGTTATGATCGAATCGATTTCAGAAATTTTGGAACTTCAAAAGGCCATATCTCTCAAACCATTTGGCCAATTTGGGTGGGGTTTTTTCCTACAAGTCACATTTGATCCCCTCTTTCCAAAAATGTAACTTTCATGTACCAAAACTTCACCAATCAAAATGGCATTTTTTGACTTGTCTCATTTAAATTCAAGTTTGACCAAGGGTTGACTTTTTGATATAATCATTTTTTTTCCATTTGGACAATCAAAATAGCTCAGAAATTTGGTTTTGGTCATGTTTGCAAGCCCATTCTATGTAGTACATGTAGCCCATGCTAGTTTGCTTGAAGTTTGGAAAGCAAGTACACTTTCACCATATCTATCCATACTTTCATGAACCATGCTTTGTACCTCTCAACAGCAGATTTTGTGCACCATTTTCTGTCATGTGAAACACTGGAAGCAGACACAAGATATCAGCAAAAAAAAGTTTTGGTTCATCTCATTCACAAAAAGGCTTCATTCTTGGCCATTTTCTCAAAAAATGCTCCAAAACCTCAAGTAACCCTAGCAAGCTTTATTGGTTTTCTTCATCCAAGCAACATCAAACAGCAAATTAAAACCCCATTTTCTGTCAAAAGAAATCAGCAGTAGCAGCCAAAAACCACAGAAAACTCATGCTCTAAAAATTCTCATTCTTGGCCATTTCTCAAAGAGCAGTCAAAAACTCTCAAAGAACTGAACCCGACCTTGCTTAATACTACATCTATACAACATTTTGAACTGGTTTTTATCAGCATTCCCCAACTGGAGGGTCATTTTCCATGACTGTTTTTCTTCACCCTCCATCCATGACAGTCCATGATTGGAGCATTTTCCCACATTCCTGAGCCAAAGCATCTGCATCATTCATCATTGGGAGGGTTCTAACACAACTGTTTCAAGCTAAGCACACAAAATAGCAACTGAATCCCAACTGTTCTTCAGAACTGGTAAGGATTCGACTTCTTCTTTTTGCTAAACCAACACATGCTTTCAAAAGATCTTTCTATGCTGAGCTTGACAATATTTGTGGTTTTGAAAATGGTTAGATATTTTTAAAGTTATGTTGTTTTGAAGTTCTGATGACAAAACTTCTTTGGCTCGATTCATGATACATACAATGTTTTAACAAAAATGGATGTTATATTGTGCATGAGTGTTGTTCAACGGCCACGAGGGTATGCGCATCCATGTTTTCTGGGTGATTGTGTTCTTCATGATTTGAATGATGATGAATGCTACAGTGCCAAAACCCTAGCTGCCCAGATTTTTCTGCTTCATTTTCACGTGTGCAGGGCTTTACTATTCCCAAATCCCTCACAGCCAATCAGCTCATTTCATTTCCTGGACCAAAACACGGTCGTTTTGATTAGTGGATGGATTATTTACAAAAATGCCATTCGTGGCATGTGACACATTGAAACAAGTTATTTCTTTTTCCAATTATTTCACTTTGATTCATCCATCTTACAAAAATCATAAGTGCTTCAATTTTAATCCAATTTGAATGGGATTTTTTGCATTGCGTTCCTCATGGTCTCTACTTTTTTATCATTATTTTTCCAGAATTTTGTGATCAATGGATTTTAATTGGTGTTAGGGTTTGTGACACGTGACCAATTTTTGTACACTTTGCCAAAACATTTGTGAAATGGTGATACTTTATCCAATGGCTCCCAAATTTTTTGTGATTAAACTAGACACACTCATGGTGATTTTGGTGTAGAGTTTGTGAATTTATCATTGCTGGTTTGTGAGATATGAATTTTTGAATTAGGGTGTGACAATTTGTGTCACACCATTGATGTCCAACTTCATGATTTTCATTACCATGCTTCTTGACCTCCAATTGATCTGATTTTTTGCATGAACCTACTCTTGTATGTCTAGTTTACATGTGAATTTTCTTGGAATTATTTGTGATATTTCCTAATTGTTTGAGATTTTCTCCCCTGGCTAGTCAAATGTTGACTTTGTGTGACACATGTTCCCATTTCATTTGTGAAATTCTCATACTTTATTAGATGGACATGAAATTTGACATGAGATAACTAGACATCCTAAGCTTTGCCATGGTTTTAGTCCCATTCATTTATCATACACCATCTCTGATTTATGATTTTTCTAAGTTTATGCATGTTTGGTTGACTTCATTGAGCATGTTCAAAATGGCTTTGACTTTCTGATTTTCATTGACTGCCTTCCACTTGTCCAAATGAGATGAAATTTGACATGCTTACCATGCTATGGGTTGTGGTTTATCATGATTTATTTGATGATTTTTGGAAATGTTTAAGATTGCTTTTGAGTTAAGTCTTGCTGTTGACTCCTATGAGCTTCTGTTTGCTATACTTTGACCTAAATGGTTCATGAAATGATGATGATGATTGATATGAATGTGAACCCAATTGGTTGTGTTTCTTAATGGTTTGAACATGATTTTGGATGCTTGCCCTTTGCTGTTTTGACTTTCCCATTCATTTTTTGACCCTAGGCTTGTCCTAGAGGTCCTGTTACTCACCTTTGAGCTTGTGTTTTCAGGTTGACCATCAAATGGCCATTGAGACCAATTCTTTTGATTGAGCTTGCTTAAAAATCATTGTCTAAATTGTTTGTTTTGTAGGTGGCTTGGCTCACATGCCTTAAGCCTTGTGCCTTGCACATCCATTTGGCCTCTAATTAACTGTTGACCTCTGTTTCTTCTTGCTTTGTTTGAAGTTGCATACTAACATCTGCTTGACTGTTTCAGGTGCTTTTAGTTGCTTAGTTCCTTGTGAACTTTTTGCTTTGCTTTGCTTGTATAAGCAATTTGCATTGAGGTATATTTCTAATCTTCATGTAGTCTGGAAGACCTGGTCTGTTACTTGGCCAGGCAACTGTCTGAAGTCCTCCTTAAGAGGCAATGTTTGTGGATGTTTAATTTTGTCCTTGCATAGAGTCAAAGACCTCCTAAGTGAAGAGGCAATTGGCAGAACCCAAGGGATAAGCAACCTATCCCCTGCTATTCAGTGTGTCATCTGCTTTGCTCACACCACTGTGTTGATGCATTGCAGATACAAACCCAAGATCTTGTACAATTGTACAGTTGAGTCAGTATCAAATGTGTAGAAGGGTTCCCACTTTCTGAACCCACACATTCTTGTCTTGAGCTCTCCCAGGCCAGGGATAAGAGCTGTGAAGTCTTATCTTCACTCACCTTTCATCTGCTTCACCTTAGCCCCTCAATGGCAAGGTTAAGAGCACATTCACCCAGTTCCAGAGGTTTGTTTGTTGAGGTTGATATGACCCCTCGACTAAAACCTAGCCTTGTTTGAGCCCCTTGCTTGTGTGTAGTGTGTGCTATCTGTGCTTGTAGGATTGTTTGACTTGCTTCCTGTGCAAGTTAGGATTGTTTGACTTGCTTCCTGTGCAAGTTAGGGTTAGTTTAGACTTGCTTCCTGTGCAAGTTAGGTTTTGCTTGGCTTGCTTCCTGTGCAAGTTAAGTGTGTGTGTGGCTTGCTTCCTGTGCAAGTCATGACTAGGATAGGCTGGCTCCCTGTGCCAGTTAGCTAGAAACCTTAACTTAGGGATGATTTTGCATGATAACATCTAGGCTCGAGTCGTAGTCTCCCTAGTTGTGTCTCCCTCTGTTATCTGGTTAGGCTAGTCCTTTATCCCTCTGTAGGGGAACTACATCGCCCTGATCTTCATACCAGATGAAGTATGTAGGCAGGAGATTGAGCTGATCTCTCCGGGCGCCCTTTTTCTTTTTGTGTGTGTTGTTTGACAGTTGCTAGGCTCGAGTGCCTGACTCCTTAGCAATTTGTTGTCTGTTTGTTTGAGTGTGTGCTTGACAGTTATAGGCTCGAGTCCCCGACTCCCTATTAACTTGTTATGTTGTTGTGTGCTTGGAAGTCGATGTAAGACCATCGAGTGGCATTTGGGTTCCAGTGTGCGTGTGTTTGGTTCGGATGCTGATGTAAGTCCAGTGATTGGCATTCAGGCTCCACGTTTGCCTTTGTTTGTGTTTGTTTGTGTGCGTGTCAGCCGAGCTACGAATGCTCTGATTCTTCTCTCGTCCGAGAAGATACGTATGCATAGGATGCGATATCCTAGCGAGCATGTGTTGTTTCCCCAGTCCGAACTACTTCGACTCTGATGTCTATGCCTGATAGACTAAGTAGGCCCAGGATGCGATATCCTGCCGAGTCAGTTTCAGTCAGTTTCTTGTGTCTCTTTCAGCCAGTGTGTGTGTGAGTGTGAGCAGTGTTTAGCAACCATTTTCCTTCCTATTGTGCGTGGATCCCGTTGAGTACGACGGATGCGTAGGGGTGCTAATACCTTCCCTTCGCATAACCGACTCCCGAACCCATTCTCTTTGGTCGCGGGACCATGTTCTTTCCAGGTTTACTCTGAGCGTTTCCTTTCCCTCTTTTGGGATAAATAACGCACGGTGGCGGCTCTGTTGTTCTTCTTTTCCCGCCGGTTTTTCGCGTGATGCGACAGCTGGCGACTCTGCTGGGGATGAAGAGAAGTTGACCTGTGCTGGTCCATCTTCCCTGAGCGAGTCTCTCCTAGCGCTCTCTAGGATTAGGGTTTTGGTTGCTTCGTGATGTGTTTATTTATTGCATTCATTATTTGTTTATTTCATTTATTGTTTGCATTTATTGTTTGCATTAATGTTTGCATTCATATTCATCTGTTCATCTGGCTGGTTGTCTGTTTCTCTCTGTTGGGGTGGGAGTTACATGAGGTAAAAGGCCCAATACCCAGGCCATGAGTGAAATCTAGGATACCTAGGAATAGAGTGATTCATGGGAAGCGGGTGGTATTGCGCCACTTAGCGGAACATTGATATCACGAGCAGTTCAGACCCTGGTGGGATATTATCGGTGCATACATCGGGTGTGCACAGGATGATATTCTGCGAAAGGTTATTTATGCTGCGTTTCTCTCGACCTTACCCTGGCCTAGATGACACCCGTGAGCGGGGCGGGGTTGATCTTTTTAACAGGTACAGTTGGCGACTCCTGGTACTGATGGTGACTACGAGTTATATTTCTGGACGCCGGAGGTTTGACCCTGGTATTGATCAGAGGGTTCCGTTTATTTCGGATCCCTGGGCTAAATTTGAGGGTACTCGCTCAGATGGTGACTCAGTTCTCCAGACATGGGTTCAGATGCCAGTTGACCAGTTGACTTTGGGTTACAGATGTTTGTGACTCCGTGTTCAAGCCGAAGCTCCGATCCGGTGTTCTAAGATGCACAACCTGCCAGTCTTGGCTCCATCATTTGCATCATAGCATGTTTATTTTCCAAAAAAAATAGTAATGCATGAAAAAAAAAAGTTAACTCGCATACGCATATCCTTTTCAGGATCATTCATGATAAAATAGCATCCGCATCATGCATATCATGCACATATCATCCTTGCATTGCAGACATGTTTGGGGACACGACTTCTCACTTTGGTTCCTGACTGAGACAGGATAGCTGATCGAAGACCGCATCGGTACTCAACCAGACTCAATCATCAGAGGATTATGGATCAGGTTCAAGCAGAGTTGGCTGAGATGAGGGCAAACATGGCCCAGTTCATGACAATGATGCAAGGAGTTGTTCAGGGGCAAGAGGAGCTGCGTGCCTTAGCCCAGAGACTGGAAGCCGTGATTCCACCAGTCCACCGTGCTTCACCAGTGGATGCACCCGTTCATGAGAATGCTGCTGTCACTATTCTCGTCGATGTTATGCCGTGGGTGATGAATTGAAGGGGATCAGAATCAGTGAACAGCCTCTTGCTGCAGAGACTGTTAATATCAGAGCAACCCGCACTCCGGTTCGCCATCCTGGCTCTTCAAGTTCTTCCGGTTCTAATAAGCCATCCTCTGGGGCACCCAAAAGGGGAGAAAGTGAAACAAATGTTGTGCACCGTCGGAGGAGTGTGAACAGAGGACAGTATCGTCAGGCTGCTGCTGTGACTATTCCAGCAACTCAACCCAACAACAACAGGGAAGGCCAACTCAGCGGTATCAACATCAACAACATCGTCCGCAACAGCAGGCTTACCAGCCTCCCTATGATAATCAAGCCGGTACAAGTAATGAGAGGAAGAAGATCATTTTTGATCCAATCCCATGTCCTACGCCGAATTGTATCCCTCTCTGTTAGAGCGGAACTTGATTACTCCCAGAGACCCGCCGGCTAAACCCGACAACCCTCGGTGGTGGTATAGGCCCGATCAGCATTGTGTGTATCATTCGGGTGCTCCTGGTCATGATGTGGATAGTTGCTTTCAGTTGAAGATAAAGGTTCAAGACCTTGTCAGATCAGGAATTCTGAGCTTTGAGGACTTGGGTCCCCGTGATAATCAAGCTTGAAGATAGCAAGTCCTGGGCTGGCGCCGACTTTTTCTTCAGAAGGGTTGTTCAGAAAACAGAAGCTGCTGATGCAAAGGATACTGACAGTTGTCATCCTCGGTGGGATCTATCACAATTGGGTCACTGTGGGCTTTCCTACAGTTGTTCATAAGTCAGAGTAACAATCACTTTGTTTAAAAACCCTTCTCCCATGCCAAAAGGAGAAGTGATGACATTGTTGGCAACATTTTGTGCAATGATATTTTCATTCAAATAATTCATGTTAAACATTTGTTTTTCCATTTATTTTCCCTTTTCGCTTTTTGCATGAAATTGGTGATCACAAAAAACCCTAAAAAACAAGAATAAAAGCAATCTTTTCATCTGCATAACGATTGTATTGATTTTCAAAGTGCTTTTTATACTCAAAATCATTATGCAGGTTGTTTCTCAAACCCATTGAACATAATGATCGGACGTCATCTCCCAATTTTGAATTCCCTGTATTCGAAGCGGAAGAAGATGATGTTGAAGGGATTCCTGACGAGATTTCCCGACTTCTTGAGCAAGAAAGGAAGATCACTCAGCTGCATCTCGAGAATCAGCAGAACAGCCAACTGGGGCATCAAAAAAAAAAGAAAAAAAAAAAAGAAAAAAGAAAGAGGAGGGTGCAAAACCAAATCAAAAGAAATCCAAATCAAAAGAAAAAGAAACAAAGAAAGAAAAAAAATAGCACCCTCAAAGTCCCAAGTTGGCTGATGCTGAATTCGATCGAAAAGAAAAGATCAACTGCCATGTGTCATGGTCAGTTATATCAGCAGAGAGTGATGAAAGTATTCGACAAGAAGGTCAATCCTCGTGTGTTCCAAGAAGGCGACCTCGTGCTCAGGAAAGTCTTGTCTTTCGCACCCGATTCCAGGGGCAAGTGGACTTCACAAGCTACAAACGTCCGAACGTTGTCAAGAGAGCCTTTTCAGGCGATGCTTTAACACTTACTACAATGGATGAAGAAGTTCACTCGTCCTGTGAATTCCAGACGCAGTCAAGAAATACTTCGCCTAAAACAAAACAAAAAAAAGTAAAAGCTCGCTAAGTCGAACACCCCAAAGGGCGACTTAGGCAAAAAGGAGCGTCTCGGTGGATTGAAAACCCGAAAGGGCGATCCAGGCAAAAGTTAGAGACATTGAAAAAAAAAGGGATTTGCATCCCGCTAGATTGATCACCTCACACTGGGGCAATCTAGGCAAAAATTAGGGATTTGGCAAGTAACTGCATCTTGACAAGACTGTGCTCTGTATCTGTCATCCGTCAGGGATTCTCGATTCATCGTTGACTGAAGCTTTGAATACATCGAAAATTCAGAATGGTAGAGGAAAGGTCATTACGTTCAATGTAGCCCTCTCCAATATACATCACCGATTTCAAACTTGCACAGATCTATGGAGTCTCTCCCTTTGCAGACTACCATTCCATCACATCAATTTGAGCTTTTATCCAATTATTTGCACTCTTATTTGTTTCAACTCAACAAACGTTTTGCATGTTTTAATTGATAAAGTATCATTGTTTTTCAAAATAAACAAATTTTTCAAAAAAATTTTTTTTTTCTTAAACAAAGTGAACATTCACAAAGATGGAAGAATACTTAGGAGACCCACGGTGCTCTCCCGGGGGTGGTATGATTACCAACAGGTAAGACAATTGTTCGTATCTCGAGCATGACTGTATCTTTGTCCTGCAGAACCTCGTATGGTCTCTCCTCAGTGAATTTGCACGACGCAGTGTTGTTTGAAGTTGTTCATCTTCATGTTCCCGGCAGTACAGATTCTTCCTCCAAATCCCCGTTAGCACTTATTGTGGGGCATCCCCAGTAGAGTGCTGTTTGAGCCCTATCGTGGGGCATCCCCAGCAAGTTTGCTGTTTCGGACATTATTGTGGGGCAGCTCCCCTAGCAGAGTGTTTATTGAAGACTGCAACTTTCGCCTCTCCAGCAGAGTAGTCTTCCTCTCTCCCCCAACGTGGGTGTTTTTCTTTGAAGATTCAGTATTTGGTAGATCAATATCCCAGTACTATAGCATTCCCTCAGATAGATCCCTCAGCGGAGTTGTTTGCACGAGGAGCTTTGTCAATGCTTTTGTATTTCTCATCAGAAATCTGGTTGCTTCTCGGTATCTCTGATTTTCATCACGAGTTGTTGTGGCGCGTACGCCTGTATGTTGAACTCTGTTCTCTGGTTGTGACCGACGATTCCTCCAGAAGCCTCTCGTGGCTCTTCCTCCCCTGCAGGATAAGTGTTCCCTGATATCCCAGTCCCCAGTGGATTTTCTTTGCTCTTTGGTGGCTTTGGTTTTCTCTCCGGACGGTTGATTCCCGGACCTGTGGTTTGAGCATGTCTGTTTGTCAGCATTCATCATACGTTTTAGGTAGAATGCATACATGCATAATCATAGCATTTGGATACTCATGTTGCAGCTGTCGCCGGGTATCTGTTGATTGTTGCCTCCTGCTATTTGGTGATACAGATCTCTCCGGTAGATTCTCCCCTAGCAGATATGGGTGTGTCCGATCTCTCCATGTAGAGCCAACCCCTTAAGCAGAAAGTGTCTATCCTTTCCTGCCATTTCCCCACTGAGATACATCCTCGTGGATGACGGTTGTTTCCGTTCCCTCCCTACACGGGATGGGTTTTCCCTATTGAGTTCTTTCCTCATTAGGATGAGTCTTGTTTCAGTATGCCTTTTGGATCAATCCTAAATTGACTTCCAGTTGGCTGTCTCCTGTACTTCCCTGGGGCATAAATGAATAGTCGCTCACCAACTGGCACTCATTCATCTTATCCTCAGCGGAATTTGTGGGCATCTACCTACAAACCGGTAGTTGTAAGTCCTATCGTCGTGGTTTTCTACCTAGAAGCCGGTAGTTGTAAAATCCCACTTTCACCCCCTAGCAGAGGTAACCTTTGTGGTTCATTCTGTTTGTTGGCCTCTACCTACGAACCGGTAGCTGTAAGTCCTCTCTTTACGGTCTTCTACCCACTACCCGGTAGTTGTAAATCCTTTTTTCTCACTCTGTCTCTCAGCAGATCGTTTGTTGGCCTCTACCTACAACCCGGTAGTTGTAAGTCCTATCTTTGTGGTTTTCTACCTACTAGCTGGTAGTTGTAAAATCCCACTTTCATCCCCTTGTTGGAGTTAACCCTTTGTGCTCATCCTATCGATGACTGGTTACTTTTCCGTGGTTTTCTGCCTACTAACCGGTAGATGTAATCCCCTCTTTGCAGTTATCAGTATCCGGTTCGTGATATTGACATTCTTTCTCCTCTGGATACTCGCCTTGATCAAGCAGTATTGTCCCCATTGGGTCTTCCCCTTCTTTTTGGATACTTGCTCCGAATAAGCAACTTTATCCTCTTTTGATTGGTCATCTTTTGCATACCTAGTCTGGTACCCAGATGCCTTTCTTTTCGGTCGATTATTCATTTAACAACCTACAACCCGGTTATGGATAATCTTCCATGCGAGTGTATTATCTACGTTTTGACGGCTATAGATAATATGTCTCATGTTTTTTCCGGTATTCAGACCGAAGGAGTTTCCGACGATCAGGTCGATGCACTCATGGCACTCAGGCCAATTTTCCGGTATTCAGACCGAAGAAGTTTCCGACGATCAGGTCGATGTACTTATGTTTTTTCCGGTATTCAGACCGAAGGAGTTTCCGACGATCAGGTCGATGCACTCATGGCACTCAGGCCAATTTTCCGGTATTCAGACCGAAGAAGTTTCCGACGATCAGGTCGATGTACTTATGTTTTTCCGGTATTCAGACCGAAGGAGTTTCCGACGATCAGGTCGATGTACTTATGTTTTTCCGGTATTCAGACCGAAGAAGTTTCCGACGATCAGGTCGATGTACTTATGTTTTTCCGGTATTCAGACCGAAGAAGTTTCCGACGATCAGGTCGATGTACTTATGTTTTTCCGGTATTCAGACCGAAGAAGTTTCCGACGATCAGGTCGATGTACTTATGTCTTTCCGGTATTCAGACCGAAGGAGTTTCCGACGATCAGGTCGATGCACTCGTGGCACTCAGGCCAATTTTCCGGTATTCAGACCGAAGGAGTTTCCGACGATCAGGTCGATGTACTCGTGGCACTCAGGCCAATTTTCCGGTATTCAGACCGAAGGAGTTTCCGACGATCAGGTCGATGTGCTCATGGCGTTCAGGCCAATTTCCGATTTTCAAATCGAAGAAGTATTCTCCTCTCCGTTGGTCTTGGTAAACGTCGAGTTTTTCCCAATCATCCGTTGATGATTTGGTTGTGTTCACTCTCCCCAGTAGAGTTTCCTCCTCTCCGTTGGTGTCGATAAACGTCGAGTTTTTCCTATTCGTCCTATGACGTCTAGTTGTACTTGTCCCCACGTGGATTTACCTCTCCGTTGGTCTTGGTAAACGTCGAGTTTTTCCCATTTCGTCCGTTGACGTATGGTTGTATCCCTTCCAGTCATTCATTAATGTCTGGTTACCTCTCCGTTGGTCTTGGTAAACGTTGAGTTTTTCCTAGTTGTCCGTTGGCATCTAGTTGTGATTTCTTTTCCCATTCATCGTCGTTGCGATGTCTGGATGTGGCCGTACCCTTTGAAAACAAAAACCAAAATATATACCCAGTAATAAAAATCAAATCCCAGTGGACGTTTCCATTGTTGGATCCCTGTATTGTGCAAATTCTACGGTTCTTTGGTATTCAATCCCTGTTTACCCTGAAAGTCTGACAGCCGTTGCTCTCATCCATTCGGGTTCCCAGCTGATTGAATAGGGGCAGCTGTAGCACCTCAAATTTGCACCCATCATTGTACATACATTTTCATATTAGGTCATAGCATATCATGGTCCATTGCATAGCATTGCATTGCCTCTTTTGCCTCAAGTGCAAGCCAATCAAGAAATTAGGTCAAACTGGTCAGGAGATCAATCAATCAAGCAAGCAAGGGTGTTTCTCAAGGAATCAAGGCCCTAGGGTTGGTCCAACATGTTCACATGACTTGGGGACCCATTTGAAGTGTTTTGGTCAAGGATTGAATGTTCAGAAGTCATCAGTCAATGCACAATCAGTCAGAAACCCTAAAAGTCAAACTTGGTCAACTGTAGTTGATTTTATGGTTTTGATGGTTGGATTTGGTTTGAGAGGTCTCATTCATGTCCAAATAGGCCTCATATATCATGTCAAACACCATCATGGAAGAATTTGAAGCCAGATCAGAAATTTCCAAAAATGGAAACTGGACCTGTAACTGAAACTTACCAAAAATGGAAAGTCTTGATCCTCAAACTTACATCATGATACAAGCTTCAAATGAATTTTTGCCCAACATGAAAGTTGAATATCTTGTTCTCCCATTTCCAAAAAGTCCAAGAACACTCAATTCCCATGTATGGTTGGCAAGTTATGATCGAATCGATTTCAGAAATTTTGGAACTTCAAAAGGCCATATCTCTCAAACCATTTGGCCAATTTGGGTGGGGTTTTTTCCTACAAGTCACATTTGATCCCCTCTTTCCAAAAATGTAACTTTCATGTACCAAAACTTCACCAATCAAAATGGCATTTTTTGACTTGTCTCATTTAAATTCAAGTTTGACCAAGGGTTGACTTTTTGATATAATCATTTTTTTTCCATTTGGACAATCAAAATAGCTCAGAAATTTGGTTTTGGTCATGTTTGCAAGCCCATTCTATGTAGTACATGTAGCCCATGCTAGTTTGCTTGAAGTTTGGAAAGCAAGTACACTTTCACCATATCTATCCATACTTTCATGAACCATGCTTTGTACCTCTCAACAGCAGATTTTGTGCACCATTTTCTGTCATGTGAAACACTGGAAGCAGACACAAGATATCAGCAAAAAAAAGTTTTGGTTCATCTCATTCACAAAAAGGCTTCATTCTTGGCCATTTTCTCAAAAAATGCTCCAAAACCTCAAGTAACCCTAGCAAGCTTTATTGGTTTTCTTCATCCAAGCAACATCAAACAGCAAATTAAAACCCCATTTTCTGTCAAAAGAAATCAGCAGTAGCAGCCAAAAACCACAGAAAACTCATGCTCTAAAAATTCTCATTCTTGGCCATTTCTCAAAGAGCAGTCAAAAACTCTCAAAGAACTGAACCCGGCCTTGCTTAATACTACATCTATACAACATTTTGAACTGGTTTTTATCAGCATTCCCCAACTGGAGGGTCATTTTCCATGACTGTTTTTCTTCACCCTCCATCCATGACAGTCCATGATTGAAGCATTTTCCCACATTCCTGAGCCAAAGCATCTGCATCATTCATCATTGGGAGGGTTCTAACACAACTGTTTCAAGCTAAGCACACAAAATAGCAACTGAATCCCAACTGTTCTTCAGAACTGGTAAGGATTCGACTTCTTCTTTTTGCTAAACCAACACATGCTTTCAAAAGATCTTTCTATGCTGAGCTTGACAATATTTGTGGTTTTGAAAATGGTTAGATATTTTTAAAGTTATGTTGTTTTGAAGTTCTGATGACAAAACTTCTTTGGCTCGATTCATGATACATATAATGTTTTAACAAAAATGGATGTTATATTGTGCATGAGTGTTGTTCAACGGCCACGAGGGTATGCGCATCCATGTTTTCTGGGTGATTGTGTTCTTCATGATTTGAATGATGATGAATGCTACAGTGCCAAAACCCTAGCTGCCCAGATTTTTCTGCTTCATTTTCACGTGTGCAGGGCTTTACTATTCCCAAATCCCTCACAGCCAATCAGCTCATTTCATTTCCTGGACCAAAACACGGTCGTTTTGATTAGTGGATGGATTATTTACAAAAATGCCATTCGTGGCATGTGACACATTGAAACAAGTTATTTCTTTTTCCAATTATTTCACTTTGATTCATCCATCTTACAAAAATCATAAGTGCTTCAATTTTAATCCAATTTGAATGGGATTTTTTGCATTGCGTTCCTCATGGTCTCTACTTTTTTATCATTATTTTTCCAGAATTTTGTGATCAATGGATTTTAATTGGTGTTAGGGTTTGTGACACGTGACCAATTTTTGTACACTTTGCCAAAACATTTGTGAAATGGTGATACTTTATCCAATGGCTCCCAAATTTTTTGTGCTTAAACTAGACACACTCATGGTGATTTTGGTGTAGAGTTTGTGAATTTATCATTGCTGGTTTGTGAGATATGAATTTTTGAATTAGGGTGTGACAATTTGTGTCACACCATTGATGTCCAACTTCATGATTTTCATTACCATGCTTCTTGACCTCCAATTGATCTGATTTTTTGCATGAACCTACTCTTGTATGTCTAGTTTACATGTGAATTTTCTTGGAATTATTTGTGACATTTCCTAATTGTTTGAGATTTTCTCCCCTGGCTAGTCAAATGTTGACTTTGTGTGACACATGTTCCCATTTCATTTGTGAAATTCTCATACTTTATTAGATGGACATGAAATTTGACATGAGATAACTAGACATCCTAAGCTTTGCCATGGTTTTAGTCCCATTCATTTATCATACACCATCTCTGATTTATGATTTTTCTAAGTTTATGCATGTTTGGTTGACTTCATTGAGCATGTTCAAAATGGCTTTGACTTTCTGATTTTCATTGACTGCCTTCCACTTGTCCAAATGAGATGAAATTTGACATGCTTACCATGCTATGGGTTGTGGTTTATCATGATTTATTTGATGATTTTTGGAAATGTTTAAGATTGCTTTTGAGTTAAGTCTTGCTGTTGACTCCTATGAGCTTCTGTTTGCTATACTTTGACCTAAATGGTTCATGAAATGATGATGATGATTGATATGAATGTGAACCCAATTGGTTGTGTTTCTTAATGGTTTGAACATGATTTTGGATGCTTGCCCTTTGCTGTTTTGACTTTCCCATTCATTTTTTGACCCTAGGCTTGTCCTAGAGGTCCTGTTACTCACCTTTGAGCTTGTGTTTTCAGGTTGACCATCAAATGGCCATTGAGACCAATTCTTTTGATTGAGCTTGCTTAAAAATCATTGTCTAAATTGTTTGTTTTGTAGGTGGCTTGGCTCACATGCCTTAAGCCTTGTGCCTTGCACATCCATTTGGCCTCTAATTAACTGTTGACCTCTGTTTCTTCTTGCTTTGTTTGAAGTTGCATACTAACATCTGCTTGACTGTTTCAGGTGCTTTTAGTTGCTTAGTTCCTTGTGAACTTTTTGCTTTGCTTTGCTTGTATAAGCAATTTGCATTGAGGTATATTTCTAATCTTCATGTAGTCTGGAAGACCTGGTCTGTTACTTGGCCAGGCAACTGTCTGAAGTCCTCCTTAAGAGGCAATGTTTGTGGATGTTTAATTTTGTCCTTGCATAGAGTCAAAGACCTCCTAAGTGAAGAGGCAATTGGCAGAACCCAAGGGATAAGCAACCTATCCCCTGCTATTCAGTGTGTCATCTGCTTTGCTCACACCACTGTGTTGATGCATTGCAGATACAAACCCAAGATCTTGTACAATTGTACAGTTGAGTCAGTATCAAATGTGTAGAAGGGTTCCCACTTTCTGAACCCACACATTCTTGTCTTGAGCTCTCCCAGGCCAGGGATAAGAGCTGTGAAGTCTTATCTTCACTCACCTTTCATCTGCTTCACCTTAGCCCCTCAATGGCAAGGTTAAGAGCACATTCACCCAGTTCCAGAGGTTTGTTTGTTGAGGTTGATATGACCCCTCGACTAAAACCTAGCCTTGTTTGAGCCCCTTGCTTGTGTGTAGTGTGTGCTATCTGTGCTTGTAGGATTGTTTGACTTGCTTCCTGTGCAAGTTAGGATTGTTTGACTTGCTTCCTGTGCAAGTTAGGGTTAGTTTAGACTTGCTTCCTGTGCAAGTTAGGTTTTGCTTGGCTTGCTTCCTGTGCAAGTTAAGTGTGTGTGTGGCTTGCTTCCTGTGCAAAGTCATGACTAGGATAGGCTGGCTCCCTGTGCCAGTTAGCTAGAAACCTTAACTTAGGGATGATTTTGCATGATAACATCTAGGCTCGAGTCATAGTCTCCCTAGTTGTGTCTCCCTCTGTTATCTGGTTAGGCTAGTCCTTTATCCCTCTGTAGGGGAACTACATCGCCCTGATCTTCATACCAGATGAAGTATGTAGGCAGGAGATTGAGCTGATCTCTCCGGGCGCCCTTTTTCTTTTTTGTGTGTGTTGTTTGACAGTTGCTAGGCTCGAGTGCCTGACTCCTTAGCAATTTGTTGTCTGTTTGTTTGAGTGTGTGCTTGACAGTTATAGGCTCGAGTCCCCGACTCCCTATTAACTTGTTATGTTGTTGTGTGCTTGGAAGTCGATGTAAGACCATCGAGTGGCATTTGGGTTCCAGTGTGCGTGTGTTTGGTTCGGATGCTGATGTAAGTCCAGTGATTGGCATTCAGGCTCCACGTTTGCCTTTGTTTGTGTTTGTTTGTGTGCGTGTCAGCCGAGCTACGAATGCTCTGATTCTTCTCTCGTCCGAGAAGATACGTATGCATAGGATGCGATATCCTAGCGAGCATGTGTTGTTTCCCCAGTCCGAACTACTTCGACTCTGATGTCTATGCCTGATAGACTAAGTAGGCCCAGGATGCGATATCCTGCCGAGTCAGTTTCAGTCAGTTTCTTGTGTCTCTTTCAGCCAGTGTGTGTGTGAGTGTGAGTAGTGTTTAGCAACCATTTTCCTTCCTATTGTGCGTGGATCCCGTCGAGTACGACGGATGCGTAGGGGTGCTAATACCTTCCCTTCGCATAACCGACTCCCGAACCCATTCTCTTTGGTCGCGGGACCATGTTCTTTCCAGGTTTACTCTGAGCGTTTCCTTTCCCTCTTTTGGGATAAATAACGCACGGTGGCGGCTCTGTTGTTCTTCTTTTCCCGCCGGTTTTTCGCGTGATGCGACAGTGTGCAAGCCTTCAAATACGTCGAGATGGATGGTGAATTCTTTGAGACTCCTTCTCAGTCATTTGAAGTGGTTCCTCCACCCAGTCCTGTCCTTAAGCCAACTCCCCTTGTGCCCAAGGTTGTTCGTGCTCCCCCTGTCATGATCTCTCTGAAAGATGCTCAAGCCGCGATTGAAAATGGTGATCGTGCTGGTTGGGGTCAACTGATCAATGTACCGTACAAGTCTGATAAAGCTGGCCTGGGGTTTAACTCTGGAAAGATAGTCAAAAATCAGATTAATGCTATGGAAGATGCTGATAGTGATTGCGACTTGGATAGCTGGATTTTCCCAACAATTGGTGACGGACTCAACAATTGGAAGACTGAAGACATTATCCCGATTTCCTTTAGTCAGGAGTAATTGTTATTGTTTATTCTAGAATTGCAAATTTTAATTTTCTTTTACAATCAAACTTCTTAAAGCATTGTGTCTATGCCCGAGGCACAATGGCTAATTTGTTAGGGGTTTGTCATTTTCATAAGCATATTCATATTCAATAGATCAATGGACTTTTTGCATTCAAATATTGCGCTCTTTATCTTTCCTGTCATTTTTCAAACAAGCTATGTTTCTTGCACACACTCACGTAACAATTTGCCGATCCATATCCACTCTGGATCCTGTTGGTAATGACTCTGCTACTGTTCATTATGACTTTGAAAATCCGATCTACCAAGCCGAGGATGGAAGTGAGGAAGATTGTGAAGTCCCTGGAGAACTTGCCAGACTGTTACTACAAGAAGAAAAGACCATACAGCCGCATGAGGAATCAATTGAAATTGTAAATCTGGGTACTGAAATAGACAAGAAAGAAGTCAGAGGTTTCTTGGGACACTTGAGTTACATTGCCCGATTCATTCCACACTTGACTGCTACCTGCAAATCCATCTTCAAATTACTAAAAAGGAAAAATCAAGAGATGGTATGGAATGATGAATAACAAAATCAAGAAATATCTCCAGGAACCTCCAATTCTGATGCTACCAGTTGAAGGAAGACCTCTAACTATGTATTTGACCGTGTTAGAAAATTCAATAGGGTGTGCTGGGGCAACATTACGAGTCTGGTCGAAAAGAGCATGTCATACACTGCCTTAGCAAAAGGTACCGACTGTGAAACAAGATACTCACAGCTCGAGAAAGCTTGCTGCGCTTTGGCTTGGGCTGCTCGCCGACTAAGACAGTATATGTTGAATCATACCACTTTATTGATTTCTAAGATGGATCTTATCAAATATACATTCGAGAAACCTGATGTCTCCTGAAAGAGTTATCACTGACAATGGTACTAAACTGAACTCTGCATGCAGTTCAAAATAAAACACCATAACTCTTCTCCGTACCGGCCAAAGACGAACGGCGCCGTGGAGACTGCTAACAATATCAAGAATATGACAGTAACATACAAAGACTGGCATGAGATGTTACCCTTTGCTCTTTATGGTTATCGCACTTCAGTGCGCACTACGACAGGGGAAACTCCGTTCTCTTTAGTCTATGGAATGGAAGCCATCTTACTAGTGGAAGTTCAGATTCCCTCTCTAAGAATCATGAAAGAGGCGGGCTTAGATGAAGATGAATGGATTCAGACTCGACTCGATCAGATAAATCTGATTGATGAGAAGAGACTTGCGGCTGTTTGTCATGGGCAGATATATCAGAAATGCATGACCCAGGCATTTAACAAAAGAGTTAAGAGACAGGTGTACCAACTTGGCGACTTGGTGATCAAGCGTATCATTCTACCACAAGGTGATCCCAGAGGCAAATGGACTCCCACATACGAAGGGCCATTTGTGGTTAAGAAGGTATTCTCTGGTGAAGCCATGATACTCGCTACTATGGATGGTGAAGACTTCCCACATCCCGTGAACGCGGACATAGTTAAAAAATACTACGCATAAAAGAGACCCGCTAGATCGACGTATCTAGGCAAAAGTAAGGGCATCCCGGCGAACCAAAAGGGTTCGGGCAAAAATTAGGGATATATAAAAAAAAATGTACACCGGCAAGTCGAAAACCTGAAAAGGCGGCTTGGGCAAAAAAGGGTATCCTGGTGGACTGAAAACCTGAAAAGGCGGTCCAGGCAAAAATTAGGGATTAAAGCGTATGACTATGTCCCGTTCTCAGTCAACTTTCATCCAAGTTCGAGGGACTGACCAAGCCAATCACTTCTATCCGACAGCAAGGGATGAGATGCTCGAAGACATAATGACAGTAGTAGGCTTAAAATCAATAGGACTTCTTCCACATAGCTTTCTCTTTGTTTTCGACAATTTCCTCTTACTAGGATTTCTGTCTCCTTGTACACAAATTGCCTGTTTATAGGCCTCCTTTCAAAATCAATACAACCCTCTTTCAAAAAAAAGATGCTTTTGTTTTTACTTTTCTGTTTTGGTTGCGTAAATGTCCATTGATTTAATTTGAATTAATATGTGCATCTGAATATGACTGATGTTTACCAAAAATACATGCATAGAATAGCAATAGCAATTACTACCCGACTTCAGGATCAAGGAAAAGGTCTAATCATGCTTCCAATGAATCCGCTACCAATTCTCTTCCCCAGCAAGCCTTTTTTTTCCTCAGAAAATGGCAGTATCCCCAGGCACAGCCAGTTACTCCCCAACAGAGGTCGGCGTCACCAGACAGATTGATCATCTCATCCATCCCCAGCCAGGCTCTGTTGAATATTTCCACCATCAGACAGAAATCAAGCATCCCCAGCCGAGAAAGGGTCATCGACAAAAATGTCTCAAATCAGTAGATGGGGATTTATTTTCCCCAGTAGAGTCCCCAAGCAGAACTTCTCATACGCATAACTCATTCATTACATCCTTTCACAGCATACGCATGCATACAACATTCACATTTATTTTAGCATAACACGAAACATCTCATGCATCATGACATAGCATGAAGCTAACTTTTTCTTTGCAGGTTAATTATCCTCCTGATATAGTCAAAGTAGAAGGTTCATTCAGACAGACACCTTTATCAATCACATTCAAGATTCAGATACATATTTCAAATACAGTTCATGGGAACATTCATTATGACAACACTTCGATATCCTCCTAACGATGGCATCTTTAAGCCCATCCCAGACATTTATTGCAAGTACAACATATACAGGTTATCAGATACAGCCTAACGTACGGTTCATTCTGATTCAGCCCAACATATGACTTCTTCAGCAACTCCAATGCGGTCTAACGTACGACCCATTTGGACCTTCAAATCCTCAGATACTGCCTAGCGTACGGTACATTCAGGGGTGTAGTCTAGCGTACGACTACTTTCTTTTTCAGATGCAGCCTAACGGACGGCTCATTCTACAACTCGGATACGATCTAACGTACGATCCATTCTGAACTTCAACAACCCCAACGCGGTCTAACGTACGACCCGTTTGGATCTTACAACCCTCAGATGCTACCTAACGTACGGTACATTTCTGAAGTGTAGTCTGGCGTACGACTACCGCTTTCATCATCAGATGCGGCCTAACAGACGACTCATTCTGCGACGGTCTAACGTACGACCCGTTCGGATGTCCATCCCCTCAGATGCTACCTAACATACGGTACATTTCTGAAGTGTAGTCTAACGTACGACTACCCCTTTCGTCATCAGATTCAGCCTAACGTACGGCTCATTCTGCAACTCAGATACGATCTAGCGTATGGTCCATTCTGACCCTTTATCCTCAACAGCATATGACACACTCCGACTCCCCAGCGAAGTCGGCAGCCTAATGGATGACTCATTATACGGTCTAACGTACGACCCAGTGTGGCACCCATGTCTTCAAATTGGCCTAATATACGGCGCGATCTGAAGCTTTCGTCATCAAACCTCCCGGATGACATCTTTAAGCCCATCTCCATCAAGACCAACTGTCGATTCTCAAGTGCAAATTTTTGGGGCATTCTAGTGTTCAATAATCTTCCACCTCCAGACCACGAATGGCATACACGCCATCCTAACTCTCTCGGTTCAAGAATATTGAACAGGGGCAGCTGTCATACCCCAAAAATTACCCATCATTTTTCCTAAAAAAAAAAAAAAAAAAAAAAAAAAAAAAAAAAAAAAAAAAAAAGAGAATTTTTTTTTAATTAATTAATTAATTAATTAATTAATTAAATAATTAAAATAAATAAATAAATAAAATATAACAAATTATTTTGGACTTGGGTCTCCCTTATTCCAAGCCCATTACCCACGAAATTAGTCTATAAATACTGAAGTTTCAGTAGGGGAGTTAGACTTGGAGTTTACACTGGGAGATTTACTGGAGAAAGAAGGAAGAGAAGCAAAACACTCTGAGGTTTCCTTGGAACAAAACCTTGAGGAAAAAGAAAGAGAGAGAACAGAGAAGGACGGATAGAAACTTTGGCATAGGAACCCTGCCTACCCGGAGAATTCAGAGTAAAGAAACCCTGAAGGCAGCCCATCTGCACCGAAGCCATCGCCGTCCAATTCCCGCTGCCTAACTTATTCCGATACTACAAGTGGTCAATCCCTTCAACCTTGAATTGGCAAACAGGTTTGCGTATCTCTATTGTTTATACTTTCAATTGGCCATATCTACATATATAATGCATCATGATTAAATGTTGATATATAATTTGCTTTCGTATGGGAATTTAAATATGCCTGAATACCCTGAATGTTTGACCATGTTATTCCTGTGATAAAATGCCATAAAATTCAAAGTTCCTAACATGGGGCTGTTTTCAAATTCAAAATCCGTGGCCTTCGCTAGGCGAGGCAGAGGCGAACGAGACAGTACCTGATTCTTCTAGTCTGTTTTTTTTATGTTTTTATCATAGCCATGCATTATTTATCCTATCCTATTTATTGTTGTGATATTTCTCCGGTGTAATCTTCGATTGCACCCTGATTTGGTGTTCTGACATGTTTCTTGTTTTTGAGTTTCGTAAAGGTTCACATATCCCAGGAAAAGGTTATTGGCTAGGTATTCCACTTTATTTGTGGGATACCCTTGTGGAGTTTCACCCTAAAATAATTTTTTAATGTATTAATTTCTAATGTATTAATTTTTTTAATATATTATTTTTAATAATTTTAATGTGGAGTTTCATCCTAATTATATAATTAATTGTAAAACTTTGCCTTTGAATAAGTGATCTTGGACCTCTCTTTGTTGCCTTACGATTACGATATTACGGTCATGTCCCGCGAACGTGGGGATACCCTTAGCAAAGACCCTTCGGTTAAATCATCATAAAATAAATTATAGTCCCTCGGATGTTGCCTTCGAATATACAACTTTGTCCCTCGATGACCCTCCGATGTTGCCTACGGTTAAATGATGATAGTCCCTTCGAATGCTAAGGTATCCTCATAACTGTTGCCTTCAATGACCAATCGATGACCCTACGATGACCCTTTTACATCCAAAGGATAAAACTACTTATTTCTCAATAATAAGGACAGTTTTACCCTCATAAGGATAGGAAATGCCCGTAAAGACCTTGGGTCGGTATAACTCTTAATTGCTGGCTCACAACTTAAAACATTTTTTTGCACCCCACACCTTTCAAAATGCCTTTAGAAAATCACCACTTGGTATACATTCATACTAGAATCATTACCGAGTTATATTTTTCTAAACAATTTTCAAAACTAAAACGGGATAACCACTTTGTATACATTCATACAAGAATCATTTCAAAATAATTTTCCAAACAATTCACAAACACTTTTTTAGACAAAAATAATATAAGTGATCGAGCAATTAAGAGCCCATGGATAACCATGGATACAAAGGGTGCTAACACCTTCCCTTTGTATAATGTACCTCCCGAACCCAAAATCTAAATTAAGGTCTTTCCTGTTCTTTTCCACCTTTCCTTATTGGATAAAAGAAAAGTCGGTGGCGACTCTTGCTAACCGCGACATTGCGATTAAAACCACAAAAAAGTCCAGTTCACCGTATGACACTCCTCAACGTCTCTTCAAGTCTCTGAGGCGTTACGTGCGCCCAAAAAGTAGGGTAGTGGTGTGACGCTTGTCACACCATGTGTGACGTCCGTCACAAGGCTGCTTTGCGTGACGCTCGTCACGCCCTCCGTGACGTCCGTCACAAGCACAGCATTTGTGGCTTGCGCTTTGGGCTGGGCTTTGCTATTCGGTTCGTTTTCTCTCCTTTTTGCACCTCTTCTCCTCCATTTTTACTTGTGCTTTCAAATAAACCACTTTCATGTTATCACTAGGCGAGCGTGTAGCGAATAGGTCAGTTTGGGTCATTCGCGAGCTGGGCCTTTGTTCCCGTAAGATCAGTGTCATGAAAATGAGTCGGAATGCCTTGAAAAATGTCTTGAAATATAAATGGGCAAATTTTGGGGTATGACAATATCATTTATTATTTTATGATGCTAAAAGATAGTAAAAATAATTTATCTAATTTTTTTAAGAAAATATAAATGTTGAGTAATTTTTATGAAAAAATATGATGACTCAACATTTTGTCATTTAATATTAATACAAAAAGAAAATTTATTTAGGTAATTCACTATCCAACCCAACCCGGGAATTAATGGGTTTGCCAAACCGACCAATTGGTGTAACGGGTGATTATTTTACCTAACCCAAATCAGAGTGTCCTATATGAATTGGATATTGAGTTTGACAAAACCCAAACCAAAATGGTCCACGTACACCCCTAGGGGAGACCGTCATGGTCTTCAGGCAAGCGTTGATCCTTGTTGATCGTCACATGGGTGACAATTAAGGGAAAAGGGTGATAGTGAGCGTCACCCAAGTGATGGGCTACCCGTCATCGTGTCAGTGGGTGTGTTTTGACCTACTAAGTTGGATTTTTGGTGTAGTTTGTCGAGTGGTCGATGTTTGCCTGTTGTTTGATGTGATTTGATAAATATTAGATGATTAATTGATTTGTTTGATTAATCTAATGGGTTGCATTGTGTTGATGATGATCATAGACTGAGATTGTGGTAAGTAGTCCAATTGTGGGAATTACTTTGATGTTGTTATTTACAATTAGATGTGGAACTGTAAATCTGTTCTTGAGTTGTTGTGGTTGCGCATTATATTGTATCATATGTTGTCGTTGTTATGAAAAATGTGAGTTAAAAGTTCAGATGTTAGGACTAGTGACTTGTCCTAAGCTCAGATGTTAGGGCTCGGGGCTCAGATGTTGGGACCTGGTTCGTATGAAAAACCTTTTGTTGAGTTGGTATCACATGCATGAGTTGAGTTGTTGTTGCATTGCATTGCATAAATGTGTTGCACATGAGTTGTTTTGGGCGTTGTTGAGTAATTGTTGTATTGATTTATGTGATTAAAATGTATTAACGATGATGTTTTGCCTTTAGCCAACTTGCATTCTTTTGCACTATTATATATTTTGAATTTATTCTCACCTCTTTGTATTGTTTTGGTGTTATGTGCACTTTCTTGGGGTATAGACAAACAAGTAGATGAATAGTTGCTTTAGAGCTGTAGGATGGCGTTAATGCTATTATTCTTTCCCAATTTTATGTGCTTTTAGACTATTGTTGTTCTGATCAGTAACACTTGGCGAGAAAACATCATGTTATGTTTTATTTTGCGTTATTGTTGAAAGATTAAATGTTACAACTCCTGGTTTTTAGTTGTTTTGATGTTAAAGGCATATTGCCCTGTTGTGTTTAATGCTAAATAAAAGTTATATTTGAACTTATTTGATTGGGTGGTTGTTTTTAATGATTAATTTTGTTGCGATGAGCCTAAGTAAAGGCGAGCATGTGATGACATGTGTTTTAAACTAAATATTTTATTTTAATAAGTGTTATAGAGCATGTTGAATGTATAGTTTGTGTGCAATCCTATATGAAATAGTTGTTTATAATTGACCTATTTCATATGATTTCGAATGAGGGTTTTAAGGTGTTACACTCGCCCTGCGTTAATTTACGTGTACTTTGTTGCTTTCTCATGAGTTACCTTTATTTGGGCCCAACAGAATTATCTATGTCCAAAATTGTATTGGAGAAATGTATATTGTATGTAACTCTACCAATTGCGGACTCAGTCAAGCCTAAATATATTTTAATGTTTGCCTACCCACTTCATATCTTCTTCTTCCCAATTATATCACAATCTCTCAATCAACTCCAACTCTCTAACTCTCTGGTTGTTACTACTTTTATATCGATTAATCAATGTTGTTCCATATCATGTTTTTAACTGTTGTAACAGTTGCCTTAACCATTTATCAGTATTGTTCCCCTATCTAACAATAACAACCTTAACAACTATAATAGTTATTTCAGCTTCTAACTCTCTATCTGAACCGTCAAAATTGTTACTCGAGGTTGAGCTGCCATAATCAAATTAGTATACCAACCTTAAATTGGATGTAATATTTACTATAACACACTCGAGCTTACCCATATTTTTAAGTTTTAGATTCCTATATGTACATCAATACATAATCTCCCCAACACAAAACATATAGAGGCAAAACATTTTAACTTAATTTTTTTTTGACAAACACATATGGATATAAATACGAGTCTAATCGATTCATTCAAACTTTGTTATACTTTTTAAAGTCTTTAATTTAGTTTAATTTAATTTTAAATATAAATAATTAAAGTAGTAGAAAATAAAAATAAAAAAATAAAATATAATAATGAAAGAATTATGATAATGAAAGGGGCAGTGTTAGCTGAGAAAGGGTTTCGGAGATTCTGCTCCGAGCCTTTCATTCATATCAAAAATCAATCAAACATGGCGATGGCCATGGCCATCATCACCAAAAAACGCTTTCTCACTCTACCCATTCTTCATTCCACCTATCTCTTCTCCACCACCACCATTCCAACATTCCAATCCCCATCCAAAACCCCCCTCGAAAAACAATTCGAAACATGGGTCAACCATCTCAAACCCGGTTTCACCCCTTCCGACGTCAACAACGCCTTAACCTCCCAATCCGACCCCGACCTCGCCCTCGACATTTTCCGTTGGACCTCCCAACAACGCTCCTACAAACACACCCACCTCACCTACCTCACCATCATCAAACACCTCACCGCCTCTCGCCGCTACCAACAAGCCGAAACCCTAGTCGAAGAAGTCATCGCCGGCGCCTGCGACCCCACTCTCCCTCTCTACAATTCCATCATCCGCTTCTGCTGTTCCCGCAAGTTCCTTTTCAACCGCGCATTCGACGTCTACAACAAAATGTTAAACTCACAAGACTGTAAACCTAATCTCGAAACCTATACTTTACTCTTCAACTCGCTTCTTCGAAGATTCAATAAATTAAACGTTTGTTATGTTTATCTGCATTCTGTTCGGTCTTTAACCAAGCAGATGAAGACTTCTGGTGTTATACCTGATACTTTTGTCTTGAATATGATTATTAAAGCTTATTCTAAGTGTTTGGAACTCGACGAAGCTATTAGGGTTTTTCGCGAAATGGGCTTGTATGATTGTGAGCCTAATGGTTATAGTTATAGTTATATTGCTAAGGGTTTGTGTGAGAAAGGGAGGGTGGAACAGGGGTTTGGATTTTATAAGGAAATGAGAGTTAAGTGTTTGGTTCCTAGTACTAGTACTTATGTGATTATTGTTTGTAGTCTTGCTTTGGAGAGGAGATTTGAGGATGCTGTTGAGGTTATGTTTGATATGTTGAGTAATTCTAGGTCACCGGATCATCTTACTTATAAGACTGTTTTGGAAGGATTGTGTCGCGAAGGGAGGGTTGATGATGCTTTTGAATTGCTTGATGAATGTAAGAAGAGAGATGTTTACATGAATGAGAAGATGTATAAGATTCTATTCGATGATTTGCGGTTTGTGTGCAGGGATTAGAAGATTTTGTACTAATTGTCTTCATGCCCTTGTTCCGACGATGTGGTTACAGTGTTATTTTTTCTCCGAGTTGAACTTCATTCAGAACCATCTATTGCTTGGTAGTGGTAGAGGCTGATTTGGAGAATTCTGATGAATCCTGTTAAAGGTATGATCAGACGCAAATGCTGATGATGATATCACGAAGCTCCTTTTTTGGTTGAAAGGGTTACTAATAACAGGATGTTATATAACCTCAGCTCTGTGAGGCCACATGATTCCACAGTTGGAGCAAAAACAGGCATGTAATTTACACTTGGTGAAATTGCTTGTGGATAGTTTGCTAGATGAGCATCTTATGATATCTTATAACAAGCTAAAGCAACACAATAGTCATCTGGTTTTTAGTATTCCAGCTGAATTTAACTGCAATAAAGCTTAGCTGAAAGTTTTGTAGTCGTAACATTTGTCTATCGGTATGTCTTAACGTTAATCTTGATGGAATATGGGAGGAATTTCATTGTGTAACAATCGACTCGGCAGGATCTTGTGTATTCTGAATAAATAAATATTTACCAAAATGTAGTGATCATATTTATTTACTAATGGAATTTTGTTTCTCTTTACAATGTTTATTTGTTGCTGTTAAGTTATATGTTGTGCTATTCCAATAGTTTATCGGTTATATCGCGATTAAGTTGACATATTTATATAGATGATATCTTTATCATTGAATTAGATAGCAGTTCCACATGATGATGGTGATGACAGAGCTCCTAAAGCTAATTTAAGTGCCTTGTTTTTCAAGTTTGTATCTTCAAAAACTCTGTTCCAATACGAATGCCATTTTCTCAATCTAGAATTTTTTTTTCAAGATAACTCAATTTTCACGTAGGAACGGGATTGTCTTCATGTCTCCAAACCTGGCAGCTCATGTTTAATAAATTTATGTGTTAAACGGATTGTTGATTATGTAAATTGATAGTTGTATAAATATTCTTTCAATTGTTACCTGTTGGAATATTCTTGCATGTACAGTGGAAAGACTTTTTTTCTTCTTTAATTTGTAAAACAAAGGTAACCTTTGGCGCAAGTGCCCAGGGATGTACAAAATTCGGTCCAGTGGAAACTTCAGAATTTTTATTTGTTGGTTTGTTTTGGGACCAACACGGTCTAATCTTTGAAGAGAATTTTTTATGGTATTCTATAGGATAGAAAAATATTACGGAAAATCGAAATTGCCACTTAGATTTTGAAGATCCAATTTCGGACGTATTTCGGACGTACATTGTTTTAAATCAAAACGTTAATTGATACGGAGATGATTTTTCGAAATATTTTAAACATACACCATGCATTTTAATCTGAAAGATATTTTACATGTTTATTATTCCGGAGATGCATCTCCATTTAGAGTTGATGTAGATGCATCTTCATACCCTATCATAACGGTTTAGAATTCTAGATTATGTTTGTTTTATATGTCATGAGATTTAAATCATACATTTGATATGCAAAAAACGACATATATAAATTAAGATGGTCCAAAAATGACATAAATAAAGTCAAAATATACGATAAAGTAGAATGAAGTGAAAATAAAATATAATCCATGATGGATCCAAAGTACAACTACTATATACTAATGTGTATGTTAGACTATAACTCCTCTGCCTCCTCGTGCTCCTTGGCGTCCACTACCTCCGTCCTGCTGTACATCAGTGTCTTTCGTGCCTTTGTCATAATAGCATATAGGACCTGTCTCACCTCAAATCCATAAGGGAAGATACCTCTGTCAATGCTTACCCGTGCAATCTCCACTATGCGACCATATCTAGGCAAAACATCATGAGCATGATCTAATTATCCCTCCTCCTCCTCTAGTATCTCCTGATGAGCTGACATCGATGGATCTCCTAAAGCAACCTGCATCATATACAAATGTGACACCCTGAAGAACCACCTGATGTGTCTGTCGACGTAGCTCCAGTCGCTCTCAGCTATGATACTCCGTGCTTCCTCCGATACCAGATGACTAAGATAATCATCAAACATGAAATCCATATCTCTACGTGTCATAACAAGAGAAACAAAGACAACAGGGTGTCTGAGAATAGTCTGAGTATATCTGAACTGCCGCATGATGCGCTCAGACAAATGAGGAAATGTGAGACGTGAGCCGTAAGCCAACTATCCAAGGTATAACACTAGGTCGTCAAATGGTCGCGTCTCACGGTGATAGACATAGTTGTTGAATTGCATATCCTCGGCAACCAAGCGACCAAGATACACTATAAACGACTATATCGCCTGGTTTCCTCTGAGCCGGGAAAATGCAGATGCACACGGCATATCCTCAGTGTAAGTCGGTACACACACCTAGCCGGAGATGCGCGGGAAGTCCTGAAGGATCCAAGTCTGAAAAGTGTTGGAACAAACGAATCATCAGTAAGGACGTTCCAAAAATGTAATGAAAATGACACAAAAACATTACAAGACCAATAAATATTATCGTCAGTAGTGTGATGCTGCATGTGACCTACTTCGTCTTCCACATATATTCCTATGATAACTTTGAGTACAAGTAAACCAAACAAGTGGCTCCCCATTTGTACTCATGGATTCAATCGAAGTCCTCGAAGTACCGTAGGTAGACAATATATGTTTAAGTGGCATTCTTGTCCATAAAAATCGTAGTACTAACCAAATATATCAGGTATCCTCTCATAGCATACGCTCTATGTAGTCCACTTGCTCGTCATCACCTATAGCCTGCTCTACCCTAAGGAACTCATATGTATATATCTTTTTTAGAAATTCAAACTTATCATGAGTCCCTATGGTTTTTTCCAACTCCTTCACGGCTGCTTCTAGGTCAAGTCCTAGATAGTCTACCATCAACTCTAGTACCTCATCTTTTTCTAATCATCTCATGATCTAGAAATTTTCCCTTGATCGGAAGATACATCAAACACGACACATCGTCAAGTGTGATAATCATCTCCTAAGCGGGAGATAAAATGACGAGGTCTCGGTGTGCCATCTCTCCACGAATGCATTAAGCATCCCATGATTGACCGTAATACAACCGATCGTGCACAAGTTATTTATCTTAGATAGGGACAAAGTTGCCTGAAACCACCCGTCATTAGGCTGAGGCAAGCTAGTAATCTTTCGCTTGTGGTTAATAAACTTCAGCGGATCACAGTCATGCAGAAAAATAAATCAGTGTCAGAAAATTATAATATAATAATAAACATAAATTAAAAAGAATGAATTCAACTAATGTTACCTCTCCGTCCCAGATATGTCTGGAAATATGATCCGGGTACAGTGACAGTAGTGACAACTCTATAGGGTCTTCTCCAAATGTCCGAGGTGGTTCAAGCTCAGCAACCTCAGCAGTCGGATTTGGCACTGACTCAGAAGCATCATCAGTTGGAGGTCGCACTGGTGCCTCAGGTACCACTCGTGACTCGGGTACCTGAATAGGTTGGTTGCCGTAGATGAACACTTTGGACCTAACCACATAGAAAGAAAGTGACATAAGGTTAATGATACATCATGTACAGTTAGATGATGCCGGACAAAACAGAAGAAACAAAATATTTCTGTCTTATTCAACTTGTGTTGACACATGATCTCAATGACGGTGGCAAAATAGGTCCGACCTTCCGAATAAGTTTATTTTACCCTCACTTTTTTTTACGTCACATATCAAAGTTTTGAGTCTTCATCTTCTGCATCATATCCGGTGCAGACATTAACTTAAAATTTTTACATTTTTAAATTTAAATGTTCGCCGGTCTCATCCAATTTTATTGCGAGCTTTTGTAGAACAGACTAAATCAGGGCAGACATTTCGTTTACCAAGTTAGATTTCACTATATCTTAGGACTATGTCGTGTCTATGTGAAGCACCTTTGAACACAAGGCCTCGTTAATACTAATTTGATTATAGATTCTGTTCATAGAGAAAATAAAAGATTCAAGTTGGACTTATATGTCTGGATATACTTGATGTTGATTGAAGAACCTTTGAATTTGATTGATGGAAAAAAAATTAGTTTGAATCTTTTATAATTTTTTTTTAGAAATGAGGAAAGAGAACGGTTCTAGTACGATTTAAACTCCAATACCTTTCGGAGATACATCTCCGAAATACGTTTGAAGATGCATCTCTGGAATTTTTTAGCGTTATCTTAAAGTTATATGTACTCAGAATGTGTATGAAGATGCATCTCCAAAATATGATGATATTTTAGTATATTTAATTGATGCACTAATAATATATATGATACATTAAGAAATTCTCTCATTGTATCACCATGTCTTTATTAAAGCTATATTCCATCGATTATATCCGATTATATCAGATTAAAGGACATATTCAGGTTTAAAAATAGGTCCCATCTAATGTTGAGCGTACAAAATCTGACTTAACTTGTCATTTGCTCACCTAGATGCTAATCATTTGAAATAACCGAGACCTATTTAGTCATAGATCAAATAGTTAATATGAAATTGATATCATAAAAACATTTACACAAGACTTAAAATAAATTTTGCAAAAAATTTGAAAGTTTTGTTGTTATTTCAATTTCAACACATCCTACTGCGCATTTCATTTGTGAAAAGGTGTGGTATAGATGTGGAGTATGAATGGAATTGTGGAAATGAGTTAAAGAAAAGACCATCCTTGCTATGAAGTTGATAGCTAACAATCTTCTATGAACTGTAACACTATTGATGATAAATGTTTCCTTCAATAACACACCAATTCACGGCTATTACAAGTGGAACAAACAGTGTATAATAGTAGTATTTTCAAACCAACAAACCTCAACTTGCATAATCACATTCACAAACACTCCCTGATTCCTAAAACTTGTTATCAACATATACTACACAAGACTGCTACAACTAAAACCACATCAAACAAATGATGTTGATCTTGAAACTTGAGACCGTGCATCTTCGAAATCTTCAAACTGATCATCGTCGATTTTCTCAGAACTCAAGCTTGGTGGAATGAAAGCCCTGAACATCAATTCCATGTTTGGAACTCCCTTAAGCGCTGAAACTGCTGCAACCTCAAGTGACTGATTTTGAAAAGACGGATAAAATCTCTTTGCGCAGACGAAGCCGAATAATATCGACATTATTGGAAGAGGAAGCAATAATGGTGCATAGTAGAATTTCTGCACCCCAAAGTATCCAAACATGGTTATCTGGTACAATATCAAAGCTGCTATTATACGGTTGTTTATGTGAGGCCACATTCTTCCATAACTTTCATATGCTGGTACATATACTTTGAGTGCCTGTTGATACCAAGATATTACAAAAATGTACATTAGAGATTAGAATGACAATCTTTAAGGAAAAAACAAGGTTTCATAAGAGAACATAATTTAAGGTACTTTACTTGATTTCGCAATACGAGCCATCCGAGGCCGAAATAGAGAGCACCAAATGGGATGATAAGAGGAGCAATAACAGAATAACAGAAAACAATTGTGACAATCAGCATGTCACTGGGAATTCTTGTTGCATAAGTAAGATCTCCGGGAGCCCAAGCTTGTTTCAACTCAGCTTCAGTCTTACAGAGAAATTTTTTCTTCAAGTGGTAGATAATAAGAGGAATTAACCGGGACAGCTCAAGGCCGTAGCCGATAAAAAATCTAACACAAAAAAGTAAGAAAAATCAGTTTATTTGTGCTGTGTCAATCTTTTTTTCAATGATGAAATATTTTCTTATTCATGCGTCTAGTAGAAAAGCGGTTAAGAAGCTTTAACATAAACATCGACAATAACTATAAACAAAAACTAATTGAGGTCAGGATGATATCTTACTTCAGTGCGACGTAGGTCAAGAAAAAAGTAGCGTTGCCTGGAAGACTTTCAGCTAGCAAGCGCACAACATCTTTCGGTTTATCCTGAACTTGCTTGAATGTTTTGAACAAGGTTCCTCCTAAAGTAACTCCAATGAAAACGTTCAACACCGTAAAATAAAAATATTTTCCAGAAGCAGCCCTGACGACATGGCTTTCGGTTGGAATGCCCTCTAATCTAGACAGAAACATAAGCAACTTTGGTAACATAGCCAAGAAAACTATGAGTGCAATTTGAGGGAGATAAGCTTCAAGCACTGTCTTCAAAGCGGGGATATTCACAACTGATTTTAGGAATGGGAGAAGCTTCACCAAATTCTTCAGAGTCGTAAATGCAGATATAAACGTGATGGGAATCATGTAAAAGAATATGGCGAGTGCAACAATGAAATACACCAAGTACTGCCTCAGTTCTCTTTGAAAATACTTGATTTTCAAATTAGGCCATAGTAGTTGACAGGGTTCAGGAGCATCGAAAACCGACCATCTATCAACCGTTTGCGCATGTAAACTCTGAGACGCAGATGCTGCAACCACCCTGTTTGAGAAAAAAATGATAGCAGCATTTTGTTGCTTTTCTTTGAGAGTCACCTTTTGCTCAGTTTCCAATTTCGCAACCAATTCATTAATCTTTTCATTGCAATACTCTATGCTGTCCACTTTTTTACCGATAATTCCAAGGCAGCCAGTCTTGTTGGTCGGTCTAGCACCTTCTGGTTTAGCAGTTGTTTTTGAAGCTGCATATACTGCTTCGGCACGAGCAAGCTTCTTCTTATACCCTTCCAGCTCCTCCCAAATCTTGTCCACCTCTTTATTGTCTGTTATAATCATAGACCTGTAAAATGCTTCAGGATATATGGTTTTAAAATAAGAGTCAACCTGTTCCTTCCTAGTCTGACCCTCAGGAACAGGAGGGATGTCTCTCACGACAATCGCAAACTGTTCAGGCTTCACATCAGGAGACTTGAAAGCTTCAGATCGCAGAAACGAAACGTGTCTATAAGCCTTCCATAAGAGGAATAATGAAACAAGTGAAATCCAATAACAGGCGATAAAAAACGCCCACAACCTTGCACTGCTTGCCTACACATAGAAGAATAAACTTAATCACAACTAAAAATTACCATAATAATACTATATTATATGAAAATGGTAAGAACTACTGATCTTACCGTGATGTTTCCCATCGATAACTCGTCAAGTTCATTGAAAGTCCCTTTGCTAACTGTTTGTTTCTTTCCACCACCATCAGTTATAGCAACGGGTAGAAGAACCGGTAGCAGAATAATGCCGGCTACTATTAAGATACTGAATACTGGAAATGAACATGAAAAGTAATAATTAGAAACTGAATACTCAATTTGTCTCTCATATGATAAGAGTTGAATCAAATGAAGTGATTTTGACTCCATAATTGATTCTAAATTGAAGTTAGAATTTGGAGCTTTTGCTTCAAAAAATTGACTTGTATCAGCAAATTAAGAGTTGAATCTACTAAACCATAAATGTTTTTTCATTCAACTCACAATCAGTCATAATCAAATTCATTCAAAATCAATTGCTTTATCCTAGAACCAAACACATCCAAACAACAACCAGAATAAGGTAATCAAAGACATGAACACAGAGAGAAAAGCATGAAGAACAAACCAGTGCTGAGAAAGACAAAGTAGACAGCAGCATCAACACCAGAGATATCAATAACATCTTGTTCAGAAGAAGAATAAGCTTCTATAATCCAAGAGAAAGGGTTTCTTGACTTATATCCAGTTTCAAATGGATCCAAACCCCTAATAATCCGATTAGGATAGTACACCACATTGTTTCCAGGTTTACTTTGTAAAAAAGCAAACAAAATCATCAAAACCAAAAACACCAAAAAGGAAGTACCAAGAGATGTTATGAACGAAGAGAAATCCATCTAAACAATTCACAACCAACAAAAAAAGGTTATCACTTTCAACTACCTATAGTGCATTCATTGAAAAGGGTAACGTTGAAATTGGAATTAACTAATAGAAACAGTTAGAAATAGGAGAGATATGAAAAGGTTGGTTTTTGATTGTGTGTGTGTGAAGTAAATGGGAATGAGTGATGACCCAAGATGAGAAATGGAAAGATGTATGAATGGTGGTGATTAAATAAGGTAAAGTGATCGTTGTTGTATGTGGGGTATCTTTGTTTCTTGGATTTGTTATATTCAATTAAAGCAAGTTTGAGTTTTTTCTTTTTGAGAAGGGAGTTAAAGTTTGAAGAATGTGAATGTGATGTGATGCGTGGGAGGAACGAGTAGGGAGAGTGTTTGTTTTTGAGAAGGGGTTGATGGATAACGGTGATGCAGAGGAGAGAGAAAGTGAGGAGAGAGAGATGTTTGAAAAAGACAACTTTCTCCATGTTATAGCTTATAAGAAACATAGCACATGGCATAACATAGTATATGTCATGTTATTTATTTTTGTAATACCCTTATTACCCTTCTATTTATTTGGATCGTATGTTAACATTATCCATTTTTTTATTATCTTAACCCTCTCTATATTTGCAAGGACGTAAGCTATAAAGTTTTGTTGGATATTTAATTAAAGATTGTTTCATTGGGATAATAATGGAAGGTTTAATTATAACTTGATCAATATAACTTACCACTTCAAAATAGCAAGTTTTGTCTTTTGGACGTTTCGATTTTAAAAATGGGGTTAATTTTAACGGTTACATATTTAATATTTTGTCTTTTAGTTTCTTTTGGTAATATTAGAAAGTTGTGTTGTTTTGGCTTAATTAATAGTAGTATAGTATACTATACTAATTAGTAGTAACGTGTTATGCTTTAATTTTTTATTCTATGCTTTGGAGAAAGAGAAAAAATCATTCAAAGCATCATACTCCAGCTCACGAAGTTGACACAAAGTTGGATATACTTATGATCACTTGTATTAATTAATTCTAATATGGAAATGAATTTGAAATTTATTTGTTACTTGTAGATTATATGTATAACTTCTATCACAAACTCTCGTTCAAGTTGCACGGAGTCAACTTTTTTTTTATATGGAAAAATCACCACGACACAAATATTTAATTGTGAAATAAGTTGATCAAATTTCAAATGAATTCTTTAGAGAAACAATATGAATTCTCCACCATTTTCTCAATTTCAATATTTTTTGAAACCCCTAACCTCATAGACGATACAATCATGGGGTATTTTGAGATACAAATTAAACCAATGAATATGCCTATGTATAGGAAGCATTATCCATAGTGGTAAATATACTCTTGCCTCATTCCAAAAGTTATTAAACTCCTAGTTTTACTACCATTTCAAGAAAAGTGGAAAATATAGTATAGATCACCTCGGAGGATTTATTATGTAATATGATAGGAAAAATAGAAGGAATTCAATAAATTTCAGATGTTTTCGTTATCTTTGACATCAACAATATTTATGTGGTATTCTTCGCTCCCATCAAACTCAATACAAACTTCGACAAGCAAAAAAAGGTGTTTTTATGGTAGATTTTAGTAAAACCATGTCTTGAAGTGGATGAATCGGTTGTACACTTCAAAGAAATGTTCTCAAAAGAAGGACGAAACATTGATAACTCACAAATTATGAGTTATTATAAAATCTAATACTTAAATTGATCTTTTTATTTAATTATTCAGTAGATTAATTGATTTCACTTTGTTGTTTTATAGTAGTTTATACAGAGCACAATAAGTGCTCTTTTTTGTTAGTTTTTATGTATTTGTTGCTTGTGTAGAGTTAACTTCTAATGACGTTTGACACGATAGTCTGGAACAATATTTTTAACCTAACTAAAAGTACAGAGTTGGATACAGTTGAAATCATAGAGAAACATCATTCACATTCCTAGGGCACACATGACAACAATATGCAGATTGAAGGATATTTCAATTAACTATGCAAATGGCTAAGAGTAAGGCACTGGAGGATAAAACTTTGCACCATGTACACCCACTATAATTTCATGCTCTTTTGCTTGCTATAAAGGACAACACCACCTGAACTCTTGCACCACCAGCCTGCCACGCTACACTTTGTCCCCCACATGATGATTGTATTTGGTTCTGAAATGGTGCGAAATGAAAGAATTAAAGGGAATATTGTTATTTTCCTTGGACCGGAATGCACAAATATCCATAAGCCCATGACCCAAGAGAATGTGAAAACACAAGTAGAAGTGACTATAAAAGGATATCTTTGAGGAAATGAAAAGGGTTCAACATTTTTGAAGATAGAAACACTCAGAGAAAACCAATGAAAGAAGTGAGTTGAATAAGGTAGAGATTGTCCCTATCATCATTATAAGTGTATACTACCAGTTCTAGCATGACAGAAGTAGTCTCTTGGTGAATAACCATTGCAAGAAGACGAAGAGGTTACTCTTAGGTTATTATTTTTTTTTCATCATGTATTTGAGAATGTTTAGCTTAGGAACTAGTATTGTTGTATATACTAAGTTCAACATGAGCTAAAACCTTTTATGTTGAGCAATGTGAAGTTAATATAAAGTAGTCTTTTATGTTTAATAATGTGTTGTTAGTATTTTGTTTTGTCATCTGTTAAACTGTTATATGTCTACTTCTTTGACTTATCAACTTAGGAAAAGATATAAGCTTGTTGTTGTAAGAGATCCAACAACAAGTGAATTTCATGATAAAAGTGGTTAAAAATAGTAGGATAAATATATTCACAAGATTAGTTATTTTAGAGATAAAGAGCTACAATCGTAGAGTATATTTAGAAGAAGAAAAACAGACATGCATTGAAGTTATAAGTGAGCCTTAGAGATTTGTCCCCTTGCTTTAATGTATATGTTTTTGATGTTGTAGAAATACACCATAAAATCATTTTATGATCTCTCATGGAACGATATAACACATCATGCACACACAACTGATAAGTTATATTCCTGAATCATTGCCCAACATGTTCTCTATTATTGAACTCACTTGCTTTCTTAAATTGTTCTTGGCGTTATTTTATACCAAATTGAACTTGTGACACTAATAAACTATTTTTAATATTTCTCTTGCTCATTTACAAAAGATAGTATTTACAAAATCAACCTAAGTTATTTTTCACTCTCTGTGAGTTTGACATCCTTATTATTTTATTACTTGCTACTTAAATCATACATGTGTACTAGCATGTGACATCACATGTTTTCAACCAACAAACGTGTCCGGTCCAATTTCCTGATGCATAATATACATGAGTGATTATTAATATGTATAATCTCTTAAGAGACGTGTTGGTGAGATCAGTTTTTCCTAATTTGAACGATTTCTTTCAAAGGGAATACACATTGAACAATTTATATAAAAAAAAAAGAGTTATGATAGCCCAAGAAGATACTCACATATTGTCTCCATCACTGACACATAAGTAATTGATGATAATATTTCAAATGGTGTGCGTGTGTGTTGGAAATTGTAATCTTCAAAAGAAAAAATATTTGTATATTTCCTTGAGGAATTATTTATTCTTGAATAAAGGAAATCAAAGGCAAAAGATCTTGCAAGTGATATAACTCATATGAGTACTCCACGACTAACTTCATTGTCTTCAAGAAAACAATTGAAAAAGCTATCAAGAATGGAACATTTAAGTTTGTCGATAAGAGATTGTTGAGATGACTATTAATAGATATCATTTTCCAACTATGGAAATTAATGGCCACAATATCATTTTCCAAAACAATTGGGTTTTTAAATTAGTAGGAAATGGAAGAATATGTGGAAGTAAGTTTGGCAACATAAATCTACATCAGTTAATCCATAACCATGTCAACAAACATACAAACATTTTTATTTGATAGATTGATCGTTACAATGAGTCCAACCCTTGATGATTTAAAAAATGACAGACCTCCCATGATATGATGAATTACTTAAAGCCCATTGATGATTTAAAAAACTACATACCTCCCAAGATATGACGAATTACTTAAAGCCTAGTAAATTGTTATGTTGCTATTTAAAATCCTTAATCCCTTTAGAATTCCTCGATCAATGAGTCCAACCCTTGATGATTTAGAAAATGACATACCTCCCAGGATATGACGAATTACTTAAAGCCCCTTGATGATTTAAAAAATGACAGACCTCCCAGAATATGACGAATTACTTAAAGGAAATGTCTTTCGTTGAAGATATTGTGTGACCTATTTAAAACCAGTGTTCATCAAGGCTTAAATAAATGGTAATATGTTTATATAATTCTTTATCGGTATTGGGGATGTCTTAAATATTATGTCACTTCCGACCTTAAAAATATTTGGATAAAAACTTGGATGTCTTGATCCCAGAAAACATAAAAACTAGCTTAATGGGTGTAATATCCAATGTACTTAGAGCTCCAACAATCGATGTTGTGGTGGATCGAAAAGAGGTAAGTTCAACCTTCTTTGTTTTAAATAGGAAGATTTTTTATGTAATTCTAAATAGATAATATATTCATATTAGTAAATGTGTATCTTCTACAATCCACCAAAGACTCGTGTTCTAGGAAGGTGACGAAGAAGAGTTTGTGGAAGTTGATAAAAATCCATTCACAAATGAGGTCAAAATGTTTGAAACATTATTCTACTCACTTCAACTAAACTTTATAATTGTTTCCAAGGAGTATGAAGAGGAAGTAGTGAAATCCAACCTCACTAACTAAGGCTTATAGTTGAAAGCATATGTCGACCTAGTCGATTCTAAAGTATTAGATGTCATTGTTGGAAATTCTCCAAATTCCTGCTCAAGAGTTTTACCAAAAGCTTGATGAATTCCGAACTAATCTTGATTAACAAGAATTAGTCTTTCTAATTAATTATTCTTCTTATTCTTCACTCGAGTGAATCAACCACACCTTAGTTACAAAATTTCGCTGCACAATGATAATTATAGAAGAAAAGAAAATGTATTTTGGGGAAGAAAAGTTTAGGGCTTTAACGCGAGAAGGAAGAAGAAGAATTTTTTTTATGCAGAGTTTTTCTCTGCTCTTAAAACTGAGTTTTATTCAACTGTGCAATTGCACTTCTATGTTGTGCTACAATCAATAATAAGGCACCTTCCTATTTATAGATTGGGATTTATTGCACCCTAAGAAATCTCTAACAAACTAGCTCAACTTAAATCACAAAAAAAAACTAAGTCCAACGAATATGTCGAAGACACACTTCTTTCAACATTTTGACAGCTATTTCAAAACGACACACTATGCATTTTAATAACAACTGCCTATGTCGAAATTGTTGCATTGACACAGTGAATTACATTCTTAACACACCACCTAATTCATTATGTCTAAGCTATCTACATTCATCATAGCCCTTAATTTCTTGAACACTTCGACATGCAATCCTTTCGTAATGATGTCTGCAATCTGATTCTCAGTTCTACAGTGTTCCAAGTTCAACTTTGCTTTTACTACTTGGTCTCGAAGATAATGGAACCTAATTTCGATGTGTTTGCTTCTTCCATTTGTTATTGGATTCTTCACCAAATTGATAGAATACATATTGTCGATCTTAATGGTGATTGCTCCATAATTCTTCGTTGTAATCTCTTCGACCAAGTTCACCATACATATTGCTTGACATGCACAAAAAGAAGTAGTTATATACTCTGCTTCACACGACGACAGTGCTACTACTGGTTTCTTTCTTGAACTCCAAGGAACTGGTGCCCCACCTAGCATAAACACATAGTCAACTGTTGATTTTCTATCTTTAACGTCACTACACCAACTTGAGTCGGTGTAACCCACTAGCTTGTATTCTTTTCCATCATCAGTTGCAGGAAAAAAATGCCATAGTCAATAGTTCCTTTCAGATACCTTAGTATCCTATTTGTCGCTGCTAGGTGTGATACATTTGGCTTCTGCATGAATCTAATGATCATACCTACATTGTATGTTAGATCAAGCCATATGTGACAAAGGTATCAAAGTGATCCAATGAGTCTTCTGTACTGCGTTGGATCAACATCATCTTCATTTGTGTCTTTTGACAATTGAAATCTGAGCTCAGCTGTAGTGAAGTTGGGTTGCAATCTTGCATCTCAAATCTCTTGATTACTTCACCTGCATATCTTCTTTGGTGTATCATCAAGCCTCTACTACTCTTGTAGAATTTGATGCTAAGGAAGTATGAGATATTTCCTAAGTCTGACATTTCAAACTCCTCAATTAAATCATGTTTGAAATCTTCGATCTCCTTCTTACAATTCCTGTTAACAACAGGTCATCGACATAGAGACATAATATAAGCAATTCACTATTGCTTCTTCTTACATATACTATATGCTCAGTTGTTAACTTCACAAATTCCTTCTCTCTTAGAAAGTTATCTATCTTCTTATTCCAAGCTCCTGAAGCTTGCTTAAGTCCATACAGGGCTTTATGCAATCTGTATACCTTGCTTTCTTTGCCTTGATTCATAAACCCGCCTGGTTGTGCAACATAAACTTCTTCATCTAAGGGGTCATTCAGAAATGCACATTTCACACCCATCTGACATATGTGCCAGTTGTTCATGTTTGTTATACTAACAACCAACCTGATTGTTTCAATCCTAACAAGAAGTGCAAAAACTTCATCGAAGTCGAGTCCTTCCTTCTGAAGAAACCTTTTTCCACAAGTCTTGAATTTTTTTGAGTTACTTCCCCTTTGGGATTCAACTTCACCTTGTATACCCACTTCACATCAACTTCCTTCTTGCTTTGAGGTAATTCTACAAGTAACCATGTGTTGTTGACTTTGATGGACTTCAGTTCCTCATTCATTGCTTTCATCCACTTTGTATCCTTCAATGCCTATGTTGTATTGACTGGTTCAACATCTTCATAGAAAGCATAGTGTACCAGATCACCTTCATCATCGACCACATCATCTGATGTAATCACACATTCTTACAACCTTGCAGACATGTGCCTTGTTCTTTGAGGTCTTCTTGTGCTTGCCTGGCCTCTGACTTCTTCATGTCGAAATTCTTTTTTGACTTCACTTGCTGGTTCTTCACATAGGATTTTCATTGAATCCTTCTTTATATTTTTAGTCTAATTCCATTCCTTAAGCTCATCCATGATCACGTCCCTACTGATCATTACTTGCTTGTTCACTGGATCAAATTACTTGTATTCTCCAGTCGAATGATATCCTATTAGAATTATTTGACTCGACTTATCATCAAGTTTTCTTTTCAACTGATCAGGCACATGTCTACGTGTTATAGATATAAATACATTTAGATGATTCAAGCTAGGCTTGACACCAACCCAACAATCTTCTGGCGTGATTCCTTCTAGCCTTTTCTTTGAACATCTGTTCATGATGTATGTTTTAGTCGACGCAACTTCTTGTTGGTGTAAGCCCTATAGGGAAATAATTTTGGTACTTGTATCGAATTATTTATTAATAATAAAAGGCTTTTTCTTTATTATGTTTATTTAGTAAAGTCCCTAGAATAGCTAGTCCGTTTAATGTATCAAGTGTGACTTAATCGTGAGATCATATTAAACATAAGGACACTATTCTTAAAGTATCTGTAGTCGAGCTTTATTTTAAAGTGGGATAACATTAAAGCATTAAGACTATTATGTATATAGACTGATGATCACATCTCATGGATCATGGATAAGGAGTTATCAAGTCTTAAACATAGGTATGAATATTAAGAGTAATATTTGTACTGGATTGACCCGCTATGAGAATACTATATAGAATGTTATGCAAAATATCATAAGTTATTCTCATGGTGATAATGGTGTATACCACCCTTAGACCTGAAACCACTATGGACCCTAGATATAGAGTCGAGTGCCTTATTGCTGATCAAACATTGTCCGTAACTGGATAACCATAAAGACAGTTGATGGGTACTCCACGAAGCATACTAAGGGACATGAGTGACCTAGATGGAATTTTCCCATCCTGCGTAAAAGGATATATGTCTATGGGCCCAATATTGAACTGGACAAAGATGACACGGTCTATGCCTTGTGTTCAATATAGACATAAGGGCAAAAGGGAAATTGTACACATAAGTTTTATCACAAAAGGATTTGTCAGATCACATGACATTTTCGTGTCTTGGGTAGCAGTGATGTGTTGCTAGATACCGCTCACTGTTTGTTATGTTAAATACGTGATTTAATATAATTGCCAATGCCGCGAAAACCTACAGGATCACGCACAAAAGGATGAATTGATGAGAGATAGAGTAACTAAGGAACACCGTAAGGTACGGGGCACTTAAGTGAATTGTAGAATATCGTAAGGTACGGTGTACTTAAGTAGAATACGAAATATGGTAAGGTACCATGCGCTTAAGTGATTTTGGCATATTATAAGATATGGGCCACATACACTTAAGTGGGCTTTTTAACTTGCGGCCCACACAAGTGGTTCTATAAATAGAACCATTGTGCAGAAGCATTTTGTGTAGTTTTTGCAATTTCGTTTCTCTCTCTCTCTCTCTCTCTCTCTCTCTCTCTCTCTCTCTCTCTCTCTCTCTCTCACTCACTCACTCACTCAAAGCCTTCATTCGTAGCAGCTAGCACTGAGATTGAAGGAATCCGTTCGTGTGGACTGAGTAGAGGCGTTGTCATCGTTCAACGTTTGTGATCGCTCCGTAGATCTGCATCAAAGGTTTCAATCGTCACAAGAGGTAACGATTCTATCACTGATCATGCCCATTCGTAAGGATCACTAAAGGAGAAAATTTTAAATTCCGCTGCGTTTTGGATCGCTATTCTCCTTCACTTCTCCCCACAATTATTTGGGTAAATGTCTGCCTTTCAACATACTTACCACCATATTCATGATGGTTATGTTCTTCCTTTCTGCAATTCCATTCTGTTGTGGAATGCATGGTCGAACCACCTCATGCACAATTCCTTCTTTGTTGTGTTATTTGAAGTAGTGTTGTCACACACACCAACTTTTAATGTCGACGTAGATATCCAAAACGAGAATATATGATATTTTGAGCAAACACATGTGAGGTGGCACGTGGGGCAGGTGGTTGTGAAAGTGCTTCCAGCAAGTTGTTCATGTTTGCTAGACTAACAACCAACCTGATTGTTTCAATCCTAGGAACAAGTGCACAAACTTCATCTAAGTCGAGTCCTTCCTTCTGAAGAAACCTTTTTCCACAAGTCTTGACTTGTGTCGAGTTACTTCCCCTTTGGGATTCAACTTCACCTTGTATACCCATTTCACATCAACTGCGTTCTTGCCTTGAGGCAATTCTACAAGTAACCATGTATTGTTGACTTCGATGGACTTCAGTTCCTCATTCATTGCTTTCATCCACTTCGTATCCTTCAATGCCTCTGTTGTATTGATTGGTTCGACATCTTCATAGAAAACATAGTGTATCAACTCACCTTCATCATCGACCATATCATCTGATGTAATCACACATTCTTACAACCTTACAAACATGTGTCTTGTTCTTTGAGGTCTTCTTGTGCTTGCCTAGCCTCTGACTTCTTCATGTCGAAATTCTTTTCCGACTTCACTGGATGGTTCTTCACATAGGATTTTCATTGAATCCTTCTTTACATTTTTAGTCCAATTCCATTCCTTAAGCTCATCTATGATCACGTTCTTGCTGATCACTACTTGCTTGTTCACTGGATCGAATAACTTGTATGCTCCAATCAAATGGTATCCTATTAGAATCATTTGACTCGACTTATCAAGTTTTTTTTAACTGATTAGGCACATGTCTATATGCTATAGATCCAAATACCTTCAGACGATTCAAGCTAGGCTTGACACCAACCCAACAATCTTTTGGCGTGATTCCTTCTAGCCTTTTCTTTGAACATCTGTTCATGATGTATGTTTTAGTCGGCGCAACTTCTCCCCATAATTCTTTAGGTAAATTCTTGCCTTTCATACTTACCACCATATTCATGATGGTTATGTTCTTCCTTTCTGCAGTTCCATTCTGTTGTGGAATACATGGTGGCACCACCTCATGCACAATCCCTTCTTTCTCACATAATATGTTGAAGTCATTTGACACATATTCTCCACCACTGTCAGTCCTCATAATCTTGAGCTTTCTACCACTTTATATTTCTACCATAGATTTAAACTTGGTACATACCTCGATCACTTAACTTTTCTTCTTGATCAGGTAAGTCCATAGTTTTTTACTGAAGTCATCTATGAATGTGACAAAGTATCTATTGCCTCCAATCGAATCCATCTGGAAAGGACCACACATATTAGAGTATATGACTTCAAGAATTTCCTTCGACTTGCTTCATGCATCCTTGTTGAAGTTGCTCTTGCGTTGCTTCGCCTGCACACATTCCTCACACACTTCATTTGGAATGTAACCTTGAAACCATATTTCTCTTTTTCAGATCTCTGATGTCTTTGAAATTGAGATGGCCAAGTCTATAATGTCATATCAGTTCATTCCTGCTAGCTGTAGTTGCAAGGAACTTGTGCTTCATCATATTAAGTTCAATCTTGAAGATTCTATTATGAGACATTGGAGCCTTCAAGATTAACCTTCCAACTGAGTCGAGAACTCTCATCATCTTGTCTTTGATTGACACTTTGTTGTTCTTATCGACCAACTACCTTATGCTAAGCAAATTACTTTTCATGCTTGGTATGTACAATACATTGGAAATTACTGACCTCTTGCCATCTTTCTTCATAATCAGAACATCGCCAATACCTTCAGCTGCTAGAGTGTTGTCATTTATAAATTTTATCATGTTCTTCATTGAAGGTTTTATGTTAATAAACCAATCTTTCCTGCCAGTCATGTGTGATGAGCATCCTGAGTCCAAGTACCATTGGTCATGGAATCTTTCTCCATCTCTTGTTGTGACCATCAACAAAAAATCTTCTTTTTCATGCTTTGCAAACTTTACATAATTATCTTGATTCTTATGTTTTTCAAGAGAATCACTAGAGTAGTGACCATACTTTGACAATTGAAACAATGAATGTGACTTTTATCAGGTTTTCAACCACATCCTCTTCCTCTACCAGCAGCACCACATCTTTGGTTACTTTGGTATGAGGGTCTTCTCTGGTTCAACACATTTCCTTCTTGTTGGTTTCCTCTACCAATCGGATTGTTGTAGCCTATTCTACCTTTATTGTCAAACCACTTCCCTTTGCCTTTCTTTTCTCTTGCTGATTACGCCTGCAAAGCCACATCACTCTTCGACTTGCTTGTAGCTCTTTCAACCATTCTTTGTTAGAAAGATTCAAGCGTCCCTTGAAGCTCTTCCTTTGTCAACGTTGACAAATCTTTCGACTCTTTTATGGCTACTACCACGTGGTCGAGCTTTTGAGCCAATGACCTCAAGATCTTTGCAACAACTGATCTCGATGTCAACACTTCTCCATATAACTTGATTTGATTCACCAGTTTCGTAACCCTAGTGAAAAAATCAGGTATGCTTTCAATTTCTTCCATTTGAAGCAATTCATACGTTCTTTTGTAAGCTTGTAACCTCACCTCTTTCACCTTCTCAAGCCTCTAAATGATTTCTCCATAATTTTCCATACTTATTTTGTTGATTCAACATCACTGGCATTTTCTAAATTATATGCATTAACGCATTGATGAATCATAAAGGGAGCTTTATAATCTTTCTTCTTCAATTCTTTGTGGGCAACCTTTTCTTCATCCATTGTATTTTTTGGAAGCGGTGTCACTTCCTCTTTTACAAGATCCCAAAGATCTTGATAGCAAAAAATAATCTTTATCTACTTACACCAATTCTCGTGATTCTGATTCTTCAGAACTTAGAGACTCGCTGGAAAATGCATGTTCAGATGATTCGTCATGTTATGCTTCTCAAGAATCACAATCAGTGCTCTAGATACGAGATGTTGAATATTCGCCATATTCCTACTAAAAAATTTCACCAAAAGCCTGATGAATTACGAACTAATCTTGATGAACAAGAATCAATCTTTTTGATTTATTACTCTTTTTGTTCTTCACTCTTTACTCTAGAGAATCAACCACATGTTGGTTGCAAGATTTCGTTGCACAATGATAATGAAAGAAGAAAATAAAACTGAATTTGGGGAAGAAAATTTTAAGGTTTTAACGTGAGAAGGAAGAAGAAGAATTTGTTTATGCATAAGTTTTCTCTGCTCTTAAAACTGATTTTTATTCAATTGTGCAACTGCACTTCTATGTTGTGTTACAATCAATAATAGGGTATCTTCATATTTATAGACTGAGTTTGCTTGCCCCCTAAACAATCTCTAACAAACTAACTAACTAAACTTAAAGCACACAAAAATTAAGTCTAATAAATATGTTGAATACACACTTCTTTTAACATTTCGACAACTACTTCAATGCGACATTATATGCATTTCGACAACAACTGACTATGTCAAAATTGTTGCATTAATACAACGAATTACATTCTCAACGGTCATATTTTCAAATGATAAAAATGAAGAAGAAGAAAAAATACAAATAACTTTGGAGAAGGTATTAATAATAGAACAATTGAAACTACTATTTATCGAAAGCTGTAAGCTTTTAACTTTAACTTTAAGGTATAAAACTTACTAATCAAATTTAACCTTGAAACTTCAATATGAACTAATTGATTACAAAGTTAAATATCAAAATTTCAAAAAATAATAATGATAATAATCTCTCTACCAACTTATGTATTAAAATGATATAAAATTTTAATAAATATGTGCTTAATTGTTATCTATAATATCTCTCAAATTCATATCGCTTCAATTATTATTAAAAATTAAAATATTGAGATCAACTTTATGGCATTTTTACTCTTTTATTTTGTTTTTGAAACAAAATTTTTTAACTGTCATATTTTAAAAATAAAATTTTAAGCTACCGTATCTGATAAAGGGACATTGAATGATCTTAAGTTTTTTTAAACCTTAGATCTCAGCTAATGAATGAAGAAAATCACTAATATTATTTTATTTTTTTACTTTTTTATTTATTTAATATCTTCGATTCTTCCACCATTTAAAAACTCGAATTCTCTCTTTCAAAATTTCGCTTTATACTTTCGCCTAATTAATGATTGAGCTTGTTTAAAGAAATGACAATTAAATATATTTTTTTAATTTAGGTATTTTAGAATTTAAGTTTCAGAAAAGGGTGAAAAAGTCTAGCTTTGCTCCATTTGTATCCATTTAAATAAATAGAAATGATAAATTAATAGGATTCATTAAAACGATCTAGTTATTAATCACTTGTCCGAAAGGGTATTGTTGTAGTTTCGCATAAATACCATAAAATAAAACATATCTTCTTTGTTGTGTTATTTGAAGTAGTGTTGTCACACACACCAACTTTTAATGTCGACGTAGATATCCTAAATCGAGAATATATGATATTTTGAGCAAACACGTGTGAGGTGGCACGTGGGACAGGTGGTTGTGAAAGTGTTGCCGACAGTTGAATAGAACAAAAGATGAAAATGTTAATGGACCCACCACATATAGGATAATAAGAATACTATGCTTAATGTTTGCACCACTCAAAATTTGAAACAAAAATGTTTACCGTTAATCAAGAGCTATTGCATGTGCCACCTATTATGAGAAAATGAAAGGACTTTTGGTAGGGTAATAAAGTTAGAGAGACCCCTAACACGGTTACCATGTGATTTGATTTATTGATTTTAAAAAACTTATTCTAAAAAGGAGTTTAATGAAGTTTGGTAAAAAGAACTTTGTTTAATTTAATGAACAATAACTAAGAGTTGTTCAAATTTTCAACTTAGATTCTTTGCTGAATTTTGTTGTTGTAGTCTAAGATAAACAAGAGCATGGGTGTTGAATGTTCCCTACTCTTATTCACATTCACATTACAAGTTTTGTTCACATAAGAGTACAAGAGATTATCACTCCAAGAATACAAACTAGATATTCTTTTCATTTTCTTATAACAAACTAAATAAACTAATTGATATTAACAGACATATCACAATTCTTATCTTATAAACTAATTTTTTAGTTACATTTAGTTTTAATTCTTATATTTGATCTCAAAATGTATTTTATTTTATTGTTCAACTTCATTACATTAATATATCAATGTATCTAAATTATTTAATTTTTAATTTATTTTTACCAAATCAATTCAATCAAAATTAATTTTTATCGCATAATGAAACATAATGAAACATGCATTAGAAACAGACGAGATTCTTATCTTATAAATCAAAATTTGTAAGATTAAGTTAGATCTAAAATAAGATTATTTATTTTTGATAGAAAACTTAATACAAATTCTAGTAAAATTGATCTGGGACTACTTTGTACATTTCATGGGGTATTAGCGCATCCTAGTAAAAAATAAAAAATGTCCTTCAAATTCTCTGGATCCATTAGAATACACACATATCAAAACTTCGTAGGTCAGTCATATTTATTTGTTCAAAATTTAATCGGGAAGTGCATCTCCGTATCAATGTTAAGGTGATTATATATAAGTGGACTTTCGTAATAACTATGATTTCAAAAGTCAGCGATATGTTGAAGGGGTTGTTGTATTTTGCTTTATCCAATATTTATATAATGTGTCACATCCTTATATGACACAAAATGATGCGGGAGCACCACCTAGACCAATTCATCAATAGTTATTGGAAAAAGAGCATGGTAGAGATGACCATGTCCATAACAAGTTACCAGTTTGTCGACTTATTGTGACGCTTGCGAGAGATACCCTAGAAAGAGGAGACTTTGAGGAAGGCAAGTCAAATATGGCCACTGTGCAAACCATCTTAGCCGAGTCACATGATTTTTTTGCAATACAGGATGTAGAGGAGAAATCAGGAGGTTAGATATGCACAATAGTTCATTTTTATTTGTATTTCAGTAATAACTGTGTTATCAATATTTTATAAATAAATTATGTATCATGATAACGTTTTTAATTAATTGATTAATATATAAATTTATATTATTGTTTGAATTTATATAGGATATCCTTGAATTACATTAATGATATGGTGTTATGATATCCTTAATATAAATGGTCTAAAATATAAATTGGCCTAAAAAATATCGACTTTACCTAGGATCGATGTTTTATGTTCCGAGAATTTTTCCTGATATGCACTTCCAAAATATCCATTGAATTGTACAAAAAAAAATCATTTCATAACCGTTTTCAGAAATTAGTTTAGAAATACACTTACAGAGACTCACCCCATAAAAAATACGGAGATGTATTTCCAGATAATTTTTTTGGCAAAATTTGAGTGAATGACTCACATATAAGATACTGGTGTATAATTAAAGTGCGTTCGAATATGCAATTTCAAAATTTGATAATATTCGAGTTTCCATAAGGTGATTCTTCACCCATGGGATCGAAAAAGTAATGGTTAATTGATTTTTTTCTTTATTAACAATGGCAATATGGGTTTTCAAAAGCCCAAATCATACTTAGGAGAAAATATAGCTCAAATAACTTTTGTCACTATCAGAATTGTTTTCTTTTAAAAAGAAATAGATTTTTATATTTTTAGAAAATAGATTTTTATAAATAAAAAATTAATTTTAATATCCAGTAAAACATCGTCCAAATCACATAATTATTTCAAAATATATATTTTAAAAATAACTTTTATAAAAAATAATTTGAGATTTGAGAGATTTTTTTTAAAATTTTACTATTAAAAAAATTATAATAAAATACCTAAAATAATATTTAAATTTTTTTAAGAAATCATTTTTTAAAACAAGCCCATTAGCAACTTAATGTAATTACTGTATCTACAAATACTAACCTAGGGATAAACCTAATTAGCATTTTGCAACTTTAAGGATAATTCCATAGCATTGATAATGTAGAGTATTAACTTATTAAGTTAAAACAATCTTCACATTTTAGAGATTAAGCTGTGTGTATTTGCTCAATTTTAAAAACAATAATGCAGCCTCATCATAAAAGAAAGAAAACGCTTTCACTAGAAATGAAATCGTTTGTTTTTGCACCTTTGCTAATCATAACTACAAATTTCTGTTTCAATTGATATGCTAAATTCTATTGTCATTCAAATTGAATGTGATACATTTTGTCATTACTGTAATTTTCTCCAAATACTAACACCTATGTGAACTAAGATAAGCACAACAATATTAAGAGAATGGTAAATCAAAGTTGGAGTAGCAGCGTTGCACATATTGATATCATCATCTGAAGTTGCAGCAGCGCGCCCGACCCCTCGATAATTTGTCCCATAGACAAACCATCTGCCTTGGTGATTGGTAATGTGCAGTGAAGTAGCCCTCCATGCATCCGTACTGACAAAACTTCCAGCTGTGCGAGTACTGAACGCTGCTAATCGTATTGTTGAATCGCTCGACCCACATTCCCATGCTTACATCCTCCATTTTAAAGAGCTGCAACCAGAAACAAATGTTAGATAACACAAACTGGAAATGGGACAAGCTATAAAATATGTAGAGAGGAACGAACCCTCAGCTTTCTATCCATTTGCTGAGATAGGATGAAATCAACAATATCTTTGGATACTACGTATGCAGGACCGTTAGCATAAGGGGGATATACTGATTCAGGCCACTCCTGCACCAATTAAATAAACATTAAGACCAAGAAAAGCTATAGATCAAACTCAAACCATTAAATGCGACTTGGAGTCATAATCTAATAGTTGTTGTTGTGTGTGTTTAAAGACATATTACTCCTGATGAGTTCATTAATCATATACACATTTATTCTTGCTGCATATTTCAAGCATTACCTACTACTAGTTCAACTAATTGCGAGACAGTTACTGTACCTCATAAGTAACTGCCCATTTGCCATTTCTCAGAGGCCGGTGCAAGAGATTGAGATTACCCATATAGAGGGACTTTTCCGGGGGTACAGCTTCAATTTCCTTCAGGACAGTGTCCACTCTTATAAAGGTGTCATCATCACATTTCATGATATATGCAGCAGTCACATTCTTAGTCTGCATGAAAGAAAATTGACTTAACCGCAAGAATCAAACATTTTGAGCAGGTTGACCGACATTAGCTGGACATATGCAAGTCACCTAAACCCCTTACCAGAACAAATAGAAGAAACAGAAAAATTAACTGAAAGTTAAAAAATGAACTTACCCCAAACTCACAGATAGCAATGGTTTTAAGCACAACAAGCTCATAGCGGTCCATAAAGGGCAAAATGACAATATCACCAAAGTAAGCAGCCTCCTTCCTCAGCACTGCATTTACTTCCTTCCTTGGATTCTTCATTGTTGATGTTTAAAATAGATATGATGCAGAAAAATCAGGCATATATTATGAATAACAATAATAATAATAATAATAATAATGATAATATAATACTGATGATATTGAAAAAAATGAAAATACATACAAATTGCATTAAATTTAACAGGCATTTAAACAAAAACTATATCATAGAATAAAACTCGATATATACACATATTTGCTTTATCATATCACTCTGTCAAAGAAAAGGTTGTGGTTGAAAACCAATCCAGGAGGATTTCTAACACAGAAAGTAGTTTGCAGAAACAGGTTCCCTTAAACCAAACGATCCAATTTGTTTGGACTTTGGACTCATTAGATTTGGCCCCTTCAAGACTGAAGACAAGGGGGAAAGAAAGAGAAGACAGATGCTGACATCTCAAGCCTATGTTTCACTTAAGACAAAATAACTAGGTTATAACTAGTCTTGCTTTCAAGTTTATAACCTCACATAGTTTGATTAATTTTACACCAAACTCAGCAGGTTCCATTGCCAGTGTCTGATCATATTTGGACAGGCTGTTTTACGGAGCTAAATGCATGCAATGCCTTATGGAGCCCTGGTCCTATAGTCTTGTATTTTATTTCAACAAACCAATGAATCATCATTAACATTTTTTGTCATTACTTGAATCATCAAAAGCTGCTGTTCTCTTTTGTTACACCGACTTCTCAATTTAACAATCTCACACATCTATCCAGCTAATGAAATTATAAACCCGATCCTATCTCTCAAAACCTTAAGAATCTGCTAGTTGAAACAACCACCAACTTCAGATTACATTTGCAGTAATTTCTTCGCCACAAATTAAGTATCACAAAAGGCCACCCGTAAAGTTCAAATAAATTTTTGACAGCGTCCCTTTGGGATTTAACCCCAGTTTTACCCCCAAAACAAAACTTCCACAATACAACCCCAGGAAGGTTGCCTTTTTCTTCTCCACGAAGTTCTTACAGCAGTTCACATTTCTTCAACCCGGACTAAAGTAAAGGACATGTTTCTCTAGAATAGTATGTTCCTATGGCAGATAAAAATAAAGACAGCAGCCTTACCAATGCAACAAAGAACCGTACTACTACATCTGATGACTTGATTTCAGCTGCTTGCATCCATGTTTTACGAACTGCCATTCGTTCTGCAAAGTGATTTGAAGCAGAGAGAACCCCAATAAAAAGTTTAATTGTGTCTTCAGGTAGAGCACTGGCTTTCCAGGTCTCTGACATTTCCAGTACTCTTTGAGGTGAGAAACTTGGGTGTGAAGTAGGGAGAGAGGTAGCAAAAACTGAATGAACATCAAGGTCTCCTTTAACTGCCAATCCTGTAGCATCTTCAAGTGTAAAACCCTGATAAAGTGGGAAAAAAATCAGATGGAGAAAAATGTAAATGCAGAAGCATGAATATTAAAATGGTAATTAGATCTAAATCTTGTTGGAGTTTAAGCCAAATGTAGCCCTTCGACACGTGGTACAGGAGATATCACTGTCACTATTTATTATAAAATGGTTATGAGAGTGCACCACTGTAAACTAAAATTCTCCATCCATAAAAACCCAATAAAATTCAAGAGGAACTCACCAACATAAAAGTTACATGTTTTTGGAGTCTGTTAGAATGTGATAGAAGCAACTGGTATATTATTACTGAAAATGGGGAAGAGTCCCCTTTGATTACAAACAATGGCAACACTTTGAGGGTCTGCCTCCCCCTTAGAAGGCCGAAAGGCCCTATTTCTCTCAAATGACAAGATGATCCCTTCTCTAATACCCCTCTCAATTTATAGGTTGCATACCTCATTTAGCCTAACTACCTCTAAACAGACACACTAACTACCTATTAACTACTTAACGAACTATTTCTAACTAACAACTTACCTAACAATAATAGACCTATCAGTAATGATAGGAGACACACATTGAGTAGATAAAAGTGATCAATGTGACATTCAAACCATGAGGTTTTCTCCCGCCTAATGGACTAGTATTTTGAATTGGGCTCTCTGCTTAAGTCAGAACAATTAGTGCTTTCATTGAGAGTTGGCCACGGAAAGGGAACCTACAGGATGGATTAATTAAGGTGTGCTCCATCGAATACTGATAGGTAAGTGAAGCCGCAAAAAATGAAAAGGCTACCATCGAGTCAGTGCTCGTAGAGTGTAAGTCATCGTGGACGTTGGCTTTTAAAGAGCGTAGGAATGTTAGGAACCTCACATTGAGTAATAAAAGTGCTCAATGTAGTAAGTAAGTCATGAGATTCTCCCACCTAATGGATTAGTCTTTTAGGTTGGGCTCTCCTCATGTGCTTAAACCCTAACAATTGGTGCTTTCATTGAGGTATTTAGCCTTACTACCTCTTAACAGATCTACTAACTAATTAACCAACTTCTTAACTGACAATAACAGACCTATCAGAATACTATTAATATTAGCTGGCTATATTAACTATATATTATGTTGATTACCTGGGGATTGGACTACACGTTAGTTATTGATAATTAATCTTTAACTTTGTTTCTTATTAACTCCTTCCTGAAAATCCCCTCATGCTTACTCCATTAATTGATTGCAATCAAGTTTTAAAAATGATATTAAGAGTGTGGCTCATCAGCACAAATTTCTTTCAATAACAATATGGTAAAATAAAAGCAACAATAGAAAACCTATCCCCGTGAAAAATGATTGTCAAGAATACACGAAACATACAAAATATTAATTCAACTATTCAGAAGAAACGTGAGACAAAAACATCTCTCATATCTCAATTAACTTACTGTCCGGTATGGAAATGAAGTCATATGGCGGCCACCAACATTAACATGGTATCCATCAACACCAGCACGCAATGTAAGGACAAACATTCTACCCTCAGCAAACGGAAAAGGCCAGGTCACTTCTGGTTTCTGCTCACGCCCTATAAACCGCTTGAACCATGATGTTGTCTTGGATCCTTTTGAGTCAACAATGTCACTACGCATCCATTTTTCACACCGTCTAAACCCATCAACTGCAAAGTTCGATCAAAATATTTCTTAATATTTTATTTATTACATGAAGACTAAAAAAAATATGCCAAAATTTAGGTTAAAGTTTACAATTTATGGTACTCCATTATCATTTTTTAAGAGGTAAGATCAAATTTGATTCTATATGAAACTATAATCCTGAATTATCCTACTAAATACATCATAATTCAGTCTGCTTGTTTCAGCACTATTAATTAACAACAAAATATGATAATATTCATACTGTAAAACTATATGAGCTGCATTAACTCATCATACTTGTTACTTTAGTCATATACTTTCTCAAGATATTCTACAAACTGATAATACATGGTTGCAATGGATAGACAAAGCCTGCCAAAAATATGCTAACAAAGTTTTAACATCCCATGGATTCATATCAATGTAATGTAACCTGATGCCTCTGAAATGTTTATGTGATGATCATGTATCAGGCTTGATACTATATATCAACAAAAATAATCTATAAGACAAGAGTAAGCATTACTTCTGATGTGTTCATGTTAATAGCATACGGTAAAAAATGGACAATGTTGTCTTCTGTAGACCATATAAGCAATACATCACTCCTTATTTTCATATGCTCATTTGTCGTCTTCTTCCTTTTTGTTCTTATTCCATTATTTCCAAGATCATTAAATATTTTTACTTTTTGTTTACTTTCCATTCTACATTAACTAATTTAGTGAAAAGACTACTCCTCACCACCTTTCCCCTAAAACTAGCAACCTTGAAAAATGAAAGAAAAAAAACAAAAGAAAATGTGATAAAATCATACCAAGCATTTCGTCATCATCTGCAGATGGCTGGCCGTCACATCTTTGAGATGATCCCCAGTGCATTCGATAACAAGTATTATGCTCAATAACTGGACGTTTGCTCCAATCCCCTTTTAGTCGAGGATTCAAGTGCAGAATCTTCGGAGGGTCTTCTCCTTCCACTGACTTCAGCCCTTGTAATTCAAACATGAACTGTGAAACCGAAACCAATCCATCACCCTGCCTCAACTTTGCAAGCTGAGCAGAATATTCCTTATGAGCATAATGAGGTGTCCCCACTACAGTGATTGAAGAACCTGCTGCAAGCCCACATGGAAGAAACATCAGCCCGTCCCCTTTCAACAACTCTTCCCCACTCATCGATATCCAGGAAGGGCAAGACTCAATCTTTCCTCCCTCAACAATAGAGCTTTCTCCAAACTCCTTGTCATCAACCATCTCTATTTCTTTCCACGCCTTCAACCCCAATGTCCATGCCTCATCTGCCATTTTCTCAAGCACAGACAAATCACTTGTTCCGTTCATTCTCATCATGACGTCTCCAGTAATCCTACCATATCCATGTGGAATATCCTTCGCACGTCCATGATCTTCCTCCTTCTTTGGTTCCTCTTTTGGCCTCAAGGGAGCATATAAGTCCCTATTATCCTCCAACTTCCTATGAAATGCATCTTTATAAACAGCACTAACAAAAGGTTTGGTCAAATCCGCATCTTCAGAAATCCCAACAGCTATCCCATCTAACCTAATGTCAGCCTCATCATCCCCACTTAACGTTGATACAATCTTCAGAAACTTTGTAAAATTACATGATAGAAAAATCAAGTACAAAACCCCAACCCCAAACAAAAAATGAGACAACCTAAACTTCCTAGAATTAGGATATTCGTTTTTCAATCTCTTCATCTTCCAAAAAAGCCAAAAACAAAACACAATATAGTCTACAACTACAACAGTTTCTATACAAGGCCAAAAATTGAAATAGGGTTTTTGGAGAAAGAATGGAAAGAATGAAACTTGAATAAAGGGAAAGAGAAATGAATCAACCAACCCCGCAATGGTTCAGCGAATTGGGGCAAAAACCATTGCAGAACCCTGAATCGTTTAGCATGTGGAAGGAATCATCTGAAAGAAAGGAACCCTAGAAATGGAGGTATTGAGGAGATGAAGAATGTAGTGGTGAGATCTTGTTGGATCGTGGTGGGAGAAACCGATAGAAACGAAAAGAAATGGAGAAGAAAACGACTATGTGGCCCTCAAAATCATCACCATGTATGTTGTTGCAACTCTATTCCTTCAAAGTGGAGGGTAGGATAGGAACAAAATGGAAATTATTTTGTATCAGAATAGAAATTATTTTATTAAAAAATATTTCTTAATAATTCAACCAAAATAAAGTGATTTGGACGTCAGAGAATAATGTTCAATCTCTAACCATTCAAATTAATTTAGTATAAATTCTTCCTGTATTTTTCGGTTTTTTGAATTATGAGAAATTGTATTTTCTCACTCCAAGATTGTGTTTCTCCTAATCACTAAATTCAATTCCACAACTTCAATTTTAATTTATTGTAAGTTTTCATAATTTCTCAAAAATAAGTTTTCATAATCCATCAATATAAACAAAGCTAAAATTCATACACATGCTACAACATATTTTCAATCTTCTTAATTCTCAATATATTCTTGTCATTGCCATATTAAATTTTCCAAAATTTACAACTTAGTTTGCTAAACAGATCCTAGCCTTAAGGAAAAAAATTGGGTTAAATATACTATATCTTCCAGCAATACAAAATCTTTATATTTGTTGACATGAAAGTCCAAATGTCATTTTATTTGTTGACGTGTTTTAAGTGGATTTTTTTAAAAATACTTATTTTTATTTTAAATTTTTAATTTTTTTAAATAAGAATGCAAATACTTAAAAATTGGCATAGATGGGAGTTAAACCCATATCCTTTACATGAAAAACCCAACACCTGAGCACTAGACTAGATGTTTTATTTTGGATATTGTAAGACCTCAATTTTGACCCTCATGCTATCTCATCATTTGCATTGCCTTTGGGATCACACTTTGGCATTCTCCTTACTCCTCATTTATTGGGTTTGCATTGGGAGAGGTCACCAAACACTTTTGATTGTACCATACTTTGTTTTTCTTTGTTTACTAACCAAAATACCAAAAATATGTCAATGTATAACTTTGTTTCTTTTGTAGGTAGTCTGTGCTTCCACATATGCATATCAAGCTCACATCTAGGATTTGAGACCCTAAATGCAAAGAGATCAATCAAGAGATGATTCACATTGGTTCTAAACATCATAAATGGATCCTCATGATCTTCATTTATCATTTTGATCAAGAATTCATCAAGAGTTTAAAGCTTGTTTTCCTTGGAAACCCTAATTCATCTAGGTACCTTGTGTGGCTTCCTCAGCAAGTTTCTTCAACAATTAATCAAATATTTCCAAGGATATCTCATATTACATCATCTTATAGATATATGATCCTCCATGAGTCCCAAAGATCAAAATAACTTTAAGTTTGCAAGTTGGTTCAAGGTGGTTGACTAGAGAAAGTCAACTGGTCAAAACTAGGGTTCCCTAGACCCTATCTCCTACAATTTTTGTCATATTAAAATGATTCCAAGATGAAATTTACTCTTTACGACATTCCAAACAACTTTCATGTTGACAGCAAGATCTAGTTTTGCTTGGAAAGTCATTTTTTATGGTGAAAGATTATAGGTCATTTTGTTTGTGCCCTAGTTAGGAGGTCAACTTCCAAGGACCATAACTTGCTCAATTTTTATGAGATGAAGGTCATTAAAGTTTTATGATCAATTTTAAGATGTCCTCTACAACTTTAGTTCTTTGAGAAATATCAAATTCAACTTGCAAAGGCATGTGCCAAGAGGAAACATTATAGATCATTTTGGGTCATTACCATTGAACAAGCAATTTTACTCAACTTCTAAAATGCATAACTCTCTCATGCCAAATCCAAATGAGTTCAAAGTTGATTTAAGAGATATGAAATAGATACAACTTTGATTAAGGAACTTTTTCCATTTGAAGCTCATGGCAAAAGTTATTCAAGGTGGAGGAAATGGTCATTTGACTTGGTACTTAAAAAAATTTCAAATATGTTTGATTTCTCAAACTTCCACCTCAAAATTCATCATGATCCAAGCTCCAAATGGAAACGTTTTCAACATGAAAGTTATTCCCCTTGATGTCACCTTTCCAAAAATTCTAAGATCATCTCATTTGGACCAAGATTGAGGGACTTGCTCATGGTTCCTTTCATAGGTTTGTTTTGGCAATATTTGAATTCAATTGTCCATTTCCTTTTGCATGCTTACATGTTATCATTTCAGGGTCCATTGTACACGAATTGGAGTGAGATTACATCATTTTTTGTGCCCAAATCATTGCTCATGCATCCATGCACCATTGTTACTAATTTTGGCAAATTTTCAAAGGACGCAAAAATGAATTCAATTGCCTATATAAACAAGTATTTTGCTTCAAAAATAACACACACACTTTGCCCAAGATTTGCCAAGAGATCTCAAAACCTAACACCATAGAATACCTTGAGGATTTCTTAGAAATCGAGTTTGAATTTGACCTTCTGTTTTGAAGTTCAAACTCTAAGGATTCATTGCCTTTTTCATCTCAATTGGTCACTACAAGCAAGAGGAGGAAGAACCAAACAGATTCAAATCAAGATCAAGTTGAATTGAAGCTACCCGAAGGTGAAAATTCAGAAATTTTTCTTCTTCGATTCTCCCTCATTTCTCAACTATTTTGATTGATTTTTGGTTTGCTGAAGTCCTACCAATGTAGGAAACAAGATTGAGTTGCTTTGAGGTCAAATCGAAGCAACTCAGATCATGAACCTCAATTTTCAAATCCATGTATCTTTCAATATACTTAGAATTGGATAAAATGGAGGTCAGATTCGTGCTCCTGAGCATTTTATCTTTAAAACCATGTCCTCACTTTTCATTTTTGTGGTGGTTTGTGATGGACCAGTCCGGTGAGATCCACCGGAGGAGATGACCGGAGCTAGGGCTCCGGTGGTGCGTTGACACCTTCCAAACCATCTGATCCTTTCAAATTGTTTTAATCTTGGCCATTGGTTCTGATTATCCTTGGTGTGGCTCATTGACTCAAGTCCATTGTGGAACGTGCGCGCTTGGCCATCAGATCTGCCACCTCAATTAATGAGGGAGATCTGATGACCCTTATTTTTTTTTTTGTATTTTTTGATTTTTCATTTAATTGCCTTATTTTGTTTAATTCATAATAAATCCATTTTAATCCAAAAAATATGGGACTTTCACCAAAAATCTTTAAATATTTTTCTCTTCCATATTTTGAATTAAAATTATTTTTTGGGTTAATTTTGGTATTTTTCATGAATTAAATGGTTTTGTACATATTTTTAATTCTTTAAAAATACTTCTGACTTTCTAAAAATTGTGATTTTTTTTGTCTAAGGTCCTTTGACCTTGTTTGACATAGGATAAATCCCTTGACCATTTATTAGGTGTTTTGAAGGAATTTGAGGTTTTGTCCAAATTAAAATGTATTTTAATTCATTTTTAATGTGATTTTTAATTGATTAAATGTTTGCAAATATTGTTGATCCATTTTTATGGTCTTGTGATGTTTGACTTTCTGTTTGGGTATTGGTCATGGTTGATTTGACTTTTGTTGGATCAAAACTATTGGATTTAGGGGATTGATGAAATGTACATTTCATCTCCCAAAATGAATGGATGGTTTTGATCAAATGAAATTCCTCTCATGATCAATTTGTGTTTCTATTTCCCATTCCCTCTTCATCTTCATCCCTATTCTTCCTCATTCCCTCATTTGACCAATGAAATCTCTAATGTCTAAATGCTAATTGATTCATCAATGACCTTGTGTCAGATGAATCAATACGAGTATGACTGAGATAAGTCCCTCCCATTTTCTTTTAGTGTGTGGTATGTTTTAAGTGTTTGGCTTTTTGTACCAAATCTCTAACATGCATTAACACCTATATTTTTATTGTCCGGCCTCAGGTAGTTGTGACTTCTACATAAGTCCAATTACGATTGCTTAACATAGAGCTAAATTTGATCCTCAAGGCATATCATTCTAGTAAGTGAGATTGTAAGTCTCTCATTCTTCATGATATTATATGGAGACTTGACCTTTTTTCCTTTCATGGGAGCTGGTGGCATACTTGTTGAATTATCCAAGTTGGAGCCCATCTCATGGAAGATGTCTTCGTTTAAGGATTCATACTTGTGAATGAATGATTGAGTATTCTCCAAAGAATGACTTAATCAATTAAAATTAACCACTAACATTTGACTAACTCTTATTAATGTTGCTTTAATTTCAAGTCATTTACTTTATGCAATTTAAGTTTCAGTCACTTATCATTAATTGTCATTTTACATTTCATATAACTTGTTTATGTTCCAAGCCATTTTCACTTTGCTCATTTGAGTCATATCTTGTGATTGTATATTTTGTATGCTTGCTTTTGGTTTTGTTTATGGTCTTAGGACCTTAAAACATCTAATAACAACAAAAACCCTAAAAAACATTTGGTGGACTGTTGAGACTTGATCTGAATTCTAGACTTAGAATTAGGCAACATTCTCTGTGCTAAAGGACTTGACCAATGTCAATATTTTGAGACTGAGCTATCTTGAATTATGTCTTCATCTGATGCAAGACCTTTAAGTTCCCTTGATTCATCTGTTACTTTGTCTTTGTGCTTAATGGCTTATTTTGATTATTATTGTCTATGTCTGATGTTTTGTTCTGAGTTGATCAAATAATATTTCATCTGATACATTGAAATACATTTGAAGACGCTAGCTATTGGAGTGCTTGCTTGGATGTTACTATCTTTATTTGATACCTTGATCTTCATAATGTCTGGATATTACTCGTTGCTTATTGATTATTGCTTGATTAAATTCCAAAGGAAAACGAGTTTTTATATGATATTCTTGTCTGTTGGATTGCATCCCATTGGTCAGATCTTTTTAAATCTTAACTTTTAATTTTTGCTTAGGGTAGTCTCTTCATCTCCTCCCACTTCTTAAATTTCAAAAAAACTCATCCCTCTTTTCAAAAATCTTTGCTTGTTTTCTAACTTAGACATGTTTTAACAATTAGAAACTTTGGCCTTATGCCATTGAGTTTTTAAACCTTTTCTTAAATCAAACTTGTAAATAAACTTAACCATATTGACTTAAATTTCAAAAGACAAAAAGAACTAACAACTCCATTCAAATTTTTGGCCTTTTGTGCCATTTTCTTATTAAAATTTTGTTAAAAGCAATTCACCAACTTATTTGAAATTTTTACTACGAACTGCGGAGCTTTGATCCCTCATTTTTATGTTGGTACGTAGGCATAAGACCGAAGGTCTTGTCAAACACGAAAAATATAATTAATGAATTCTTTTCTCATCCCCACACTTTATTTTATCAAATATCATTTATACTAAAAACATGTGCACACATAAAAAAGGATTCCCTAGGAGTACCTAAGACATTTTGGATGCTAGCACCTTCCCTCTGTGTAACCAACCCCCTTACATATAATCTTTGGCATTTTATTAGTTTTGATTGAAAACTTCTTATTTTTGGGTTTTGTTCGTACTTTTCCCATTTTCTTTGGAAACAATAAAAGTGCGGCGACGACTCTGGTTTTATTGACGTTAAACTTATCCATAGCTTGATGATCATGAATTTACCACTATAGATATTAATGCCACCACTTTTATTTATAGAATGGTTGTTTTATAAACTAATATCATGTAAATAATTATTTGGTTCCTACTTTTACTCCTTTTAAAATAATATAAGCGAAACATAAACACAAAAGTTCAAATCGGTAAAATTCAAATTCCAACTTATTTTAGTCAAACTTATAGTGCATGCATGCAACTTTATTAATTTCAATGGTTTTTGAATTTTTCTACTAGAGATATGTTAGATTCACTTCTTTTAAAAGGAACTTTTCAATGTCTAATTCATAAAATATTGTATATAACAAGTTGTTAAATTTAGAAAGAAAAAAAAAGTTTACCATGTTAATTTCAAGGAGTACAACTGTTACACATTATGACCAAATAAAGTCCAATATTCCCGTTTTGTGTACATAGAAAATGATAAGAAAAAAAAATGAAATCATAAAGTAAGATTACAATCATGAAAAAATTATGTGGGGAAGGTCATGGTGAAAGTATGATTGAAAAATTGGAATTGTTGAATTGTAATTTCTTGTGTCGAAACAGGTTGTTCGACAGAAGCAAGGAAGTGTCGAACTATGTAAATGTCGAAACGTCGAAGTAGTGTACCTCACTGTTCGTATCGCTGCCTTTGCTCCGCAAGCACACCTTGGTTTGATTTCACCATGACTTGCACTCAAAATCAAGAAATTATAGTTAGGGCGACGTAAATTTTTTTGACAAATTTATATTGTATGAAGCCATTGTTGGAGAAAGTAGAAGAACTCGTTGGGTACTGATAAATATATTCTAGGGATTTGATGAAGAAGAAAGAGTTTTTTTCTCAATTATCTCAAATAATATTCAAATATATGTCATCTCAACAATGTAACGGCCACATATGCATCGTTAATGACAGATGTGCATTTTTGAAATATAATAATTAAAAAAGACCAATGTTGTAGAAGTTAGGAAACTTAAAGGATTGACATGTAGCGGAAAAAACATAAAAGACCAACCTGTTACAATTAAATATCCTAAAGGACCCCTGGAGTAATTTTGCCAAAGTTTTATTTAATTGTTGCGTGATCTGCCCTTTATATGAGAATTGTGGTATTTTCAAAGTGTAGGAGTAAGTTGATAAATTATTATTTATTGAGGTTAAGAGTTGTAAGAGCAAGTAAATAGTAGTATTATTTAATTTATTACTTAATTTCTCGATAATAAAATAAAATAATAGGATATAAAAAATTGTGATTAAATAATTATTTAATTGAATATTTATTTAATTTAAATATTTATTTAGTTATAATAATAATTTAATTGATTAAATAAAATAGAGGGGTAAATCACGTAATTAATGTAAAATTGAGGGTAGAAGGAGAGAGAATTGAATTTATTTGGGCAAAAATCCATAATTTTGAAAAATGAGCCCATATAAATACTATAAGTTGTGGCAAAATTAGGTTATAGTCCAATTTTGTCATAACATAAAAGATGCTGAGGTTTTTTGGAATCGTGAAGGTTTGGGAGGGAGGAATCAAAGGGATTTTCAAGGGGATCAATTTTACGACAAATTCGCGATAGAGCTTTTTGTTGATTTTCTTCTACACTCAAGTGTCTCTCATTTAGAAGGCGTGCATTATGGCGTTGCACCAAGTTGTAAATGCTTGTTATGAGTTCGTTCACTCCATGCATCCCTAGTGTGGCTTGAACCTGTTGAAGGCACTAGAACATTTTTGGCCCAGGTGTTTTTTTGTCATCGGTTGTGGTTGTTTAGAAGTTTGACCTTTGAGTAATTTTTGAAAAAGTTTGAAGGATGGTAGGACCTGGAAGGTTCCCCGACCGACTGATGGAGGAACTAGAGTCAGGGGAGTTGAAGGGGTCAGAGATGTTACTAGAACTGGACCACACCCCAATGGGAAGAGGAACCTCATGAATCGAGGTGAGGACTGATACTACGACTTTGACCGCATGACCGTTGTTGCCATCATTGGTCAATCTAGTTGATTTGGAAGTTACCATTGTTGGTTGACAAAATGTGTGATATTCTGATCGATCGATAAGAACAATTGCAGTGATGCAATGGAATGGATCCGAAGAATTCGGTGTGGAATTTCGTGAGAATAAAAAAATATTTCTCATGAAGATTGATAGTGTATTGATAAAAGTTCTTGTAAAAACTCTTAGGTACGTCAATGCAAGTTTTTAATAGTGTGAGTGGGAGATTGTTCGATTAGATTTGACAATTTGAAATGAGCTCGTGGCTTGACTCCAGTGTGCTACCTCAAGGTGAAAGTCCACTTCTTCGTCGATCTAAAATGAGAGTATTATGGATTAGACATTTTGTATTGGATTGATTTTGTCGAACCATTTGACCGGCCTAAATGAAACAATAATATAAAAAGTTATTATAATGATTACAAATAATGGAAATATATATATATATATATATATATATATATATATATATATATATATATATATATATATATATATATATATATATATATATATTTTGAATTTTTTTCTCTTAAAGTATAGAAGTTTACAAACTGTTGATTCACAAAAAAAAATCATTAATCTAGTAATTAAAAAAAACATTTAGAACTAATCACAAGAAAAGATTATATTGCAATCCTTCAAATTGTCAATGTACCGTAGTAGATACTCCCATATTTTAATGCAGAGAACATGATGATGTAGTTTTTCAAAAGAAAAAACACAGATGTAAAATTTTCTTTGCTATCTTTTTTCTTTTAATTTTTTCCTAAGTAATCTTCAAGGACTCAATCATGTCATTTCTCATGATAAATAACTCATTTTGATTTTTTCTATTGAAGTTCTCTGATTATGTAGACACAGATTATAATTGGTTGACCAATATACACCACTACATAGATTATTAATAAAATCTTTTCCTCTATGGAAGTGTGAATGAATGCATGTATATTATATCCTTAAGAAATGAATGTTTAACAAACATGACCCTTGGCCATTAGTGAAACCGTTATTCTTCAAACAAGAAACTACATCAAATTATTGAGATAAAGATATATAGAATGCTAAGGAATGAAAAACTTGTCATTTTGTTGATGAACAAAACATATGAGAAATCAAGAATGCCACCAACTAAAACGAGTGACAATCCTTATGAGCTATAACTATGAGCCTTAACTAGATAGTGCACAATTCTCATTCTATCAACAATTCAAAAAATTACAACCCCTTTAGGAAATGAAAAAACATAAGAATTTATCTCGCTTAATCTAACGGTTTACAGTCGACTGAAGTTATCGTCATTAAAGGCTCCAATTTGAAAACATAACTTATAGTACAAGAAACATATTTATCTCCACTTGCTTCAACTACTTTCATGATTTGGATTTTCATTCATAGAGGATGATGTATTTACATTATCTGATTCTTTAGAATTTGAATACTCAGTCTTTCTTCTAAATCCGAACTTTTTCGGAAAAATGCTCCAACCTTTCTTTGTTTTATTTAACTTCTGAAGCTCTTTTCGAATGCACGAACATTCCTTCTCCAACTCTAAAAGCCGTTCCTTCACATTTTCAGTTCTCCCCGCAGAATCCTCTTGACAACTCTTGGGTAAACTAGGATTTTGCGAGTTTTCGAGGTTTTCAGAAACAAAAAACCAACTGGATATCGATGTTCGAAGTCTAAGCTGCTCGAAAAAAAGGACTTGAACAATTACTCTTAGAGGTAATCTTTCATTTTGTGCTGCATGTGAACTTGCTTCCAATGATAGCTTTTGGCAATTCATGAGTCTGCATAGTTGCTCCCTTTCTGAGTCTCTAAGCCATGTATGTGCCTGTCGGTTTTATAAGAATCAGTTATAATATAGTATCAGAGCTTATCGATTATTGATTATCGATTATCGATCTGCTTAAAAGAAGCCAATGCAAAATTATCCAACCTTAAGGTATACATCTATTGCATGGTATATACCATCATCAAGAGGCCTAGAATAATCAGGAACTGCCACAGCAAGTGCCTGAAATTTAGATAAGTTCAGATTAGTATCCGAAGCGACTTCGGCGAGATATCCATCTATCAAGGAAGCGACCATTGTGATCGGTGTCAACGTATCAGCGCCAGATATCAATGCACTAACTTCAGTTATACAAGGAGAAGCCGCCAACGAAGCGGGCTGGTAAATAGACATAAAATGATCAAGAATCCTCTGAATACAATCTATATCATATAGCGTCTCGACGGAGTATCCCATATTCGGAATTAGTAGATCCACAAGTGAAGCTTGGTCTAGTTGAGCTCCAACTCTTTTCTCTAAATTCTCTTTACATGATGGACTAGCATGCAATATCATCGCAGTGCGAAGTAACCGAAGAAGATGCTTAGAAGATGTGACACCTCTCTTATTCGGAATCAACTCGACAATCTCTTCTAGTAAACCTCTTTGATCAGCTTCTGTAGTTGTAGGAATTGTTGCATGGTTTGTATCTTTGAAACTTGATTGTCTATTCATTAATGGAAGAAACCTTCTGAGATAATATATAAGAGATGCAGCAACAGTTTCAGATTTCATTCCATTTGATTCAATAGCCAAAATCAATCTTTTATACAATGGTAAACTCAAATAAGACACATCATAGTACCACCAATTATCACCAACGTTTTGCGGCTTACTCTCGAAAGAAACTTCATTCAAAACCTCATTTTGATCTTGTTGATTACAACCCGATTGCGGCCAGTTAAGCGATTCAGGATCCGAACACGCCTTCATCGCCAAGGAATCTATGCATCTCTCAACGATATGGAGGTCTTCTGCAAAGTTTTGCACTTCCTCGCATGTTTCGAGAGCCTTAATCGAATCGGGCCAATTGCTAAAAACCTCATTGAGAAAGGATTCTGTGTGTCCAATAAGATTATCTTCGCCGTAGCTTTCGGTCATTTGGAGATACTCAGCCGCACATCTTAGACTAACTACATTCAATGATGTGATTTCTAGTTTCACACCATAGCAAAACTTTGTTATTAGCTCAAAAGTTTTTGCTCCACCAGGAACATCATGAAGCTGTAGAACACAATCATCATTTGTTGATTCTGCAATCAGTTTCTTTACTAGTCCACTTCTAGAAAGCAATGGAAACTGCACCAAAATCATGATTTAATAAAAAAAAAATGTTTTTGAAAGAAAAAATGTATATGCAATAAAAGTACCTTATGGAGGAGAAAAGAAATTTCACCAACTTCAATGGTAACATCACTTGGAAGTCCTGTTGTACAAACCCTTAAAGCAAAACAAGATTAATGTCAAATGAGATTCAAGGTTATATTTGGTATAAGAACATGAACAAAAAAAACAGACATAATGTTGATGTGATATGTGATGTATAAGATATGTTATGAATGCTGACCATGTTTGGCCTTCACGACGAAAAGCTTCAGGTTTTGATCCGAGTTTCATGAATGCCATTACATGAATATTTATTTATTTATTTATTTGGAGGTTATTTAGTTTGAAGATTGGTTGAAGAAATGGAGGCATGAAAATGAGAGGAGAAAAGAGAAAGAGAAAGATGCTCCATACATTCACAAGTGGTGACTCTAGGACCTAATAACTAGAACAACGACAAAACCGGTTATGTGTATTTTCTATATCAACTTATTATTATTATTATTATTATTATTATTATTATTATTATTATTATTATTATTATTATTATTATTATTATTATTATTATTATTATTTATGTGTATTCTTAAATTGGGAATAATGAACGTAATTTGTATGATGCGTTTGATTCCATGTATAGAATAATGTATGACCATGTAATTCGTATGATGCGTTTGATTCCATCTATAAAATGAGTTATAATCATATACACCTAATTTAAAATATGATCATCAACCCCCTCAAATGCATGATGTGATCATATGTGTCAAAGTCAACAAGGTTGATCATTTAGAATTTAAGTCAAATATGATCATATGTACTCTATCATACATTATCATACACACCCTATTCAAATTGTTCATTTTCGCTCAAATGATGAATGATCTATCGCGGTGAGTCATTATTTATTTAAATCATAAAGAATATATTTTAATAGTTAAATTATTATAATGGTTTAAATACTAGAATAATACATTTCATAACAACTATTTTCTCAACATTTTAATGATTTGTAAAATAAAATATTCAAGACCTTTAGAAAAGGAAGAATTTTAATGTTGAAGAAGAAGACTTTTGTGAAAAAAATTTACAACATCCAAAATCTCTATTGTGCTATGCATTCTATTATCATATTAGCAAACAAACAATCATTACAATTTCTTACGAAATTTATTCACTTGTAATTTGAGATTTATTGAATATAATTCTCTAATTAAGATGATGTAAACAAACATCTATGTGTAATATTCAAAGAAATCCTCTAGTATGAGACAAGAAAGTTTTTATAGGTTTAAGACAGTGAAATATAGGCCTAAAGAGCCTTAATGGTTGTTGTAATCAAGTTTGATAATAACATAGATCCTTTAAGTGTGAAATGACTTCTCTCAAGTTTTTGAATTTTTTGAACATTTAAACAAATTTATCAAAACTTCTCTTAAGTTTGTAAAATTAATAATATTGAATAGATGTTAGGGATGAAACCATCTTTGATTTCCATTTTAATCCTTATTTGACCTTGTCAAATTTATCATCTTATGTTGTTACCAATTCTAAATCTATCTAATCTCAATCCTTTTGTAATTAAACATTTAACAACTTAAACAAACCCGTCTATCCCTTGCCAAATTAAAATTTAAGCTTAAGTATTTAAAGTTGACAAATATATTTAAATTTCAAGGGTCCACGGCTAAGCTTGAATATCTACTTCAAAAAGTTTACTAATTACATTCTTATTTCATAAAGTAATTCATAAATCATTTTGATTGATGATCCATCAATAAAAAACATTGTAAATGTATACTAGATAAATAATATATTAATAATAATAATTCCAAAAGGAAAAATTAATTTAAGGGTATAAGATTATTTTCAAAATCAATTATTCGTCCCTAACAATTGGATGTTTTGCTACTAATTGCTCAAATAAGAAAGACAAATAAAATAGTAAAGATATTACGTATAAACAAAGACCGAGGGAAATTCCAACTTCAGAATTGATACTCCTTTTATTTGCTTTCTTGTATTTTTCTATCTATAATGGTATTCTTCTATCTAAGATATGATGAGTTTGTTTCACTCGTGACATTTTCTTAAATAGTAATACAAATGAATCCATTGAAGGAAAAACATGATTAAAATACACATAAATCCCCCCCTTTAAGTTGATATTTACAAATGAACATGATTAGTGATAAAAGGGTTACATCTTGTGACTATTAACCATTTATACAAAATTCAGAGAGCGACCACGAGCACTACACAAATCACAACATATTTTCTCAGTCCATACAAATAAAGTATCATTAATATCAATGCAAGTTGATATGGATGAAGATCTTGAGAGGGAGAGAAACTGAGGTCAGGGTTTTACAAACTTAATTTGGTCAAACCCAAATACTTTAGCACAAATGTTTTATTCAGAGAATTGCTTGCATGAGTTATAAGATGAAATGCCCACTTAAGCACGTTGTACCTTACAATATGTTATATTTCACATAAGTGCACCATACGTTACGCTTTTTTATATTCTACTTAAGTACATCATACCATATGTTGTTACGTATTCTACTTAAGTACAACATACATTATGGTGTTCCACATTTCACTTAAGTACACATACATCATGATGTGTTGCGTTTCTCTATTTAACACTAATGAAATACAATATCGCACAATTGAATACAATTCACTTATTCACTTTATATCTCATCAATCTCTCGTTATATGTGTGACTCTTTAGGTTCTCGTGACGTTGTCAAATATACTAAATCACACATTTATTATGATAAATATTAAATAATATCTATCAACACATCACTACTACACAAGTCACGAAAATTATTCTGTAATCTGATGAAATTTTTCCATGATAATGTTTATGTGTACAATTATTCTTTTGACCTCATGTCTATATTGAACACAAGGCATAAATTATGTCACCCTTGTCCTGTTCAATATTGAACGCTTATATTTTTATCCTATTATGTAGGATGAATAAAAATAAAGTACTCGACTTCACATCTAGGTCCATAGTGGTTTCAGGTCGAAGGATAATATGCATCACTATCACTATGAGAATAACTTATAACACTTGTTTAACATTCTATATAGTATTTTCATGGCGGGTCAATCGACAATAAATATTACTCTTAATGTTTATACCAATATGAAGACTTTATAACTCTTTATCTATGACCCACAAAATGTGATCACTAGTTTATCCATATAATAGTCTCAATACTTTAATGTTATATCATTTTACAATAAATCTTAACTACAAATACTTTAAGAATAATGTCCTAATGTTTAATAGGGTCTCACAATTAAGTCTCACTTAATGTTTCATTAAACGGACTAGCTATTTTAGGGACTTTATTACTTTGAAAAAATAAACATAATTAAAAAATACCTTATTAAAATCGACAAGTACCAAGTTATAAGAAAACGATCGGTCTCTAGGACTTACACCAACATCCATTTCTAACCGTGATTGATGTATATTCAGTTAACTAAAGCTAAAACCAACTCTAAATTTCCACATAAATGCATTATTTTTTGGTTGAGCCTAGCGTAAGTTGGGCTCTCATAACATTATTTTGGGATTCAGAATTTTCCAAAATTACTTTGTTCTTCCTTCTTAGCTACCTTTGACTTTGATATGTATTTTAATATGTATTTTACATCTTTCGTCAAATATATCAAATAATAGAAAATAATGAATAAAAACTATTGATTTCTTGGATTAATCATAATTGTTATAGAACATGTACTAAATCCATTTATAAGCATTATTTGACTAAAAATTAATTAAAAAATAAATGATTCCTATAAAATATAAATGATTCCTATAAAATATAATAAAAAGATATACTAAATACTAGTTATGACAATTGTTATCGGTGTGATAATATTAACTCTATTATTAGTATATTTAAAGATGTGTGGGGTAGATTTTTGTTAGTTTTTTCAAATTTCAGGGTTTAATATGAAACTTATTCTTAATTGTATGTATATGTATATTGTATGCATTCATATATATATATATATATATATATATATATATATATATATATATATATATATATATATATATATATATATATATATATATATATATATATATATATATATATATATATATATATATATATATATATATATATATATATATTTCGTATTTTAAATGTAGTTATTGTGTTTTTATACTTTATTTTAAAAAAAGTTAGATTTATTTACACTAGTATCTTTTATCAAATATTGTTTTGTATAATAAGTTAAGTTAATGTATGAAGCAACGTTTCAAAAATCAGATCGGAGATCGAACTGCTGAAACTTTTAGTTTAAGGTTTAATTATTTAACCGATTAAATATACAGTCGAACGGTTTATCAAATAAATTAATAATATAAACTTAAATTTCATAAATATGTAACACATAATCATATATTCACAACTTAATAAAATAAATATTTTAAAAATCCATTATAAATTTAATACAACAATATCGATAATACATATAATAATATAAAATAATTCTACACTTTATTTCAACCTTCACTTAAGAATATTTTGACCAGATTAAAGAATTACAATAAAATAAGTTAAGTTAATTCAAACCAAAATTAAAATAATAGAATATAATAACTAAAATAAAGTTTAAATAATTAAAAATACCTAAATTAAATAAGATAGAATACTAAAAATAAATAATACCATATACTTATTAAACAAAGAAAAACGAATTTGAGTTAAACTACGATAAATAAGTCTTAATTGACCATAACAAACAATATTGACTTGAGCGACAATCAATATTGAGTTGTATATCATGACTATGTTTAAAAGAGACGGTGTGATGATGATAAAATATGGTTGAAAGAAAAACTATAACGGAGTGACACAACTTAGAAGTTGGTATGATTGTAAAAAACACATAATTTTGATGACTACTATAATCTATGGTGTACGCATAACAATTCATCTTTAGATTATGATATTAAATAATTTAAGGGTGATAAAGATGCTACCAAGTTGTCTTAGTGTGCCGATTTACACAAATGTGATGTTAAAATATATATGGTGCTTAAATTACATGTCTTAGATATAAAGGTTTTACCGAGCAAGTTTAAAAGTGTGACGAGTAAAGATTGAGCGTAAGGTAGTAAAGGCAAATGTATTAATTCTTTTGATCAATTCAATTATGAAATGAATGAAGATATCAATAATAATTCTATTAGAGATGTCCATTTTAATGATAATGAAGAAGAACTGATTTATAGAATGAATGATATATTTGATGAGATATCCATGGGTGTTGTAGATGAAGTGATTATTGATGCTAACTATAAAATGAAGTTTGGTAGAAAGAAAATGAGAATTAAGACAAATTTTCCACATATCACCATTTATATAAAAAAACACTCTTAGAAAATTGTTTCATGATCCAATAATATTGATGGTCATACTAATAGGTTCATCACACTAGAATTAGATAAGCAACATGCGGCAATGCCACATTAATTTTAGTTAGACTTAGTTAACAATAAGGATCGAAACCGAGTCAAAAATGTATCGACCGAAACTTATTGATTTTTTAAGGACTAAAAATGACATTTAGAATATTTATAGAAACTAAAAACATATTAAAAACTAAGTAATATATGTCATGTCATTAAAATACACGTGAGAGTATCATGCAAATTTTTATTATTCAGTTAGCACAAGGACCAAGAGTTATTAAAAAAATATTTTGGAGCCTAAACTTATTAATTGTTTAAAAAAAATAAAAACAAAATTTAATATATCTATAAAGATAAAAAAGATTTAACCTTATTTTATACATATTAAGATTCTCTAAAATGTCACATAAATATTAAAATAAAGTTTAATCTCATTGATTAATTCGTTAATCTATTTAAATATAAGTTAAATTACTTATTAAACTACGTTCTTCTGAAATGGATTTTTAAATAAGATAACATATCATACCAAATCTTTAAAATGCGAAACTCATACAAATTGAATCTATAACCGATAATAATAAGTCATAATCAAATTTTAAAATTTTTAACCATAAAAAACTTAAGCCAAACTAACATATCACTTTTAATCATGACACTAGAAATAAAAGATTAATATTGTATCAAACATACTATAATTTTGACTTTTTAAGGTACATAATCCATTTTTTTTAGCAAGCGGAAATTGAATTAAATAAGAATGGGGTAAATATAAAGACCGGGGGAATTAGAATTGACCTACTTAGTCCAACCAAAAGTGTAATAAATCAAATGGATAATACAAGGACAAAACAACACAAATGAACTCCAACCCTAACTAACCCTAAGAAACAAACACTGAGCACGAGCACAACCCAAGAAAGACGCAAAACTAAGTTGAAAAAAAATGAAGAGTAATAGTCAGAGAGTCTCAACTAAAGTTTAAAAGCTGACAAATAGATCGACTGCTAACACAAAATTTGATCCATGTACGATAACCTTTCTGCCAGAATAACAATTATGTAAGCCATTTCGAACGTAACTGTCTAGAATCAAACATTAATAATAAACAAGATAAGATGACAACCCCTCTTTCCAACGTGAAGGAGGAAGAATTGAATTAGAGTGTAGTACAACGACCGTTGTACAAACTAATACCCAAATTACCTCCATCTCCCAGAAAGATCTGGAGCAACACAACATCACAACCCTTGTCAGAACTTGAGAAACACCAACAACCTTGTGGATGACACTAACAATAGGTTGGAAACGCGAGTTGAAGCTTGAGCATTAGAGGAAAAAGAGGAATTTGACCCATAAACATGTAGCAACCCATACCCACGAGAAATCCAAAAATCACAAGACAAAATCCAACGAGAAAACTCAATATGAGTTTTGAACAAACAGAGCGGTAATCCGAAAATAATTTATGGTCAAGGAGAAATAAAATGACGTCACCAAAAACTGATATGTGATGTGAAATCATATGTAAATTCAATCGAAAACTAAGTGACAATTATTGCTATGCTGAGAGGAAAACAGAGTAGCAATGCCAAAAGTCGATTTGTGATATATGACCCTAACGAAATGAAAAAGTGTTACGGAGAAAACCTCATGTCGCACCACCACTAACTAGAACTCCATGATGGAGGTCGAATTTTGAATTTGGAAGAGAAGGAGAAGAGTAAAATGGATGGTAAGTGAAAAACTAGACAAAAGACAATTATTTGGAGAGAAATTTTTTTTTAATTCAAACAGAAAATTCAATTAAGAGCTTTAAGCATATAATCATAACTTAAAAAAATAATAATTAATGATAGATATTTGTATAAATATTTTATGAAATTAATTAAACAAAGGACAAATTATACATTTCAATATTTACTTTTTCTCTTTTTATTTCTTTTTCTTTTTCCATTTCTTATATTTTTTAAATGACCTCTCCCCCTTTCTCTATTTCTTTTTCTTTTTTCATTTCTTATAGTTTTTAAACTCTCTCTTTCTTTCTATCTATCAATAAATTTTCATTATCTTCTTTAAAATTTTCCATCATGCTAATATTTATTAAACTTTTATGTAAGAACATAAGTCATTAGTGTGGAGGCAAAGAACTTGATTAAATAGTTGAGAAATTGAAAATATAGCATTTTAAAAAGAAAAATTCTAAAAAAAGAAAAACATTTAAAAAACAAAATAAAAAATAGAAAGCGAGAACAATGGAAACTGATAAGGGTGGTGTTAGCAGTGCAGCACCAACACATACGACTTGAATAACCTTCTCACTCTCCGTTCCGCCACTCTCTCTCTCTCTCTCTCTCTCTCTCTCTCTCTCTCTCTCTCTCTCTCTCTCTCTCCACCGTTATCTTCAATACGACGACGTTTCAAATTTCTCATCACCACTTCTGCAAAACCTATATTTCACTCTTCTCTTAAAACGACACCGTTATGTCTTCAATTCAAGCCAATCTTGTTCCCAATTTGTCCTTCAATCACTTTCAGGTTACCATCTTCCAAACTTCAATTCTTTGCACACATTTACGTGATTTACATATAGATTAATAAAAAAATGTCTTTTTTTTATCTTGCTTGATTATGTTTTATTCTATATGTAATGTAATATGAAGCTAATTTTGAGTGTAGACATCAACACACTTGGTGGGTGTTGGAAATTTACAATGTAGAGTTGATTTGAGAAAATCAAGAAGGAAGTTACCTTCATATAGTTGCATAAGGTGTGAAAAGAAAGACGAAGTTAACAAAGATGAAGAAAAGAAAGATGAAGTTATTGATTATGTGACGGTTGAACGGCCGCCTTATTATAGTTACATGGATTCAACTTCCGGTCAGCTTGAGCCTGCCTCGGGTGCTAGGGCAAGTATTCCGGAAGTTGAGTATTGGCCTGAAGGAACTGTCGAGCAAGTTAGGGCTGCTAGGGCGCCTACTCCGATGGGAGACTCGTTAGGGTCTCCGTCTTATGGGAGTAATCCTGGTAGTAGGAGGAAGAGTTATAGGACGTCGGTTTCTGGTTCTTCTGATGAGGTCAATGTTGAGGGGAATGACACCAGTCCTGAGGTTTTGGTTGAACAACCTCAGGAAGATTTGGAGGAGTTCTCGTCGGATTATGTTGTTTATCAGTCTGAGCCGGAAGAAGAGGATACTGGGTACAAACTTGATAAGAAAATTGGAGCTCCTCATCCGTTTATTGATCCGAAAGTTAAAAAGCCGATAGAGGGGACACTTATGAGTGAGGAATTGTGGTGGAATTGGAGAAAGCCGGAGAAAGAACAATGGTCTAGATGGCAAAGGAGGAGACCTGACACTGAAACGGTTAGTAGTGTGCATTAAATCATCGTGTAAAAGTTTTTTTTTAATATTGTAATTACAGTGAGTGTGTGTGTTTGTCTGTGTATGAATTCTTCGATTTTGTGCTTTATGAATGTTTGCAGTTCGTTATACCTACGAATTAGTTAAAACTTACAAATGTAAGCATTAGGTAAAAAGTGATGTGATCAGTTCATAAGTCCTTTCATTAATAACATTTTGTTTAATGCTAAAAAGCTTTTAAGAGCAACAACAATTTGGCATAATGTCACAAAGCCTAGTGTTGAGAGTGAAGCCTTATATCTTGTATTGGATTTTCACTATAATTTTTTCAGGTTTTCTTGAAAGCTATGGCAGAAACTGGACAAGTAAAGATTTATGGTGAAGAACCAACATTAACAGAAACTGCTCTTTACCGAGCCAGACGGCATCTTTATAAGGAAGAAAGGTATTGTTGACTATTATGCTCACAATATAGTTCTGATAAGCATAGAAATGAAAGTGGTGTCTTTTGTAGTACATCCCAATGCAAAACATATAGGGATTGATTACGAAGCACTGCAAACAAGAAACACAATAGAAAGGTTGAACAATAGTTGATTGAAGAATGAATATGTTCTTAAAAGGCTAAATAAAATGCATCATTCAAGATAATTGACGTGATTAACATCATAAATTAAGGGGAGTTACCTGATAAAGTTTACCACAAAATGCTATAGGAACTTGTTATAAGCGGATTTGCCTGAAAAAATTCACTTGGAAAATGTTGATTGTAAAAGCTCCCCTTAGCATTTTGCTTCACCTAATAGAATCTGCACAATAAACAAATCGATTTTTGCAGGCTTGAGGCTGAGCAAGAAAAGCTGGAAAGGATTGGTCCAGTGGCATACTATTCAGAATGGGTAAAGGCATGGAAGGGAGATACATCTCGTGAAGCTATTCAGAAGCATTTTGAAGAAACCGGTGAAGATGAAAATGCTCAACTAATTGAAATGTTTTCCCACCAAACTGACGGAGAGTATCGCATAATGATGGGGACTGATATTCGCATCCAGAGGGATCCTTTAGCAATGCGAATGAGAGAGGATCAGATAAAGCAAAGTATTGACTTTAAACATTAATATTTGTGTCTCATGTCTGTATATTTTTTCCCTATTTAAGTCATCTCGTATATTTGATGATTAAGCTCTAATTAGCATTGTTTGCCAAATAACCACTAGACACTGCACCTAAAAACCTGAGCAATTAAATTTTACCTAGTATCATTGTTAAACCACTCACTATTTGCACTGATACGACTTTATACTTTATGCGTTGACATCTACCGTTCAAATACTTGCTCACTCTAGATTCAAGATACTATTAATCCAAAATAGTAATCGAGAAATTTCCCTTCTTTCTGCAGTATGGGGTGGAGATCCAGTATACCCAACTGTGAACTATATTCAAGATCCAGACGAAGTAATTGACTACAGGGGACCAGATTTTCACGAACCAACACCAAATATGCTTTCTTTTCTGAAAGAGGTTTTTTTTCTGAGTCAGCTTATTTGTTTCCTATCATTTGTTGCTTTTCTTAAAACTTTGATTACTAAAGGGTGTAAATTGTTATACTTAAGATCTTTAGATAAATATGGAACATATCTTGTCAAAATATTTTTGAGATAAATATATCACTTTATGATTTTTCTTCAAATATATGATTTTACTTTTTCCTTTTACGTATGTTGAAATTTTAATTTTCAGACATGATGCATAGTCCAATTTTTTTAATGAAATATGTGGTTATTTATTCATGTGACCAGTGTTGAACTTCTTTTCCATTATGTGATCAGCATGGAAAGATCATTTCAAGGGAGGAGCTAGAAAAGCTTCTGGAAGAGCAAAAGACCGAACAAGTTGAGGTAAGGAAGTAATAATTATGAATTTCATAGCACTGGAAATAAAGGTATGAAATGAACGGCTTATTTTGCAATCAGACGGCATTATGGTTTTACAGGGAAGTGTTTGTTCTAGTAATTTGACAATTTTCTAAGTCCTTATATCCAGATAGGCTTAATGATGATGCGAAGGGATAGTGTATTTAATGGACAATAATTCAGACTAACATATACCAATCATTAATTGTTATGTGGCTGAAACTTCTGTAAAATTTCCCCAAAGTTCAATAATACTCGATCTCATATTTCAATGCATTATCTGTGTTTATGCATCGATTTCTTACTTTTTTCTTCAGGATCTAACATCAACCCTAATAAAGGTTAAGATATGATAAGATTAAGCTTTCTCTTTTCCATTCAACTTATCATTCAATTCTTAGTATTCTTTTACCGAAGGATAGACATGTGATGTGACAATTTATGACCTCATACAAATTTTTAACATGTTTTTATAACACTGGCAACAGATTTTTGTGTGGAATTATCACTTAGAATGATCACTTGACCGTTAGTTTTATACCTGAGCTTCATAATGCTGTAATAGTTCGATACCCTTTATTATTTGCAATATGGCAGGTGACAGACATCGATGAAGCTATGGCTAAAGCAGTTGATATTGGTGAAAATGACGTGAGCTTTGATTCACCATCTTTTACTCTTGTCTAGCGTGTTCCATTCCTAAATGATTGATTGTGAGTAACATTTTCCTTTTCATTTCTCACTTGTTGAGCAGGATGAAGAGGATAGTGATACTGATGTTGAAGAGATAGTAGGAGAGGAAGAGGAAGAGGTGGAAGCAGAGGGAGATGAAGAAGAAGAAGAAGACGAATCGAAGATTAATCGTAATTGGAGTGTTTTGAAAACTACTCCCCAGCTTCGCAAATCAAAGGTATTTTACTAAAACTATAAAACTATTTCACATGTTTCTTACTTCATTCTTAACAATGCGTACCTTTCCTTAAACTTGCAGCCAAAACCAAAGAAAGAAGGTCCCATGACACTGGATGAGGCTCTAGGCGATTCTGAGAACTTGACTGATTTCCTCTTGGATTTTGAAGAAGAATGACACACCTCCTTGTGAAGCGCGTGTTCCAAGAAAAGCGTGATACGACAGCAGTAGACCTGCATGTTCCGTTGCAGACACTAGACAGGACAGGGAAAATGATAGCATGTAAGTAATCTGTCAAATTATGGAACTATTACAACTTATTTTAAGCATTTTGAGCTAGAGTTGAGTTCCCACTATTAGTAACAATCCCTTATGTAGTTGTTGACAACAATTTTGATACCTCATTCATGTGGAACTTAGAAGACCAATTAACTAGGTGAATAATGTAGTTCCAATATACTAAATGTGTGTTGGTTGATCCATATTGTAATTTTGGTGCAAACTAGAATCTAGCATACTCTTTCTCAAGTAGTTTGTGTCCTCATTTGCTGGGAATTTAGGACTTAGCGTACTTGTAAGGTGTAAACTCTCTGCTGTGAAAGCGATTGCGCTGTTTTATTTAGAAAATTTTAATATTTTTCGATCTCGTTCTCCTAAATTATAAACCAAATTCTTACTTTTAAGATGATATTTCATGAACTAAAAGATTTTGATATGCGTATAATCATTTTATTACTACTAGTTTTAATTTTTAATTTTTTAAATTTGGGTATATTGACTATATTCGAGTTGAGGATTGTCACGCATGAAAAATCAGTTTATTTTAGCTTTAAAGAAATAGATTTTTTATATATTTTTAAAAACATTTTTTATTAATTTTTTTAAAATAGTAAAAAAAAATTTAACTATTTTTTTTTATAAATCAAATGATTAATTTTAATATTCAATAACATAAATAGTCATTGATGTTTAAAATATCTTTAAAATCACAATATTTATATTTTAAAAATAGTATTTATGGAAAGTTATTTAAAATAGCTTCAAATTTAATAAATTTTTAAGATTTTATTATATAAAAAAGTTATAAAAAAAGATAAAAAAGCTATTTAAATTAATTTTTCATTTAAACTTTTTTAAAATAAAAGCTAGTAATCTTTTAAGACAAAAATATGTAACACCAAAACTTATTTGAATAAAAAATTAAATAAACTGGTTTAAAATATCTTCAACAAATCATAACTTTTTAATTTAATAAAATTACTCCAACGGCTAAAAAAAACAAGAGATTAAAAATTTAAATGATCAAATGTGCATATAATTACGAATATGAAACTATTAAATCATTAAGAAAATTATAGAAATTATGTCCATTTTAAGACATTTACGTGTCAAAATTTGAATTAAAAATATTATTATAGACAAAATTCAAGTTATAGTACTTATTTTTTTAAATAATAAAGTTATAGTTTTCAAGAAGAGTAGAAATATAAAAAGAATGACATGCAGTAAAAGAAATTAGGCGACACATTTATTTACTTTTTATTTTTATTTTTTAGAGAAGAGAAATATATTGAAGAAGAGACCAGACAAACAAGGAGAGGATTAGGCCAAAATCTCATACTGAGAGAAACGATAGTTAAGAAGATCGAAACGATCCCTAATGAAATTACAAGAAACATCTTCAGGAATTTCATTCCACTGTGTAGAGCTAACTCAAGAATTGCGATCTTGTTAGTGCAATGATTATCCATTCTAAAAATATGCAAAATCATAAAATCCATAGAACTGGATAGAGAAATACAGTGAAACCATCTGTTTCTAATCCTGAAAGAAGTTTTATTGGTTTAGAGAAAGCAAACAAAACATTTTTACTATCATACTCAATCCAAAGCTGACTTTAATGACAACTACATTAAAAGCTTTAGTAACGATGAAGTCATGAATAGAACTGCTAGCAACTTTAGTAGTTTAGCTACCAGAAAGATGGATATCAGAGATCATCCAATTAACAATATGTCTCCAAGAAGGAACAACATTATTAAATTTGACATCATTTCTACACAACCAGATAATATTGAAAACATTATTAACTGTTGCAGAAACGATGACTTTAACTTGAGGACTCCACCCTCTTTTGACAGTTTTCAAGATGTCAATAGGAGAGTCGCAATTAATATTCAATCTCATAATGTTAGCCAACCAGTCCCAAAGATGCAGAGCAAACAGACAAGCGAGGAAGATGTGATCCGAAGATTCAGCACAATTGCAACAGAGATTATAGATGGATGAGAGGTGACATCCACGAATTGACAAGTTATCATAAGTTGGAATCTTATTGTGAATGATTCTCCAAGCAAGCATAGATTGAAAGGGATCTCATCCCAAAACCAACCTCATTGAAAGGCTTGCACACATTGAACCAAGAGACAATCGCCGTCTTTCTTTTGTCTTGAGAACCAATCCAAATGAAGTTTCTAAGGGATTTTTCCAAGTCCTTAATGAGGGAAACATGCCAAGCATAAATGGTGTGGTATAGGTAAGCATACTATGCAGGACACTTTCAACAAGCTGAAGTCTACAAGCCATAGAGAGGAGAGAGGATTTTCAAGCATATAATTTGGATTTCACTCTATCAACAATAGGAGCAAGGTGGAGAATTTAGGCTTGCCTTTGAAAATTAGGGCCCCAAGGTAGCTGAAAGGCAATCTGCCAATATTGAAGCCAAGCAAGGAAGCAAATCTAAGCATTCTAGCATTAAGGATGGAAGGAGAATAAAGAGTGGATTTCTGGGGTGAGACATGCTGACCAAAAGCAAGGGCATATCTTTCAGAGAGATTGGAGAGGGTTTGCACATTAGAAAGAGTACCTTTCCAAAACATCATAATATCATCAACATAAAGGAAATGAGAAGGCATAGGTAAGGAAGAGGGACCTAGCATGGGTTATAGAGAATTCTCAAAGACAAGCTTGGTAATACCTCAGCTAAGCACTTCTTCAACTAAGCAAAAAAGTAGGGGAGACAAGGGGTCTCCTTGTCTAACACCCCTGGTGCAAGAAAAGAAGCCTTCAAGATTCACATTGACATTGATGGAGAGTTTTGCAGAATAAAAGATAAGATTAATCCAGTTTCAGAAAATATCATTGAAGCCAAAAGCTTTCATAACTTTGATAATGAATTGACCAGTCCAAGGTGTCATAAGCTTTGGATATGTCAACTTTAATAGCCAAGCTATCACCATTGAAAAAAAAGGAAGAAATGTTCCAAATTTAATATTTATATCGACATTTATTTTGGAAATTACTCTTTCCATCTTAGGGGTGCTTCTTCACTACTGTGAAAAGTCACATATCCCTGGACACACTTTTTTCCACTTCTTAGTGCAAATTGACGAGAAACTTTCATTTTGCCAAAAATTAATCCGGAGATGCATCTCCCTATATGTATGAGGTCTTTTCGAAGATGCATCTCCGTAAACATCATTAATTTAAAATTCAGTGGGTGATATAGAGATGCATCTCCATACGAGGTTAATACATTAATCAGTGTCAGACTCTTCTTTCTTCCTCCTTCATTTTTCTTAAAACTTACTAAACCTAAAAAAAATCCAACTGGCGCTCTTCCTCAGCCATTCAAGCTTCTCATTTAATCAAACTTCTCATTGCATTCTACTTCATTTACTACAAACCTTCTGACGCCATTCAAGCTTCTCTTCAACAACTTAGATTTGGTAAGTTTTTCAAAAATCATTCCTTTTTTTTGTGTTTTGAATGATATTTTAAGGGAAAATAAGTTGTTTAAGTTACATTAGGTACTGTTTAGTCGAAATACATAGCTTAAATGGACATGCAATGACGTTTCTGCCATTTCAGCAAAATCATGGCTTTGTCCGGAGATGCATCTCCGAATTCATTTTGAACTATTTTCGGAGATGTATCTTCGTATTTGGACCTAGCAGAATTTTGGTTGTAATTTTGATTTGCTTATCTGATTTATCACATGTGCAATGACTGAAAACAACCCTAGCAGAATTAGGCTCGGAAGTGTGTCCCAAACCGCGCTTGTATGACGTGAGAGGACCGCCGCAGCCAGGAGCACGAGGCCACAAGTTGATGAAACCTTGTTTGATGGTTCACAACGCCGAGTTTTCCAACCATCTGGTTCTACTTCACATAATCGTCTGTCTCATGCCTTTACTTCACGGGGCCACGAGTCCCCAGATGATGAAGCAACATCTATAGACCAGAAGGAACTTGTTACTGATGCCCCTTTAGAGAGTTATCCAGGAGACCCGTTTGACACCTCCTTATTTCATCTCTATGCAGACCATGCTGCTAGTCATGTATGGAAATGAGATGTATATTTATTTACTTTTATATATGTTTACATATGTTTTAAATTAACGGAATTGCGACTGATGGTGATATTTTTTGTATAGGAGCATACATGTTTGAAATCAATAAACCTTGGCCGTAAGATATTGGAGTTGGAATAACACACTACAGATTGGTTGAGGAATGTTATCCATTATTCTGGTTTTCCCAATTTATGTGTTGTTGCGTACATGACCATAAACCATGGATAACGTCTCATGCCTCCTGCATCTTTCTATCATGGGAAAATTACTGAGCCACATAAGTATCGGTCGAGAGGTAGACGTCGAGATGATGATCACTCATTTGGGGGCTAACCCAACTAAGGTCTCTAATGAGGTAGTTGACACAAGAGGTGCTCATGCTAAATTTAGTTTTTTTTGGAAAAGATTTATAAATAGCACCTACAGTGGGATGTGGATGTCGAAGGTGATGATATGCAGGTTGAGTACCATTAAACTTGGTTGGCACGTCCATTTTTATGGACAAAAGTGAAACCTACGTCGATATGGTCTGACTTGAATACTTCACCGACTTGACGATAATTCACGAGTACAATTGGGGAGTCATTTATTTGGTATACTTGTACTCGAAGCTGGGCGAGGCTTGTCTTTGGAAGACAAAATAAATGACAAAGAGCTGCGCGCTGCTTATGGTAATTTATTATTACTAATATTTTTATAATTCATTTGTCACATTTGTTATTAGTATTGTATCTTAACCATTTTTAGGGATGGATCATCTCCCACTTCCCTCGCATCATCGGGTGGGAAGTTGTTCCTACCTACACTGAAGATTGGCCATGTGCTGTCGCACCTAGGTGAGCTAACCAAGAGGTACTTGAGGCAAGGGATGACCACACCGAGGACGTGTCAGCGTCTGTCAGCGTACTATGGAGATGAGGAGATCAAACATAAATGCATGACTTTTTATAGAAGGTATTCCTCAGTTGGCCCTTGTAGAAGGAGTGATTTCTGAGGCACGAAATGTCTTGCAGTATAGGCGTAGGAAAAGGCCGAGGATTAGACACACCCAATATTTTATGCTTGGAGGTATTATTATTATTATTATTATTATTATTATTATTATTATTTGTATTTTCAGACAAATGTTATGTATGATATTGACTTTTTGAATTTAATATAATTAATGTATGACTTTTTACTTTAATTTTACTTTAATATAACTTGATTTTACTTTGATTCTACTTTAATATAACTTGGCTGCAAAAAATTACACTATTGAGACAATGATGTTGCGCTGAAACTATCCAGGGGGTTTACAAAGATGCATCTCCAAAACACCTCCTCTTTGAAATTAACACTCTTTCAATACCTTTTAAATGACTTATGGAGATATTTCGGAGATGTATCTCCGAAACCCCACCTGAAATGTTACAAAGATGCATCTCTGAACCATATTTGATTCAAAATGGGGTGTATCTGGGAAGGACAAAGATTGATGTGATTTTAGGTGCATCTAGAGATGCATCTCCAGACGTATGAAGGATATTTTGGGGTTTCCAGAGGTGTGAGGCGCACACTTAAGGGTGGAAAGAGAATTTCCCATTTATTTTTGATAAAAAAGAGGGTTACTCTTTCCATCCTTATAGGTTATCCCCACCAACGTGAAAAGTCAGAACTTCCCCTAGCTTCCGGTGATGCATTTCCAGATGCATCTTTTTTGCACACATCTCAGATGGACTTATTGAGATCCCCATAATTTGCTAAAAGTAAGTCAGGAGACGCATCTCCATATGCATAAAAGGTTAATCCGAAGATGCATCTTAGTATGCATAAAAAGTTAATCCGAAGATGCATCTCCGTAACTCCCCTTAGTCTAATATTCAATGAGTATTCCAGAGATTTAACTTCGGAATATGCTGTTAGTTCAAACCATAAACAAGTAGGAACAATTGCAAAATAATGGAGCACCAAAATAAATTTACTTCAAAATAAACATTACTTAGATAAAATTTAATGTTAACATAAATTTAACATTACATTTAATTATAAACTGGTGGTTTAGGACGATGCAACATCCTTAGAATGTCTTCAATTGATCTTGCAATTATTGCGTTCACTTCAATTAGACCCTTTGTTGAGTAACGGTAAAAGATACTCCACATAACCTTTAAATCATCACCCGTCTTCAGTTCAAGCATGGTGACATGTATCTTCCATCCGTTGTCAATCGAGGGTAAATGATACTTAAGCTTGATAACTTTCCGATTTTCTGGATATCACAAGAGAGTATTCAATTTGGATTTCAAATCGATGAGAAGTATGTCTTCGGAGACCCGAAATTGAAGTGAGGGGTTTTGCGCCATTGAAATACACAAATGCAAGATAGGGTATATATTTATTTTGGTTTGTGTAAAGAAAATGGAATGAGAGACCCTATTTATAAAAGATGCAGATCAATAAGAATCTTACAAATCCTATCATATCATCAAGGGCTTTATGGAGATGCACATTCGTATAGTCTTATGTTTCATTTTTAAAAATAATTTAATGGTGCGTCAGGAGATACATCTCTGGATACGCCTTATTTTTTTCAAAAATAAGGGGATTTACAGAGATCTACATTCGTAAAGTCACATATATTATTGTTTTATAAGTAAAAGGTGTGTCCAGAGATACATCTCCAAACCCACCCAACCCACTTTCCACACAAAACCAATGTATTATGCAGTACAAAAATTAGAAGAACAACAATTGTCCCAAAATTACCACCAAATTTTATAACATTATGCGGTGCGTTACATGCAAAAACAAGTGACATTGTTAGATTAAAACTAAAATGCATTAAAAGATATGTCACAATCTAAATCTATTGCCAGTTTCTTCTTTGACCTTTCCTTATTTGTTTCTCTTTCAATGTCCCTTAACTTGGTGAACTCTTCTATCCTTTTAAGAAAGTGATCCCGCCAATTTTCAACATCTTTTGTGAAATGTGTCGTCCACTCTAGAGATGTTTTTGGTATCGGTCATTCCAGTTTCAAATAAACCTGAACAAAATGTTGTTTTTTGATAGCCAACAAATACACATGATGCGTTCTGATGGATTTTGAGGTGGCTGTAGGAGAATTGACATCCAAGGCGCAGCGGAATTTAAAAATTTCTCCATTTAGTGATCCTTACGAATGGGCATGATCAGTGATAGAACCGTTACCTCTTGTGGCGATTCAAACCTTTGGTGCAGATCTCTTGAAACGACCAAAACCTTGGATACAAATCCACGGGGCGATCACGAACGTTGGACGATGACAACGTCTCTACTCAGTCCACACGAACAGATTCCTTCAATCGCAGTGCTAGCTGTTATGAATGAAGGCTTTGAGTGAGAGAAAGAGGGAAACAAAATTCCAAGTCTCTACTTGAATTCTGTCTGAGTGGATTGGAGTGACAATGCTTCTACCCAAGGGGTTCTATTTATAGAACCACTTGTGTGGGCTTCAAGCTAAAAAGCCCACTTAAGTGTATTTTGGCCCATATCTTATAATATGCCCAAAATCACTTAAGTATTTGGTACCTTACCATATTTCGTCTCCCACTTAAGTGCACCGTACCTTACGGTGTTCCTTAGTTACTCTATCTCTCATCAATCTGTCCTTTGTGTGTGACCCTATAGGTTTTCGCGGCGTTGGCAATTATATTAAATCACGCATTTAACATAATAAACAGTGAGCGGTATCTAGCAACACATCACTGCTACCCAAGTCACGAAAATGTCATGTGATCTGACAAAACCTCTTGTGATAATAATTATGTGTATAATTACCCCTTTACCCTTATGTCTATATTGAACACAAGGTATAGACCGTGTCATCCTTGTCCAGTTCAATATTGGGCCCATAGACATTTATCCTGTTACGCAGGATGGGCAAATTCCATCTAGGACACTCATGTCCCTCAGCATGCTTTGTGGAGTACCCATCAACTGTCTTTATGGTTATCCAGTTACAGACAACGTTGGATCAGCAACAAAGCACTCGACTCTACATCTAAGATCCATAGTGGTTTCAGGTCGAAGAGTGGTATACACTATTATCACCATGAGAATAACTTATGACACTTTGCATAACTTTCTATATAGTATTCTCATAGCGGGTCAATCCGGTATAAATATTACTCCTAATATTCATACCTATGTTTACGACTTGATAACCCCTTATCCATGATCTATGAGATGTGATCATCAGTCTACAAACATAATAGTCTTAATGCTTTAATGTTATCCCACTTCACATTAAAGCTCGACTACGGATACTTTAAGAATAATGCCCTTATGTTTAATGTGTTCTCATGATTAAGTCACACTTAATACATTAAACGGACTATCTATTCTAGGGACTTTATTAATCAACCATAATAAAGAAAATGCCTTTAAATAATTCGATACAAGTACCAAAAGTATTGGCCTCTAGGGCTTACACCAACAATCTCCCACTAGCACTAGAGCCAATCAAGCATACCCCGTATGCCCATTGATCTAGTATGGCCATCATGCTTCTGCTGCGCAAGAGGCTTTGTCAGTGGGTTAGCAACATTGTCAAGTGTAGGTACTTTACATATTTTCGCACAACGCCTAAGTATGTGTTTGGATCGTTGGTGAGATCTAGGCTCCTTAGCTTGTGCGATAACACCATTGTTATCATAATAGAGACCAATGGGATCCACAATGCTAGGGACTATGCCAAGTTTATGGATCCAAACAGCTTCCTTTGCTGCACTTAAGGCAGCAATATACTCGGCCTCAGTTGTAGAATCAGCAACTGCATCTTGCGTTGAACTTTTCAAGCTCACAGTGCCACCATTTAAGCAAAACACATAACCATATTGGAATCATTCATATTAAAGCGTCTCAGCACTTTGTCTATGTATGTACTCTGACTTAAGCAGTTTTGTGATCTATCTCTATAGATTCTGATTCCTAATATATAGGTGTCATACCCCGATTTTGGTCCTGAATTTTTTCCATTTTTTTGGCACTTGGCCTAAAGTTCATTTGCATACATTCATGACCAAAGGCAACCATCCATTCCTAAATCCATATTTTTGTTACACATTGGTCATTGTCTAGGCCTTTTTGATCATGGTGCTTTTGATTATAAAATGGATTTTAATTATTTGACCTTTTAAATTTTCAATTTTAATTTCAAATCAAGTCTAATTCCAAATTTCAAGTTAATCTTAATTGTGTTTTACTAATGATTCAAACTCTAATTGATTTTAATTTCCAAATAAATGTTAGAGTTGATATCAAAGTAATTTTTAACAAATTATAGATTGATTTTAATTGGTTTTGTTGACTTTTTGATTTTAAATTGATATTTTGATTAGTCTCGGATTATTTCTAAAATCCATATCCATTTTTTATAACCAAATATCCCTTTCCATAAACCAAGTTACAACCATTCTTATTCTTTACAATCATCTCCATCAAGTTCAAACTACAACCATAACCATACAATTCATTCTTCTTTTTCCATTCAACCTTCCACCAGTTAAATAACGAAGAGTGCAAATATGGAGCATTTGTTAAGTCTTGTAATATGCACACTGTTGTTAGTAAAGTCAGCTGAGGGGTTTGCTGTGCCAATCGCTTATGTTCAAAGTACAGCACAAAAAGGAGCTGTTTGGTTGGATGGGAGTCCACCGGCTTACCACTTTGATAAGGGATTTGATGCCGGAATTGATAACTGTAGAGACACCCCATTAGGATCGTCCAAGAAAATGGATACAACACTTTCCTTTTCGTTTTTCTTTTAATAATGAAAAAAGTTTTAATCCAGATTTCTACAATTGGAACAGAATCAAGGTTAGGTATCGTGACGGTTCATCATTTACCAGTTATGTTGAAGCTGTTGATTCAGCAACCAATTTGCACTACAGAGGAGGAAGAATATTTGTTGTTGTCATTGAGGATTTACTAGCAAAAGGAATAAAAAATGCTAAAAATACAATTCTATCTAGGTGTCCTGCTGGAGAATTGACTTCTATTTTACAATGTGATCGCTTTAGAACTTTACTTCCTGCAGCAGCTAAAGTTAAATGCGTCTCAAATGCTGGTCATTTTATCGATGTAAAAGCGGTCTCTAGAGCACAACACATTGAACAATTCTACAGCCAAGTCGTTCAAACACATGCCTCAACAAAGAATTTGCCTTCGTCTTGCACATCAAGACTTTCGCCTGGGCTGTGTTTTTTTCCCGCAAAATATGGTCGCACAAATCAGTACACCAATCTTCTTTGTAAATGCAGCTTATGACTCATGGCAGATTAAGAATATTTTGGCACCCGGTGTTGTTGATCTACATGGCACTTTGCGTAACTGCAAGCTCGACATAAAAGATTGCTACATCATGAAATAACAGAAAATTCAAAATATCATAACAATCCATCAAATTTCAACATAATTTAAGCCAGTATCCCAAAGACAACAAATTATAGAGGCCAAGAAACAATACCCTAAGACATAGTAACTCAGATATGCTGAAATTTGTTAAGGATCACTGCCCTTCACTGTGCTGCTTCTGGTGGGTCTGTTAATGTTGTTGATGCTGTTAGGCTTCTTATAACGGCGGGTGCCCATATTAGTTGTGTTGATGCCGACGGTAATCTTCCTTTTGATGTCATTGTTGTTCCTCCCAAGCTGCAAAGAATTAAAGCAGTTCTCGAGGAACTTCTTTTGGATAATGGTTCTGATAACAGATCTGTTGGTGAGTTCTTTGGTCCGGTGTCTGTTGATGCTTCTAGTCTTGGTTCGTTTGAAAATCAGATGCCGTGCCTAGTGCTGTTCCTAGCAGTATGGAACCATTGGCTGTGGAAAAGCGCACAGGAATCAATAATTCTCCTCAATTTCTTGTAACAAAACTGCTAACGAATCTTGATCGTTCAAACACGCGTGTGCATCCTAAGCCATCCAATGTTAAGAAACCGAATGCCAGGAATCATACTGAAAAACATAATGTAAACAATGGTTCATCCACTTCATCTGCCTTGCAAAAATCAACTACAGGATTTGTTTCCAAGCCTGAAAGGTCCTCAGGAACCTCAAACCTGCAACACAAGGACAATTACCACCCATGGAAAATGATAGAATTCTACTGCAAATAATCAACTGTCAAGCATACAAATCATTAGCCATGTAACATAACCAAAATGCATTTTGTGAGCCAACATCATCATGACAATCATGTATGTAAACATGATTTATGCAAACATGGTTTATGCATCCAAACATTTCAGCAACTTGAACATCAGGCCATATTGCATCAAAACCAAAATCAGAAATGGAATTGAGCAGTTTGCATACCAATTGAACTTTTCTGTACAAGAACAACACAGCTGCAGCAGGCGGCAAGCCACTAATAGGCAGCATCAAGCATACATCTTGCAATTCCATTCAGTCTTCAGCAATAGAAGAAATGGCTTGGGATTTGTTCGGCAGCCTGTGATGGATTAGGGTGTCGGAGTTACAATAGAAAGGAAGATCGACTTGATTCACTTTTTGATGCCAAAACCTGCAGCGGAAAGAAATAAAGGTTAAGCATGTCAATCTAGCAGAGCAATCTTATGCAGGTAAGAATACAGGATCAATAGAGATTAGAGCTGTTGAACATAAGAATCAAGTGGTGGGGATGATTAGAACCCTGGCGTTTCACATTGGTAAAGGTCCCAAGGGAGACCGAACTGATTAGGTAATGCATGAATTCATACTTGAAGACAAGAACTTAGCTGACAAGGGCATTGCACAAAATTCCTACGTGATTTGTAGGGTATTTCAAAAGGAAGGTCCTGGTCCCAGGAATGGTGCACAGTATGACTAAACACAATTGAAGTTGGGGCTAAGATAAGCAGGCTTTGAAACTGAAGAAGTGCAGGGAGAATTTGTTGGATTTGTTGGAATTATAGCTGCAAACAACCTACAAGCATAAGCAAGGTGCATAAATCAAACCGTGAGCAACACAATGGAAAAATAACCTACAGCAGTCCAATCCAAAGACATTCGGGAAGTAAAAAGTTTACTGATCTTAAGTCTATTGTGTGGGAAAATGGTGTTTCTGCAACAGCAAAGGAAGCTTCAGCTCCAACAAATTATTTCTAACAGCAAACCCGAAAATCATCAGGCTGTTGCTTTTGCACCTTTGAGGAACCTCACATTTCACTGCAGTAACACAAAATAATTACCAAGCAATTAAAATTCAAAAAGAAATCCCAAATTGGCATTAAGACAAAAGCGAAGAAGAAACTGTATGTCTGTTTACCTTTTTCGGATTTAACAATAAACAGGGCAATCCAAATCTGAGCATCCGAAAAGTAGTTCGTAGGGACGCCCCTTCTGGACCACCGAAGACCAAATCAAGAACCCTAAGCTGCAAATATAAAAAGGAAAAAGGAATCAGTGAGGGAGGGGGCGATTGGGAGGCGGAACAAAATCTCAGAGAAAACCCTAAACACGAAAAAGGATCCAAAATTTGGAGACCACGAAAACCTGAAAGCTAGCAAAGGGAGGCATTTGTAAGCTCGTCATTACTGCCACCGAAGGTGAGTTTTTGATTGAATCCCTCTGAAGCATTTGATAGAGAATGATTGATTGAGTTTGAGAGTGTGAGAGAGATTCGTTGAGGGTGATGAGAGTTGAGGGAGAGCGATTGAGAGCGATAGGGAGAGCGATGGAGAGCGATGGTGAGATAGAGAGAATGGTCGTTTGAGGTCTGGGACGTTCATCTGCGTCCTCACCTTTTCTTTTCTTTTTTGTTTATTCACTATTTGTCCTTTTTTTAAGCAGACCTTTAAACCCCACTAAGTGAACGTTTAGACTTTTTTAAGTGGTCATTAACTATGGTTTATTGGTATTAGTTTTGGTTAAATGCTATTTTGTGTTCCCAATCCCTAACCTTTTGAACCCAACAGCCAGGCGGCTAGGGTCACCTTTTGGGATTTCTCCTTTTTATTTTTATTTTTAATTAATCGTCCATTAAATAGACCACCCCATTTTTATTTTTATTTTAATTCATACTTTAATCTATTTTGGTTTATATATCTAATTTGTTATTTAAATTATAAACAATCATAAGTTGGTCTAGTGGAGAGAGGGTAGTTTCATAGTCTTTAGTGGAGTGGGTTCAATACTCATATGTAGCATTCTATTTCTTTTAGCATTTTTTTTATGTTTATGCTTTATTATACTCATAGTTTCATTATTGTTTAATAACACAAATTTGCTTTCTTTTAATTTCATCATCCATTCAAAACCATTTTAAACTATTAAAATCACATTTTTCTCGATTCAATGTCGAGCCCATTTCCACACCCTTGTAAGTCGATTGCTTTTAAGCATCGCCATCAACCTCACATAGCTTACTCTTGGGCTTTCTTACAATGAGCCGGTTCTCTTGCACTTACACTCATGCATTGCATTATTTGTTGTTTGGGCCCGATTTAATTATTTCATGATTTTGAATCCCCATTTGACAAAATGTACCCCACTTCCCCGATGTGTAATAATTTTGTACTGTTTTATTTCTTTATTTGTTTGATTGTTTAGTTAAATACTAACACAAGAATAAAATCAACCATTTTCAAAAAAATACAAAAATATGACTCGATCCAATGTCGAGTATTTTCTCAATAAACAAATCAATTCATTTCTCCCTCCTATTCTATTTAATTTCTTTCAAACTTTCATCAAACGCTTGATTCAACGTCAAGCCATTTTTTCTAATAAAAACTCAAAAAATATTAATTTATAGTTAAGACCTTTTCAATAAGATGGAAGTGGAACGTGGTGTATACCGCGCACTCCTGAGACTAGGATTCGAGATGTATATCTCGTCAATCCTAACTCTCGCCATCATCCAAACTTATCCACTTTGTTTTCTCTCAAACACTCATTTAAAATTCTCTTGAACATCCATCAATACTTGATCTAGGGTCAAGTCATTTTCACAACAAAACTCAAAATACCTAATTCTTATTCAACACTTTTTCAATAAAGGTGGAAATGGAACATGGTGTATACCATGCACTCCTGAGACTAGGATTCGAGACGTATGCCTCGCCTATCTTAGTTCTCGCCATCATTTAAAATTGTCAAGGTGGTTTCGTCAAACCCTTTCTCAATCAAATCTAAGATACTTAAATCTTATTTAACACTTTTTTCAATAAAGGTGGAAGTGGAACATGGTGTATACCGTGCACTCCTGAGATTAAGATTCGTGACGTATGCCTCGCCTATCTTAGCTCTCGCCATCGTCTAAAATTGTCATTGAGGTTTCTTCAAACCCTTTCTCAATCAAATTCCAAAAATACTTAATTCCTATCTTAACCTCTTTCAATAAAGATGGAAATGGAACATGGTGTATACCGTGCACTCCTGAGGCTAGGATTCGAGATGTATATCTCGCTCATCCAAGTTCTCGCCATCACTCAAAATATATCCAACCAATCAAACTCTTTTCTCGCCGCCGTGCGATTAATCAAAAACCTTTTTCATAAATAAAAGATATATTGTCTTAAGTGATATAAAACAATATTTCGGCCACGATTGTTGAGTAGAGATAAATGACGCTTTTCCGAATGTAGATTTATAAATCCGTTCAATATGTGGTATGCGTCCACTCCTCATCTGTTTTGGGTAAAACAATGTTTTCGTCGATTAATACAGTATAGCTTTCGCTAAAATCGACCAACAAACAAACATTTTTCTACCCAGAACTACGTAAGCCTTGATTTCTCTGTTGAGATACGTAGGAGCAAGATTTATAAATCTTGTCAGGCCCACTAATAAAAAACTTAGGTTTAGTCCTTCGTTAAAAAATCCAAAAACACTTCTTCTCTCTTCTATTCTTTCTTTCCCACTTGATAACTTGAAAAACCTAACATTTCAAACTAACACTAACGCACACGACTGACCTAATGGTTCCCGTTGAGTACAACGGACGTGAGGGGTGCTAATACCTTCCCCTTGCGTAATCGACTCCCGAACCCTGATTTGGTTGCGACGAGCAATAATCATTGTCATTTTGTCTTGGGTTTTATCGATATTTCCCCTTTCCTTTTTAGGAATAAATAAAGTTTGGTGGCGACTCTGTTCAGTCCATCATTGTGAGCGTGCGATCGCGCTTCGCTTTAAAGTCGTATCCCCATTTTTCGAGGTGTGACAGATGACGACTCTGCTGGGGAAGACAAATCCCTAAGCGAGTCAAACCTAGTTAGGACGTTTGTGTGCCTTTGTTTGTTAATTGTGTGGCTTTTCTTTATTGTTTTAATATCTTTATTGTTATATTGGTATTTGCTATATATTGGTTCCACCATGTTGGGCACTTGGATCTTGATTGCAAACCATGTGGGAAAGACTCTACACCCGAGTTTAGAGTGAAAAAACATAAGATAGGACGATGGTTGATTAGTACGGACTCCCGAGGTGGATACTTCGTAAGAGTCGGTACGAGAACCTCACTTAGAGTAGATTCTTTTGCAAATATTGTTGCCCGAGGTGTATACCTCGTAAGCTTCAATGTTTCAAAGGGGTCCATGACTCTAAGGACCTTTTAAAACATTGAACCTTTGGCCAACTAGAAATGATGGTTGCGTAGTATGGATTCCTGAGGTGGATACTTCGTAAGAATCGATACGAGAACCTCGCTCAGAATAGATTCTCTAGATGGAGTTGACGACCGGAAAGTATTTCCCGTAAGCGTCAAACAGTCTTTTGAATCCATGACTCTGAGTACCCTGTCTAGAACCCAGTCGATGGTTGTGTAGTACGGACTCCCGAGGTGAATACTTCGTAAGGGTCGGTACGAGAACCTCACCCAGAATAGATTCCCTTGATGGAGTTGACGACCGGAAAGTATTTCCCGTAAGCGTCAAACATTCTTGTGAATCAATGACTCTGGGGATCCTTTGTAACAAAGCCCTATATCATACCCGGTGAGAACCCCGTTTTGGAAAAGCAATCAAATTTATCAGTACCTTGGACTTTTGAACCTGTGTATTGAAGAAAAGCCACAAATATGCATGGCTTGCATTGCATTCATTCACATTTCATTGCATCCGTATCTCATCATAACGCATGTCATTTTCCAGATAAAATACAAAAAAAAACTCATTCATCCTTTGTCCATGATCAGCAAAGTGATTCCTAACACGCGTTTAGAACAAAGAACCATGTCTCAAGATATGATGGACGAGCTAAGGAAAAGCCAAGAAGCACTGAAGGAGGAACTTAACCTATTGAAGAGCCAAATGAGATGGGTCTTGGAAACCCTGCAAGTCTTGTTGGGAAAAGAGGGTCACCCAATATACACTGCTGCAACAAAGAGAGCTATTACTCCACATCCATCTGGTGTTACCCCAAGTCAAGGGAAATTCCATGTGGAAGCTTCTCATTTACCAGTATATGGCCCTCCCTCAAGACGTCATTATCAACATCCTTTGGCTATTGCTCCTCAAAGTCACCAAAGCCAGGTTCAGAACAAAAATCAGAATCAGAACAAGAGGAACAAGGATCACAATGACTCGATTCCGGTGCCATATAGCAAGCTCTACCCGTAGCTGATCCAAAATGCTTTGGTGACCCCTCGAGCTCTCACACCAGTGTCACCATACCTGCCATGGTACAATCCAAGTGCAACATGTGAATTCCATAAAGGAGCACTGGGACATGACCTGGATTCTTGCTAAGCGCTAAAAGCCTTGGTACGGGGACTGATTAACAAAAAGAGCTTAGTTTTTGAAGAAGATCACCTGAAGATCAAGTGCGGCTACCATACTGGAACAATGGGGCACTCCATCGAGGAATGCAAGAGTTTTACGCTCAAGCTGCAAGGATTGATTGACATAAGGTCACCAACACTTAAGGAGGAAGGCTCAGGTACATATGCCTTGATTTCTGAGCCAGGTAATGGGACAGGGAAAGGACCCTTGAAACCCCTCAAGGTTTTGTACCACAAGGAAGATGTCAGGGATGTGGCTAATGAGCTATCATTATTTCCTGGTAAGAGCATTGAGATACCGTCTTGGATTTCCAATGTCACGACCCATACCAATGAAAGAAAAGGAGAAGTGAGTACTGGATCCAAAAGGGTTGCGTTCAACGATGAGATTGAAGGAAAAGAATTTGAAGATCATCATGCCAATGTCAAAAAGCTTATTGATCCCAACCTTCAAGTTTGAAGAAGTCAATTCCCTAAAGTTGGCAATCATTTGGCTGTCTCAGCATTTCTTTGTAGTTTCCTTGCATGTTGATTGTTAATTGCTTTTAAGCATTGTTATTTTATTTGAATTGGTAAGATTAATGAAAGGTTTATGCATCTTTTGAATTAATCCATTCGTATTCACTCGTTTTTCATTTATGTTAAAAAACAAAAACAAAATACTCCTCTCATTCACTTTTGTTTATCAAACTGTTGTGTTAACAAAGATTGGAAGGAGGATGATGAAAACGAAACACCTGAAATTGTTGCGGTATGCTTTTGAAGAAAACCTTGCCGATGATGTAAGGCATTGTTTCAAATCCCCAAACACTGGAGAGATAAGGAGTTAATCCCTAGTCAACCACTTTGAGCCTAGAAATTGGTGTTTATTTCGGATCTAAAACCCTTAATCTTAACCTGGCGCAGGGTAGTTATGTTCAGATAGTTTGATCGTGCATTCGATCTTTCAAAAAAATCGTCCATATGTACACCCTCCATTTAGGTTCAACCACATGTTATCCTTCGCGCACGTGTTGAAGTGTCGAGGAAGTTAAGAAAAGCTAAAATTAGTGTTGGTTGATCCTTATCCACCAATAATGTGGCAGTCAATACCTTTAAAGAATAAATAAAAAAAAGCCCGCTAAATCAAGTACCACGAAATGACTTAGGCAAAAGTTAGGGCATCCCGATGGACCGAAAGCTTCAAAGAAGCAGTCCAAGAAAAATTAGGGAATAAAGAAAATCAATCAAAAGAGGTCACCAAAATCCTCAACAAAACAAAAAATATAATAAGGTGACTGCCATTTCAAGAAAATTCGTCTTGAATCCTCATCACACCTTCGAACCCTCTTGGAAGTCGAATGCGTGTATTGAATTAACTGAACATAGGAATTGGAGATCATCAAGAAGAAGGGGTGGGTAAAAATAACTTTTGAGCCTTATTTCCTTTTGTTTCAAGAGCCGTGAACCAGACCACGTTACAACCCTTAAAAGACCTAATTGAGGTAGGGTTTATTTTGAAAGCATACTATAACAAGGTTGTGTTAACTTGACTCCAAACGATTTTTGTTAATCATTTGATGGCACCAACTTGCATACTGTGAATGACTTGGTCACCATTGTGTTCTTATCAATGATTCGTTCACTGTATTTCACCCATTCATATCAATAAACTTTGAGTTCAATTTTTTGCATAAGCATTGCATTAAGATTACCATTTGTGAATGCACAATCTTATTTGCGAGTCAACACTTAGCATCAAAGAAATGCCAAATACAGTGGAAGACTTGATGGAGTGAAAGAAGTCTAGTCAGGGGCAAATCACTTTGAGAATCAGTTAATTCGAGCTAGTCACCCTAAGGGTCATCTAGCCAAGAGTAATTTGCTTCAAGAATCAGACCGGGGCAAGCCACCTCAGAGCTCAGTAAGTCCAATCACTCCAAGGTTCATTTAGCCAAGAGTAATTTGCTTCAAGACTTAGATCGGTGCAAGCCACCTCAGAGCTCAATGAGTCCAACTATCCAAGGAAAGTCAGTCAAGAGTCTACCATTCCAACATTTGGATTAGTCAAGTTCAGACCATTGCAAGTTTCAAACACTTGGGGAAGCCATCTCGAGGTAGTCTCGTGGAAAGTTGTTTCCAAACCTACTTTCAAGGTGAACATTTCCAAAGACCCAACAAACTGGGGCAAGATGAGCCACAGAGGGGCAGAACCTCTTTCTTCGTGCTTTCAAACTGCTCAAACAAATTCTGCCATACGTCAACAACTATTGAGTTTAAGACGAGTGCCCGAAAATTATGCTAGCACGATTCATTAATCCTCCAAAAGGATCCCATTGGCAAAGTTGTGGTTATCAAACTGGATAGAATCCTCCTTTGGCAACATCTATCATAAAATATTTGGTTGAGTTCTCGGTGTTGAGGAATCATGAGCTTCCATAAAAAGCCTTTACAAACTCCCAGTCTGCCCAGTGTCAGCATTCTCATAATCATGATCATTCATATATCATGCATAAAAGGAAATTCAAATCATGCATAGCCGAAATGTACTTCGTGCTCATTATGCATTGACCTAGGTTTTATCGTTGATCCTATGTCTTTTGACCTCTAATTCCAGTTTGTCTGTGGTATCCTTGAACCAACATCCGGTTTTCGCAGTCATTTTCAAGTCCAATTGTTGTTGAACTTGATTCCAGTGTCAGGTCATATTTGAACCTGTTCTGAAGATTTTTTCTCTCTGTTTGTTCAATCCTATTTAGGTCATATATGAACCTGTTGTTGAGCTTTATTCCGGTGTCAGGTCATACATGAACCTGTTCTGAAGTTTTTTCCTTTCGTTCAATACTATTCAGGTCATATATGAACCTGTTGTTGGGCGTTATTCCGGTGTCAGGTCATACATGAACCTGTATTGAAGATTTTTTTCTCTGTTTGTTCAATACTATTCAGGTCATATATGAACCTGTTGTTGAGCTTTATTCCAGTGTCAGGTCATACATGAACCTGTACTGAAGAATTTTTTTCTCTGTTTGTTCAATCCTATTCAGGTCATATATGAACCTGTTGTTGAGCTTTATTCCGGTGTCAGGTCATACATGAACCTGTTCTGAAGTTTTTTCCTTTTGTTCAATACTATTCAGGTCATATATGAACCTGTTGTTGAGCTTTATTCCGGTGTCAGGTCATACATGAACCTGTACTGAAGATTTTTTTCTCTGTTTGTTCAATACTATTCAGGTCATATATGAACCTGTTGTTGAGCCTTATTCCAGTGTCAGGTCATATATGAACCTGTTCTGAAGATTTTTTCTCTGTTTGTTCAATACTATTCAGGTCATATATGAACCTGTTGTTGAGCTTTATTCCGGTGTCAGGTCATATATGAACCTGTTCTGAAGAGTTTTTTCTCTGTTTGTTCAATACTATTCAGGTCATATATGAACCTGTTGTTGAGATTTATTCCGGTGTCAAGTCATATATGAACCTGTTCTGAAGAGTTTTTTCCCTTTGTTTGTTCAATACTATTCAGGTCATATATGAACCTATTGTTGAACCTTATTCCAGTGTCAGGTCATATATGAACCTGTTCTGAAGAGTCTTTCTCTATGATTGTTTCAGTGTTGTCAAGTCATATATGAACCTGCTGATGAGCTTTCATTCCAGTATTACCAGGTCATATATGAACCTGTTTGATACACTCTTTTTGTATTTTGCTGAGTTTGTTAGGTCATATCTGAACTTGCTGTCAGAACTTCTTGATATTCCCCAGCATTGTCAGGTCATATATGAACCTGTTGTTGTGCTTTATGCCGATATTGTCAAGTCATATATGAACCTGTTGTAGCATTTTTTCCTTTATTCGGATATAGTAAGTCATATGTGAACTTACTACCGAAATCCCTTGTATTCCAAGTACCGTTTATCAAATTTAACTTTGAGTACTCCCCGGTGTGTCTGACTCTCCAGCAAGTTTTGTTTTCCCCAGCAAATTTGTTTTTTACCATTTGTCTGTTTCCCTGTGGACCACCAGCATTCCCCACAGATTGGTCTGTCTAGTGGCATCTCCTGTTAAGGGTCCACCATATCCCTAGCAGATAAAAATTAAAAAAAGAATCACGCATATCATATCATATCATGCATTTCATATCATATCATATCATATCATATCACATCATGTCATAGGGATTCAGGATCAAAATCCGGGTCTTCTTAGTATTTAACCATCTCCCACTAATAAAAAACTTAGGTTTAGTCCTTCGTCAAAAATCCAAAAATATTCTTCTCTCTTATATTCTTTCTTTTCCCACCTAATAAACTGAAAAGCCTAACATTTCAAACTAACATTAACACACACAACTGACCTAATGGTTCCCGTTGAGTACAACGGACGTGAGGGGTGCTAATACCTTCCCCTTACGTAATCGACTCCCGAACCCTGATTTGGTTGCGACGACCATATCTTATCCTTTCTTTTATCTTGGGTTTTATCGATATTTCCCCTTTCCTTTTTAGGAATAAATAAAGTTCGGTGGCGACTCTGTTCAGTCCATCATTGCGAGCGTGCGATTACGCTTTGCTTTGAAGTCGTATCCCCATTTTTCGAGGTGCGACAATAGGCTGCTTCACCTAGGTCCTTCATAGAAAAGCATTTCCCCAACCAAGACTTTACTTGTTGCAGGGTAGGGATATCGATTCCAATGAGTAATATGTCATCTACATATAATACCAGGAATACGATCATGCTCCCACTAACCTTCTTGTAGACATAAGGCTCATTTTCGTTCTTGATGAAACCATACAGTTTTACTGTTTCATCATAACGAAGATTCCATGAGTAGGTCATAGGCTCATCTTGATCCATGAGTAATACATCACCTTAATCAGATATCCATATATCTTAGGTAGGTGACGTATCCTGCCTGACCTACGTTGGTCTTGTTCTACTTTAGTAGGTTGCTCTTACACAACTACTTGTGTTTCCTGCTCTAATTCCTCCATAGGTGTATCGATACTTTGTGATTCTTGAATTTTTTCAAGTTCTACTTTCCTCCCACTGATTCCTTTGGAAATAAAATCCCTTTCTAGGAAAACTCAAGTTCGAGCGACAAACACTTTGCCCTCAGAAGGATTGTAGAAATAATATCCTCTTGTTTCTTTAGGAGACCCCACAAATAAGCATTTGTCAGATTTGGGCTCAAGCTTAGTTGAAATTTGTCGTTTCACATAAACTTTGCAACCCCATGTTGGTGTAAGCCCTAGAGGCCAATACTTTTGGTACTTGTATCGAATTATTTAAAGGCATTTTCTTTATTATGGTTGATTAATAAAGTCCCTGGAATAGAGAGTCCGTTTAATGTATTAAGTGTGACTTAATCATGAAGACACATTAAACATAAGGACACTATTCTTAAAGTATCCGTAGTCGAGCTTTAGTGTGAAGTGGGATAACATTAAAGCATTAAGACTATTATGTTTGTAGACTGATGATCACATCTCATGGATCATGGATAAAGAGTTATCAAGTCTTAAACATAGGTATGAATATTAGGAGTAATATTTATACCGGATTGACCCGCTATGAGAATACTATATAGAAATTTATGCAAAGTGTCATAAGTTATTCTCATGGTGATAATAGTGTATACCACTCTTCGACCTGAAACCACTATGGATCCTAGATGTAGAGTCGAGTGCTTTATTGCTAATCCAACGTTGTCCGTAACTGGATAACCATAAAGACAGTTGATGGGTACTCCACGAAGCATGCTGAGGGACATGAGTGTCCTAGATGGAATTTGCCAATCCTACGTAACAGGATAAATGTCTATATGCCAAATATTGAACTGGACAAGGGTGACACGGTCTATACCTTGTGTTCAATATAGACATAAGGGCAAAGGGGTAATTATATACATAATTATTATCACAGGAGGTTTTGTCAGATCACATGACATTTTCGTGACTTGGGTAGCAGTGATGTGTTGCTAGATACCGCTCACTGTTTATTATGTTAAATGCGTGATTTAATATAATTGCCAACGCCGCGAAAACCTATAGGGTCACACACAAAGGACAGATTGATGAGAGATAGAATAATTAAGGAACATCGTAAGGTACAGTGTACTTAAGTAGAATACGAAATATGGTAAGGTACCAAATACTTAAGTGATTTTGGCATTTTATGAGATATGGGCCAAAATGCACTTAAGTGGGCTTTTTGGCTTGAAGCCCACACAAGTGGTTCTATAAATAGAACCCCTTGGGTAGAAGCATTGTAACTCACTGAGACAGAAAACACAACTGAAGAGTTGGAATTTCGTATATCTCTCTCACTCAAAGCCTTCATTCATAACAGCTAGCACTGTGATTGAAGGAATCCGTTCGTGTGGATTGAGTAGAGACGTTGTCATCGTTCAACATTCGTGATCGCCCCGTGGATCTGTATCAAAGGTTTTGATCATTATCAGAGATCTGCACCAAAGGTTTGAATCGCCACAAGAGGTAACGATTCTATCACTGATCATGCCCATTCGTAAGGATCACTAAATGGAGAAATTTTTAAATTGCCATCCAAGGCGCAACGGAATTTAAAAATTTCTCCATTTAGTGATCCTTACGAATGGGCATGATCAGTGATAGAATCGTTACCTCTTGTGGCGATTCAAACCTTTGGTGCAGATCTCTTGAAACGACCAAAACCTTGGATACAAATCCACGGGGCGATCACGAACGTTGAACGATGACAACGTCTCTACTCAGTCCACACGAACAAATTCCTTCAATCGCAGTGCTAGCTGTTATGAATGAAGGCTTTGAGTGAGAGAAAGAGGGAAACAAAATTCCAAGTCTCTACTTGAATTCTGTCTGAGTGGATTGGAGTGACAATGCTTCTACCCAAGGGGTTCTATTTATAGAACCACTTGTGTGGGCTTCAAGCTAAAAAGCCCACTTAAGTGTATTTTGGCCCATATCTTATAATATGCCCAAAATCACTTAAGTATTTGGTACCTTACCATATTTCGTCTCCCACTTAAGTGCACCGTACCTTACGGTGTTCCTTAGTTACTCTATCTCTCATCAATCCGTCCTTTGTGTGTGACCCTATAGGTTTTCGCGGCGTTGGCAATTATATTAAATCACGCATTTAACATAATAAACAGTGAGCGGTATCTAGCAACACATCACTGCTACCCAAGTCACGAAAATGTCATGTGATCTGACAAAACCTCATGTGATAATAATTATGTGTATAATTACCCCTTTACCCTTATGTCTATATTGAACACAAGGTATAGTCCGTGTCATCCTTGTCCAGTTCAATATTGGGCCCATAGACATTTATTCTGTTACGCAGGATGGGCAAATTCCATCTAGGACACTCATGTCCCTCAGCATGCTTTGTGGAGTACCCATCAACTGTCTTTATGGTTATCCAGTTACGGACAAAATTTGGATCAGCAACAAAGCACTCGACTCTACATCTAGGATCCATAGTGGTTTCAGGTCGAAGAGTGGTATATATCACCATGAGAATAACTTATGACACTTTGTATAACTTTCTATATCGTATTCTCATAGCGGGTCAATCCGGTATAAATATTACTCCTAATATTCATACCTATGTTTAAGACTTGATAACTCCTTATCCATGATCCATGAGATGTGATCATCAGTCTACAAACATAATAGTCTTAATGCTTTAATGTTATCCCACTTCATATTAAAGCTCGACTACGGATACTTTAAGAATAATGCCTTTATGTTTAATGTGTTCTCATGATTAAGTCACACTTAATACATTAAACGGACTATCTATTCTAGGGACTTTATTAATCAACCATAATAAAGAAAATGCCTTTAAATAATTCGATACAAGTACCAAAAGTATTGGCCTCTAGGGCTTACACCAACAGTGGCTTACTCTGAAGTGGAAATGTTATTTTTCAGAAACCTTATCGTGTTAAATTAATACACACCCTATCATAAGCACTTGCTATAAGACGTTCCATTTTTGGGAAGCACATTGAGAATTGCATCATAATTTTTGTTTGTTCCCGTATAACTTTGTGTATGATTCCTTATGCGTCATAATCTCTTGTATAAGATGACAACAAACAAACTGGTAGTCGTTCTCTCCTTTATCGAGCAAACCCGAAACAACTCAAAAACCATAATTGTCGTCACCTTAAACATTTATAATCCGCTCAATGTATTTGTGCATAAAAAGCGGCATCACTTGAATGTGTTTGATTTTTGGTAATGGCGGTGGATAAGATGGTTTGCTAACGTGAACACCCTTGAAAACACTTTTTTGGGATTTTGGAGTCAGAGAATCCGAAAAATATGAGTCAACATGTTCATAATATGAAGGAGACTGTCGCATGGAGTTGTCACTTTGTGTCGGTTTGACCTTTTTACGGTCACCCTTTGTTTTAACTGGTTCCAACAGTGGTTTAAAATTCATTGTTTATGGATAGGGAATCTTCCTCAATTTCTCTTTGATGTGCAATTTCATGATGTCATCAGCTTTCATGAATATCTCTTGGACCACTTCCCACTCGATCATGATAAATATGTTTGATTTATCATCCTTCATCACACCATCATCATAAAAGCAAAGCCTTTTCCAGTGAGTGCAAACTTCATCCATACGTATCGGTTTTTCAAGCTTCATATTCATTGAAATTAAACAAGCAGCACATGGAAGGCTGTACATATTCCTAAGTGTACAACCATACTTTAAGCTATCTGAACCTTCTTATTTGCTCGCCTGGCTTCGTGAAAAATAAAATTCAATGTCGTCTGAGATACGTTGCTAACCAACTGTGAATAAATGATGTTGTCTTTGAATTGGTGTTCTAACATAGTAATGCACCGACCAAAAGACATATGCATGTCATTATGTTAGTTTTGGAGGATTTAGTTCACGTTATACCAATCTTGACAAAAATAACCTTTACTGTTTCCCAATCAAATCTTCAGTCTAGCATGTGCAAATTCAACTATGTTAGTTGTTGTATTCCCAAAGTGTCGAACCTGATCGGTCTAGGCACAAACAATCTTATTTTTAACCTGATCCAAAATAGTTCCTTCAACATATTTCAACAAATATGGATATCTCGAACACACACTCTTGAAATGTATTACAAATTTGACATATAATTCTTTCGTGGAAGAATTTATTACACCATTCCATGCATCCATTATATTTTCCACCACCACACCAGGTTTGACCATTTTTCCATCTTCAAGTTTGACTTGTTTGATTCCTACCGCAGGTTTTAATCGACTTCTCACATTTTTCGTTATGTATACTTACAAAGTAATGCGAACGATATAGGAAACACCATTGCAACCAAATTCATCAATGCAATGTTGCGGTCAGTGATTATTACTTACATGTTTTCTTGGTCTTTTAACATAGTCTTTCACATTTCCAAGTCCGTGTAACATTGTCCTCTTTTTCATATTCCAAAAATGATAAATTGACTGAAAAAGTCATCTTCGTAGAAGTAGAACAAAAAATTTATAGGAGTGGAAGTCTATACTTGTTTGTTTTGTATGTTAAATCAATTATGAGCACAGTGGAAAAAGTGTTGTACAACTTGATGGAATCGGGATAACTCTAAAATATATCTTGGACGGCGACTTTGCCCTCACAAACTCTGCACCTAGAAACATAGTCGTCATCTTCCAACAGTTTCAACGATGGTTGCATCTCATATCTTTGTCCTCTTATCGCCTTGTTGTTTCAAGCACACACATTGTATATCTTCTTGATATTTGAAACATTTAGAGGGTTTTTCGTTTACAATATACGAGTATGTTTTTCGGCGCCATCATGTTTAATGTCATGTTCGAAACAAGTTCGCTCTCCCCCGGAACAAGGCGACATACAATGGGATGACCGACTAGCTTGTCAGTCATCGCATGATTATGTATACCAGAAATCACATTAATTTTCCATGTTTCAATCGTCATATGGTATCCATGCAATTTAAACGGACACTCACATTTTCTCGATCCCGTGTCATATCATTTCAACTTCCTAATCCGTGGTCGATACGTGTCACTTCTTTCACATCTCATTGTTACAAATTCCTATCTTCTATCCAAACCATTGTCAGACTTTACAATTACAACTCCAAACCTTAATTTCTCAGCCTCCATGCAGACCCATTGTAGCATATGTTCACGAACAATAAACTCTTGTTTATTCATAAATTATGCATGAACATCTACCTAAACAACGACCTATCGAGCACCTGGTTTATCATCAACATTCACTTCATCCAATTTAACATCATGCTTCATTTCAACCGGCTTAACATCCACACTCACACTCGCAATAAATTTGGGAAACATATTCGGGTGCACCATATCTAATAATACCAATAACATAAAAAAATTTCAAAACTCAACCTATCAGAACAATTCAGATATACATATCGAGACCACATCAAACTTTATTTGGAGATGCATATCCGAATTCAATATTTTTTAGCTCAAAAATTAGATTAATGCAAGGAATGAGGGATGACATGAATGAACTTTACCTGCAATTTCAGATTATTTTCCTCTCTTTGATGTGATGAAATACAAGAATCATGTTTTGGTGTTGAAAAGTTGATTGTGAATGAGAGAAATTTGCTATGGGTTTTGAAAAATTGAGGCTTTTTCCAGCACGAAGAAGAAAATCATGCAAAGAAGTGTTTTATCCAATTTCTCGCATGACATTTCCAGATATACATCTCCGGAAGTCACTGAGGCGTTAATTAAATCAACTTACTGAATAAAAACACCATAAATGAGTACATGGGGTATTTCAAAGATGCATATCCGAATACACCTAATTAATATACGGAGATGCATCTTCGGACCATATTTTGTTCAAAATGAGGTGAATCTCAGAAAAAAGAAGTCTAATATGATTTTGAATGTGTTTGAAGATGCTTCTCCAAATATATGAATGACATTTTAAGATGTGCAATATGTGCAATATGTGCAAATAGCATAAAAAAATGCAAGTTTAAATTGTAGGAACAAAATTAGCATAGTGGGCTACAACAAAAGCCTTGATTTATATTGGGCCTATAACTTGGTAGTATATTTTCAATTTTTGTGGGATAATAAATATGGACGCAATTTACCCTCACCTTTATATCTCTCACTCCCATATTTTGGTTGAATTTATAATTATATCCTTTCAATTTTAATTTTGTTTGCAATTTTTTCACAATCATTTATGCATATTTAGTATAAATATGTGATAAAAACATAGTTTAAAACGTATAGATGTAACTTTTTCATATTTCAAATAAATATGCAGAAGTTTTATTAAAAAATGCAGAGTGATTTTCAAACAAGTAGAATAGTCTATTTTATTTTATAATATTTTATACTAAATATGCATATATACATGAAGTTAATGTATTTTCCTCACTTGACGAAACATACATATAAAAAAACAAATTCGAATATTAGCTAACATCTCCACTACCTAAAATGAAAGATAGGTTAAATTCCCCAATTTGAAAAAAAAAATTGATTACTCCAACTCAATTTGAGGATTAGAAAAGTCTTTAAATGTGAAGACTTTAAAGATCTAGAACATACTATAAATGAGAAAATAAATCTCTAATCACATGTTTAAGGAATCAAGGTTGTTGTTTACTATTTGAACCTCACATATTAATGAAAACCCCAGGTGCATGTAGATTGGAATAATTTATTCTGTATGGGCTACACTATCGAAGTGATTCTTCTGTTAGATCTTATAAGTGATTCTTACATTAAAATATAATTATTTCTTCAATACTACTAGTTATAATTAATGTGTGACATTTTCTAAACCAAGAAATGGGTCCAACCCACTTGCCCTGCTTGGAATATGGTCCCATTAATAATTGACTTATTCCTACCTGACCTTTATAATAATAATACTCATATACTATAAATAAGCTTTTAATGTACATTTATATTATCTCAAAGGATACTCCAGTAGTTTTATATTCACCACCTTCTACAATTTCAATATCCTCGAACCTATTTTCGATAAAAATAAAATGTTGTTGACCATCCCATTCCAAGCGGTGCATAGATTTTTATTGGACCATGTTAACCTAAGAACAATACGAGTATTAGTTAAGAATAACAAATAAAAGTTTTATATTGAAAATAATACTTTAATTCTTAGTTGGGCTATAATATTTTTTAACATAACATTGTTAGAAATATCGATAAAGTTGAATGGATTCAATACTAAATCGTGAATGAAGTCATTTTTCTTAAAAGTATTTTAGCACTCTCTTTATATCTTAGAATTGAAAGCAGAAATATCTAAAATTATTCAGTCTTATATCGAATTTGTGCAAGACCAACGAAAACTCGATTTATAGCGACGAGTGTTTGGAATTCATGCAAGAGGATATTCGATTTTGTTATGATGATTTTCTGAATTTGGAGTGATATATTTATAGGTCATGCATGTGTTGTTTCATAAGGTTGCGACCCTTGATGAAACAACATCTTTTAACTAAAAGTTGGATTGTTTTTGAAGATTGCATATCTTCATTCCGCAACAACATTTCACGAAGTGTTGCTTCTCTTCGAATTCAAAAATTCAAACGTATGCATCGATCAAAACGAGAGCAATATGAGACCGGTCGAAGGCGCCACTAGCCTCCACTAGCGCCTCTACGCCCATGTCCTCAGACCCGGTCCCGAAGCCGGAGTTGGAGTCGGAGCCGGTGTCGCCGGTGGCGACACCGGCCAGAGGCATATGAATGAGACAAGTTGCATAATGCTTGAGACCATCACTTTTGTCCATATGACACTTTATCCTCTTTTGTCCTTCTGTTGAGTTAATGTTCTTAACTCTTTATAAAGGCTTTGAATGTGAGTAAAACATCCAAAATGAGACTATTTCCCTTGCATTTATTAACATTTACTCCATTCCATTTTTTTTATCATTTTGGAACATACACACATGAACATTTAATATTCATGAATTTATAACAATCCCTCACTTGTTCCAATAATGACAAAGAATGTTAGTACAATTAGGTATTTTTCGATTTAAAAATTAATGTTAGTACAATTAGGTATCTTTTGATTTAAAACTTAACCTTAGTAAAGACAACTCAAAGTGTACTCAGAATGTTAGGTAGCAATGCTTTTAAACCATTAATCTATGTGAATAAACCAGCCTTACTTTACACACATTCTTTAAGGGTTCTTCACCTACATTTCTTTCCTATCACTTATTTATGGCCATATGCTTTCCCGTTTCATGAATTTTCATGAGAGAAACTCCAACTCTCACTTTGAGACAACACCATCTCAAAATTCACATAGGTAAAGTTTATATTGTATCCTTTTCCATGAGACACATATCTTTGGTATTGAACTTCATTAAGTGTTTAAATAAAAACTCAACCCTCATTTTAAAAATCAACATTATCACGAAATGTTCGATAAACATCCAAATCAACGACTTGTTGTTACCCATTGAAATTCGAGGTTAATGTTTTGTTAACGTAAGATTGGATTATCGTCGCTGTCGGAACTCTTACTCAAAGAGTTTCAACCCCAAAGCCACTCGAGGTTATTTTTACTAAGTCTCTGGCCAGTGACTTAGTAAATGGATCAGCCAAATTATAGCTCGTTCGTATATAGGTGAGTAAAATGATTCCATCTTTAATCAATTTTCTCACAAAGGAATGTCTAAGTCATATGTGTCTATACTTTCCTTTATACACTTCCATGAACGCTCTAGCTAAAGTGGCTTGGCTATCATAATTTATCAACACCTTTGAAATATTATCTTTTGCCAATGGAACTTCTAATAGAAGGTCCCTCAACCATTCCGCTTCTTGACTGGCGGAAACAAGAGCCTCGAATTCTAATTCCATGGTTGAAAGAGTAATGCATGTTTGTTTCTTGCTCTTCCAAGAAATTGCTCCTCCAGCTAGTGTAAATATCCACTCAATTGTGGATTTATGATCTCCAATATTGGATATCCAACTTGCATCAGTATATCCTTATAGTATGTCGGGAAACCTGCCATAGTGAAGGCCAAGATTTTTGGTCTTTTGTAGATAGCCAAAAATCCTTGTGATTTCCTTCCAATGTTCTTTATTTGGATTACTAGTGAATCTACTCATTTTACTAACTACAAATGATATGTCTGGTCTGGTACATTGCACTAAGTACATAAGACACCCTATTGCACTTGCATATCCCAATTGAGTCAATACTATTCCATTGTTCTTTTGAAGTTTGACAACATGATCAAAATGAGTGGTTACTTCCTTAAAATTTAGGTGTTTGAACTTATCAATAATTTTTTCAATATAATGTGTTTGACTAAGTTCGTAACCCCCACTATTTCTCCTTACCTTGATCTCTAAAATTATGTCAACTAATCTAATATCTTTCATCTTGAATGTGGAAGTTAAAAACCTTTTTGTCTCTAAATTCCATCCATGTTGTTGCTAATTATCAACATGTCATCAACATATAGATAAAGGAATATTACAATATTTTTTGTACCTTTGTGTATAAACACTTGTCACATAAGTTGAGAGTAAATCCATTTGAAAGTATGACAAAATTAAATTTTTGATGCCATTGTTTTGGTGTTTGTTTTAGTCTATATAGGGATTTGACAAGTTTACACACCTTTTGTTCATTTCCAGGAAGCACGTAGCCTTCTGGTTGTTCCATGTAGATTTCCTCATCGATATCTCCATTTAAGAATGTTGTTTTAACATCCATTTGATGAATTGTAAGTTCATTCAAAGAGGCTAAGGCAAACAATATTCTAATTGTTGGTGTTCTTGCCACCGGTGTATATGTGTCAAAGTAAGCAACACCATGTTTTTGTCTAAATCCTTTTGCTACTAATCTTGCCTTATATGTGTTTAATGTACCATCACTATGATACTTATTTTTAAACACCCACTTGCATCCAATGGGCCTTGATCCCTTTGGTAAGTCAACAAGTTCCTAAGTGTGATTTGACGTGATTGAATCCATTTCATCTTGGACAACATCTTTCCAAAAGGAAGAGTCTCTCGAAGCCACTGCTTCCTTGTAAGTTTTAGAATAATGTTCTACTTGAATAATAATAATAGTAATATTTTGTACATAATTCTCACAGTTTTCTTTAACTAGATAAAAAGAAATAAGTTGAGAATCAATTTCGTTTGGTCCTAGATCCTTTGTTTTCCGGACTCTTTTGCTTATCTTAGGCTCGAGTTGTGTTTCAATGATCCGAGAGGTACTTTCGGATTGTAGCTCGATACTCCGAGAATAATCTTCATCACGAGATTCTTTGTTTGCGGGATACTCAGATTCTTTATCGTTAGTAATAAGGTTTTCAAAGAATTCTTCATCCCAGGATTCAACGATTACATTAGACTCTAAGTTTAAAAGTCTATATGTTTTACTATTTGGTGCATAACCTATTAAGGCACATTTTATACCTCGAGGACCTAATTTGGTTCTCTTAAGATCCATATTTTTATAGTAGGCTACACACCCCCACACTCTGAAGCAACCGATATTTGGTGCTCTGCCTTTCCATAACTCACATGGGGAAATACCGGTTTTCTTCAAAGGAATTCTGTTAATTATGTGGCAAACGGTTAGTAAGGCTTCACCCCACAAATTAAATGGAAATTTGGAATGTAATAACATGACATTCATCATCTCTTGATATGTTTGACTCTTTCTCTCGGCTATACCATTTTTTTTATGGTGTGCGAGGTGCAGAGCATTCATGTATAATGTCATGTTCTTCACAAAATGTATCAAATTCTGTAGAAAAATATTCACCACCCCTATCACTCCTAAAGACTTTAATTATTCTATTTAATTTATTTTCTACTTGTGCTTTGTAAATTTTAAAGGCATTGAAAGTCTTAAAAGGTATACATATGTGAACCTAGAAGAATTATCGATGAATATAATGAAATATTTGTTTTCCCCACGGGTTAGGTTAACATGCCATTAAATTCGCACAAATCTGAATGTACAATATCAAGGAGATTTATATGTCTTTCTACCCTTTTGAAAATTTTCTTAATCATCTTTGATTTAACGCATAATTCACATTATTCGAAATCATTTATATTACATCAGATCAAACCAGATTTAATTAGTCTCTTCATAGAACTAATATCGGTATGTGCTAATCGATTATGCCATAAAGAAACAAACTCAAGCATGTAAGTATAATTAGAAATTTCATTAATAATATTGTCGGTAGTACATAGTTTGATCGTTCCCTCAACGTAATATCCTTTTCCTATAAATATACCATTACAGGTCAATATAAGTTTGCCCGATTCATATAAAGTTATAATTCCCGGTTTACCCAATAAAACCCCACTAACAAGATTCCTATTCATATTGGGGACATGAAGCACATTAACAATAGTGACTTTCTTTCCAGAAGTGAAGTTTAGTTCGACGGATCCGGTTCCAACAACTTTAGACCGTACTTCATTTCCTATTTGTACTTCATGTCCATCATTGGCCTCAAAATAGGTTTTAAAAGCAGCCATGTCATAAGAGACATGCACTCTAACACATGTGCCATACCACCATCCTTGCATTTTGCCTTTGATTGCCATAATTTCTCTTACCATAGGGACTATGTCGTCATTTACATGAACAACATTCATCTCATTTTTGACTTATTTTTCCTGCAATCTCGAGCATAACGTTCGGGTTTTCCACACACAAAACAAACGCTTTTCAAACCTTTAGGATCGCCAGAATGTTTGAACTTTTTATGTTCCTTTTTAGGTCCAAAATGACTCTTCATGCCATCATGTTTCCTTTTTCCTTTGTTGGTCACAACATTGGCTTTGGAAAGACCAACATATTTTGATTTCTCTTTTTCCTTCGATTCCTCTTCGATTCAAATGTATTTCTAGAGAGAAATCCTTAGAACTGTGCAACAATTTCTTTCTATAACCTTTCCACGAAGTTGGAAATTTGTAATGATTGCAACAACTTGAAAGGTTTCAGGAATGTCTATTTTCACGACTTTTATTTTATTCACAAGAACCTTTAATTCGTGCACCTGGGGAAGAATGGAATTGAAATCTATAAATTTAAAATTAAAGTATTTAGAAATTAAAAACTTCTTTGCACCTTTCTCTTCAGCCTTGAATTTAAACTCGAGCGTCTTCAAAAATTTTGTTGCTGACTGAGTATCCATATATAGACCGTAGAGACAATTTAACAGCGTATTCAGAATATGTCCATGGCATAGCAATTCGTCCTCCTTACGTTTCTTACGCTCCTTCTTGAGTTCATCAAAGTCATCCTCGGTTGGTTCAGGAATTGGTGTTAAGTCAGGATCTAAGACATAGTGAACCTTCAGAGCGGTAAGTAGGAATGTCATCCTATTTTGCCATCTGGTGAAATTGGTTCCATCAAAGCGATCCAACTTTACGAGGTCTTGGTTCATAACTTTGATGCTTGTAACTGTAGCGTCGGAAGCCATTATAGTATTACTTTTAAGATTGTTAGAAATATCGTTAAAGTTGAATGGATCCAATACTGAATCATGAATGGAGTCACTTTCCTTAAAATTATTTCAAGCACTCTCTTTATGTCTTAGACTTGGAAGCAGGAATACCTAGGATAATTTAAGCTTATATCAAATTTGCGCAAGACCAACGAAAACTCGATTTGTAACGAAGAGTGTTTGGAATTCATGCAAGAGGATATTCAGTTTTGTTGTAATAACTTTCTGAATTTGAAATGATGTATTTATAGGCCATGCATGTGTTGTTTCACAAGGTTGTGATCATTGATGAAACAACACCTTTTAACTCAAAGTTGCATTGTTTCCAATCATTGCCTATCTTCATTCCTCATCAACATTTCACGAAATGTTACTTATCTTCAAATTTAAAAATTCAAACATATGCATTGACCAAAATGAGAGCAATAATGTCGCCTATAAGTCGCCACTAGGGCCTCTAGACCCACACTCTAGAACCCAGAGCCGGAGCCGGTATCATCGGTAGTGACACCGGCGAGAGGTGTATGGATGAGACAAGTTGCATAATGCTTGAGACCACCACATTTATCCATGTGGCACTTTATATCCTCTTTTGTCCTTTTGTTGAGTTAATGTTCTTTACTCTTTATAAAGGCTTTGAATGTGAGACTATTTCCCTTACGTTTATTAGCATTTACTCTATTCCACTTTTTTTTTATCATTTTGGAACATACAGACATGGACATTTAATTTTCATGAATTTATAACAAACATCTCTCTTTATAAAAAAATACTCATTAGTCACATGATTTTTACGCCACAAACCCTAAATTAGTGACATGAACAAACACGTTGGAGGAGCGCATGAGGCAACTAGTTGTCACGTGAAAAATACGTCACGACTTTGTCATGCGAAAATCACGTCACCAATATGTTTATAAGAATATGTGCAGAAACCGCCACCACCACGTTCCTTCAAGTTTTTGTTGTTATTGTTGTTGTTTCAAAATGCTATAACTTTAGGTTGTCGATTTGAAATGTTTTTGTTGTTGTTGCTGTTCGAATTGAAACCATCACCAGCCTTTGAAATTGTTGATTTGAATTGTCATTTGAAACATTTTTGAAGTTGTTGCAGTTCGATTTGAAAACATGATCACCATTCGAAACCGTTAATTTGGGTTTCCGATTTAAAATATTTTTGTTGTTGTTGTTGTTCGATTTGAAACCACCACCACCATTTGAAACCGTTGATTTTAGTTGCTGATTTGAAATGTTTTTGTTGTCTTTTTCTTTGAAAAAATGTGTGAGAGAGAAAGAGAAAGAAGTTGGTGGAAGGTGACGAAGAGAGAAGAGTGGAAGAGAAAAAAGATGGTGGAAATTGAATTTTGACAAAGAGCAAGTAACCGTGTTCTTTTATTTTCTTTTTTCAAAGAAGTTTAGCGATGTGTTTTTCACGTTATAAAGTCTTTTTCTCAAATTTTAAAATCCTCCATGTGAAAACCTGATTTTTGTATTTTTTTGAATTTTAAATGTTTAACGACATGAAAATCATACCACAACTTTGCCACATGAAAATCACGTCATTAATATCTACATAGGAGTAAGTGCATAAACCACCACCACTACATGAAAACCTGACCTTCATTTTCTTTTTAATTTTAACTGTTTAGCGACGTTAAAATCAAGGCATAATTTTACCACAAAGAAATCACGTCATTAATATGTATATAGGGATAGATGCAAAAACCACTACCACGTAAAAATCTGATTTTTTTATTTAAAATTTTAAATATTTAACAATGTGAAAATCACGTGCCAACGTCTTCTTTTAACGATATAACTTTCTCGTGGCAATATCTCATGTTTTGCCGGAACTATTTTCTTTCTCTCTCATTAAATAATTTTTTTTTGTATATAATAAATGACATATTTTATTACTATTATATTTAGACATATTAAGTAAACGCTATAAATGAAACAAAACTATGGTCACATAGGTCACTAAGTGCATACTTTGATTTAATGCAATTGATCAAATATTGCTTTTATTTCAAAATTAGATTTGTTTTAGGAACGAAAGATAAAATTAAATAAAACTTTATCTTTGTACTCTTGTAAAACAAATAAATCTAAATTTATTATTTTTTAATATGTGTGTCTAAACCTAAAATAAAATAAAAAAAGGAATGTACGAGGTGAAGAATTTAAATTAAATTATAACATCATTTTATTGAATAATTAAAAATGACAACATCGTATTTTTATTTTAAAAAAGAGTAAGTATGAACGGATAACTATCCTCTTTTTTCTAAGATTCCTAAAATATACTAATCGATTTAATGAAGCATCAATTAAATAATTCAACAGATATAAATAAAGACCTTTCATTAAACTTAAATGAGTGATTTAATCAATTCATCACGGTTTAATAATACATAAAACTCAATTAAATAATTTATCTATAATATTTAATATCAATTGAGTATCATATAATTTATATGAATTTATATTTGATTAATCAAACCAAGAGTAGAAGAGGGACAAAAATAAGAGAATATTTTTTGAATGGAGGGAAATAATAGTAGTATTAGAGATAAAAGAAAAAAAAATCTATTTAAAAATGATAGGGAGATTAAGATTTGACTTGAATGAGAGGAATGTTTAATGTAGGTCCAATTTAAGAATTTTTTTTTTAAATATCCAGAATTTTTAAAATTTTTTCAAAATTAATCATTTTTTCAAAATTAACCATTTTTTCAAAAATATTATACAAATGGGCAAAATTTGCCCTAAATGTGTACATAGGCGCCACCCTAGTTGGCGCCTACCCTTAATGGGTAGGGCAAGTCGCCACTAGGAGTGGCGCCTACACCCATTCCCAATTTTTTTTTTTTTTAACATGTTTTATTAATTTTTTTTTTTTAAATATTAGATATTTGATAAATATTTTTTTTTTATAAATTATATTAATTTATATTAACACTTATATATAAATAAAATTATTACAAGATATATATATATTAATTTATATAAATATTAATTTATATATATATTAATTTATATATATATATATATATTAATTTAATTTATAAACAATTAATATTATACACATGTAAATTAATATATAAATATTTATTTACAAGATATATATATATATATATATATATATATATATATATATATATATTAATTTATATATATTAATTTAATTTATAAGTAAATAATATTATTTATAAATTTTTGGGAGAATTAGGGTTAATCATGTTAAGGTTAATCTATCAATTATAATTAGGGTTTATTGATCGGTTATAATCAGAGTTTGGTAGTTATGACCTAATTGAAACCCTAATTAATCAAGTGCGACACTAATTAGGGTTAAGTAGATTGGTGTACAACCCAAATCTTTTCCTATAAATAAAGTGTTATTTCCTTGCATTTGCTTCACCACTATTTCTTATCACTTTCTCTATCAAGTTGAGTTCATGGCATCTCCAAGACCGTCGTCATGGCAGCGAACATCATCAAGGCGCCCGGATCCTGAACAAGTAATCTTAAAAAGGGATGGGCATGTTATTTTTTCGCCTTTGAAACCCCCAATGGAGATGAAGTTTTGGAACATCCGTTCGTTGGACCAACTAAAAAGGTCCTTGATGTCTTGGTTAGAGGGAGATTACCAACTTGGTGAAGTCATAAGAAGGATTCAGAGGCTTAGAACAAGGTTCTCATTTGAAACTGGAGAAACAATACATTGGTGGGTTGAAGTTTAAAGCGACATTGATTGCATCCAAATGATGCATGGATCAGACGATATAGTGTTAACTGTTGTAATTTCTTAGATTTTAATGGTTGTCTGTCATGTTGTTGTTGTATTTGTTATTGTTCTAGTACTTGTTCTTGTTTTAGTACTTGTTTTTGTTCTAGTGTTTGTTTTTGTTTCTCAGGTAATTGGTGTTGTAATGTTAGATGTTTGTGTTTGTTGTTCAAGTGTCATCTTCTATTTGGAATAAAAAGTAAACTTTAATGATAAACAGCATTGGTACACAGATTTATGAAAATGAAAACTAAGTTGTGGAACTAGATCCACGATATGGACATTTGTTCTTATTATGCCCTAGTTGTCTACATATGCTACACTTCCTCTGCATTTTCTCTGCGACGTCCATTTCAGTTCTAATGCGCCTGCTATTTGGGCGACCACTTTTATTCCGCCGCATCGATTCGTTGTGCCAAACAATTTCCCCGTCATACTCTGGCCAATACGCCTCCAATGCTACCACCGGAAAGGGATTGTCGTACACATTGAGCAATGTTGCAACTTTGTAGATTGGAGACACTAGCGATAATGCATCGAAGTGGCTGTGTGAACACGCTGCAATGACATGGGAACAAGGCATACGATAGGCCTGAAATTGACCACAGTCGCACCAACAGTCTGGTATTAGGACCCTATACTCTTGTCTGGGCAGCCCTTGGTTGTGGTCAATTGTTTCCTTGACACTAAAAGTGTGGCCATGGCGGTCGAATTCCGTAACCCGATGGCTGCTGGCTTTGGCAGATTCCTGCCTCATAAACTTCATGCAGGCATCACTATATACTTGACTCGTCTGCAACACTTCATTCCAGCGCCTGCCTCTTGTTACGAACAACGTTGCCATCCGAAAATAGGTCGCACTCACCAATGCGGTTACCGGGAGGTTACGTATGCCCTTAAACACGCCGTTCATTGATTCCACAAGATTTGTTGTCATGTGGCCCCACCTCACCCCATCGTCGTATGATCTAGTCCACTTCGCTCTGTCGATATTATCGATCCACCTCCCTGCATCAGAATTTGCCAACACTATTTCTCGGCGGTAGTATTGGAATCCAGGTTGGTTTAATGCATACCCCGCGTTTATCAAATGTTGCTTCAAGAAGTTATCCTTGAACTCCCGCATAAAATTTTGAGCAATATGCCTGATGCAGTAAACATGGGTAGACGGGGGGTCATGCCAACCATTTGCTGGATTATTGTATGCACTGTCTATTGAAGCGTGCCTGTCAGAAATCACACAGATGCCAGCTTGTGGAGTCACGTGCGTTCGGAGATTCTTAAGGAAGAAACTCCAAGCAGCAGCCGTTTCTCCTTCTACCAATGCAAAGGCTATTGGGAAAATATTAGAATTGCCATCTTGTGCGACCGCCATCAGTAACGATCCTTTGTATTTCCCATACAGCCAAGTTCCATCGACTTGAACAAGTGGTTTGCAGAATGTGAACCCGATGATGCAGGGACGGAATGCCCAGAAAAGTCTATGGAAAATTCCATTACCTTCTAGACGAGTTCCGTCAGGGGATTGTGCAGGCAAGGTCTCCATTATAGTAACCGTCCCAGGTGAGTACAATCGTAGTGCAGCCAGGTAGCGTGGTAGTTGTTTGTATGATTCCTCCCAGTTACCGTATACCAGTTCAATTGCCTTGGTTTTCGCTAACCAAGCCTTTCTGTATGACGGTGTATATTTGAAAACAGCCACACAATGGGAGATAATTGTTTTGACCTTCAGTGACGGGTCAGCCTCAACTAGAGGTAATATGGAATGGCAGATCATATCATGGCTAAGTTTGCGATGATCCTGTGCCATGTTGGTGTTGACGCAAATGTGAGCTTGAGATATGGACCCTATCACCCACGCATTATGTTTCTTCTTGTACGATGCCATCAACCTATACCCACACTCCGGATTTTTGCATACAATAACGTATCTTTCCGGATTTGATTTGATAACATCGTAGTCAACACAATTTTTCAAGTGCCAGTTCTTTATTGCTAACAGACACTCTTCCTTGGTCCGAAATTGGTCACCCTTCTTTAAGTCCTCATCAGACCTCATATATGGGTTGTAGAACATATCTGATGAGGGCTCATCCTCGCCCAAGTTAAGTGTTGTGAAGTGCGCAGGCGGTGAGTAGCGTTGCGCTATAGGTATTTGAGCTTGGTCTTCGTCTTCAGAATGACGGTTCACCAAGTCATCAACCACGTCTTCAGCATCATCAACCACATCGTCTTCAACGTGGTGCTCAACATCTTGTTCGTCATCAATCACAGGATCAATAACCTGTGATTGAATATTCTGAGTTGGTTGAGGTTGTTCCAACACAATGTACAACACTATGTATTCGTAACCAGAGTACTCATGGTTACGAAGCATGTATTGTGTCTCCATGTCATTTTGAATCAATGACTTATAAAACTTGACAGAGTTGTTTTCTGAAAAAAAAGGTTGTTGATAAAAAATTTGGGACACGGGTTGTCTTAGTTTGGACTCAATCTTCCTTTTCAGGTAAGAGAAGTCAGCTCCTCTATTTAGACAAAAACGAGTGCATTCGGTGTTTCTAAATAGGAAGCCAGACATATCACATTCATAAGTCTCACCATTGACGTGAGCTTTGATTTTGTATTGTGATGAAGATGCCATGTTTTGTGAAGATATTGTGAAGGTTTTGTGAAGGTTTTGTGAAGGTTTTGTGAAGGTTTTGTGAGGGTTTTGTGAGGGTTTTGTGATGATATTGTGATGGTTTTGTGAAGGTTTTGTGATGATATTGTGAAGGTTTTGTGAAGATTGCTGTGAAGATATTGTGAATACCTTTGTGAAAATGTGTGTGCATATTTATACTGCAAGATTCCGACACATCTTTGCATGCATGTCTTCAACCAAGCCTTCCCCAAGAGCAACGCATGCAAAACTTGGACACGTGTAAAGCATGCAAGAAACCAAGCCTTCCCCAAGAGCAACGCATGCAAAACTTGGACACGTGTAAAGCATGCAAGAATCTTGCAGGCAAGGTGGAACTGCATGCATGTAATAATTTTGACACGTCTACTGCCTATCCATCAAATGTATTCTCCACATAGTCTGAACTTAGTCTCAGCTTTAGCTTTGCTTGCACCAAAAACTTAAACTTCTTGAACTTCCAATACTGAATATCACACTTCCAATACTAAACTACCTCTTTTTTCCATTATGTGTTTAAACAACCTGATTAATTATTTTAAATAATATTCCCACGCATGCCTGATTATTTTAAACAACCTCATTTATTCAATTTTATTTAAGCTTAATTATTTATTTTAAACAACCTGATTATTTATTTTAAACAATATTCCCACGCATGCCTTCCACGTGTCCAAGTTTTGCATCATCAGATTCCACCAAGTCTTCCCCAAGACAAGACAACTCCCACCTAGTCTGCACCAATGCATGCCAACACTACCACCTAGCCTGCACCTATTCTGCAAGATTCCCACGCATGCCTTCCACGTGTCCAAGTTTTGCATCATCAGATTCCACCAAGTCTTCCCCAAGACAAGACAACTCCCACCTAGTCTGCACCAATGCATACCAACACTACCACCTAGCCTGCACCTATTCTGCAAGATTCCCACGCATGCCTTCCACTTGTCCCACCTTTGCATCATCAGATTCCACCAAGTCTTCCCCAAGACAAGACAACTCCCACCTAGTCTGCACCAATGCATGCCAACACTACCACCTAGCCTACACCTATTCTGCAAGATTCCCACGCATGCCTTCCACGTGTCCCACCTTTGCATCATCAGATTCCACCAAGTCTTCCCCAAGACAAGACAACTCCCACCTAGTCTGCACCAATGCATGCCAACACTACCACCTAGCCTGCACCTATTCTGCAAGATTCCCACACTTTTATTCAGAGAACTCCGGCGAAACTTCTCATCCACCCCACTTCGTTCTACATTGCAGTCATGTCTCTTCTTACCATGGGCCAAGAACACAGAGGCACTAGGGAAAACATTGCCTCATTCGTAAGTTTTTCTTGAACATTGCCTCTTTCATATGTTTGTAATTAGTTTTTTAAAAGTCCAATCTAATGATTGTTTATATTGTTTGTTTTTAAAGGATCCCAAGAAATTTCGTCAACGTTCACACCCAATGCCTTATCCAGACCCATGGTGCGTACCTTACATACAACGTGCGGGTTTCGGTCATGTTATGCATGTCGTAAATGCCACAATTGATGTCAAATTCATTTTGGCTCTGTGTGAACGTTGGAGACCTGAGACACACACTTTTCACCTACCAACTGGTGAATGTACCGTCACATTAGAGGACGTGTACATGCTTTTGGGTCTTAGAATAGATGGTAAGCCTGTCACCGGAAATGTTCAACAGCCTAACCAAATATGTGTTCAAATGTTGGGGGTAGATCTGGTCGAGGGTGAGGGGTCTGCCAAAGCAAGGGGTCAGGGTATTAAATTATCTAGCCTACAATTGTACCACGACTCCATAACTTTGACTGAGGAATCCTCCGAACAAGAAAAAGTCATAAAAACCCGGGTTTACATTATGCTATTGTTTGGGAACTTGCTATTTCCCGAAGGGACGGGAAATAGCATAAACTTTATGTACTTGAGTTTGCTCGGGGACATTGATAGAATAAGCACATATAGTTGGGGTTCTGCAGTATTAGCATTCCTATATAGCTCTTTGTGTAAAAATGCACAAAATGAGCACTGTACATTTTCTGGGTGTGCTTTCTTGCTCCAAACATGGGGGTGGTGGAGATTGCCGAGGCTAGCCCCAGAAAATCCTAATGTCTACTCCTTCCCCTACGCAACTAGGTAAATTTATGATGTTATTTCATTTTGTATATTTATTCTATACATATTTGTAACTAATATTATTTATCTTTTTTTGTTTAGGTTCATTACAACTGGACTGGATTACAGTCTTACCCCCAAAAATAAAATTATATTTTATCGTCAACTCTTGGATCGTCTCCGAGCACAAGATGTATTACCACTAAATCACTCAGCTTCTAACTGATTTATTAATATCATGCATTCTCGATAAATAACATATTTACTTTTTTCTTTGCAGTTTATTTGGAGGCCATATTTGGGATTGGAACATCAACCCAACCCCGAAGATGCAGCTGTTTGGACAGCAAAAACGGCCATAATGCGGTTCACCACTGTGGAGATGCACCAAAGTGACCGTGTCAAGCTTCAATTCGGAATGCATCAAGAAATCCCAGGCCCCCCAATGTCTATGGAACCTTGGCATCTAAAAAAAGTCAGCCACCAGTGGTATGCCCAAAATTGGAAGGAATTTGCTAAGGAGTTTCGTAAAATGTGGAAAGACCGTGCCCACTATGTTCTACAATTTCCGGTGGCGCCCAACGAAATGAAGCCGACAAGGGAATATGTGGATTGGTATAGAGCAAATACAAATCCAGAAATGATTGTGTCTGACCCGTTCTATTTGGACGATCCCCGGATGCAACAGCCATATTTCCAACAACAACAACCACCACAGTATTCCCAACAACAACAACCACCACAGTATTCCCAACAACAACAACCACCACCTTATTACCAACAACAACCACCACCACCATTTTACCAACAACAACCACCACCACCTTATTACCAACAACAACCACCACCACCATATTACCAACAACAACCACCACAACACATGTCCACCCCCCAACCAAATCAACAATACATATCACAAACTCAACCCCAATACCATGAAGACTACCAACAACAAACTCAACATTCCCACCACCATCAACAGTCCCAACACCTACCACAATATCAATCCCCCCACTTCCACCAATCCCAACACTTTCATCACGACAATGTCCCGAGCTCTTTCAGTCCTCCACCTAGCCCCGACACGGGTATACAAGAGGACTACCAACAGGACTACTACACACCACAACAAACACTGCACTTTGGCCAACCCGATTCAACCCTAAACTACCAAAGACCACAATTCGAGGGCGCACCCAGCAGTAGTCAGTTTGTCCCACCGAGACAAAGCTTTGAGGGCGCAGAGGGGACCCGTCTTTCCTACAGCACTGAAGGGACTTCGACCCAACCACAACGGCAAACGGCAAGGGGACGCGTTAGGGCAAGGGGTGGTAATAGGGAAGCACCACCACCACGTGAACCGTCTAGGCGAGTAACTAGACCTCCCCCGTGCGGATCGTACGAGGGACCGCATCATATGTGATTAATCATATCTTTGTAATATTTGTCTTGTCTATTATTTAAATAAAAATATTTTCTGTTTATTATCTTTATATCTTTATCTTTATCTTTAAAAATATTGTCTATCATATCTATATATATATATATATATATATATATATATATATATATATATATATATATATATATATATATATATATATATATATATATATATATATATATATATATATATATATATATATATATATATATATATATATATATATATATATATATATATATATATATATATATATATATATAAATTTACATGTGTATAAATATTTATTTACACGTATATAAATTAATTTTTTTTCCAAAAATTTACAAATAATATTAATTACTTATAAATTAAATTAATATATATATATATATATATATATATATATATATATATATATATATATATATATATATATATATATATATATATATATATATCTTGTAAAATTTTTTATTTATATATATGTGTTAATATAAATTTACATGTGTATAATATTCATTTTATTTATATATATGTGTTAATATAAATTTTATTTTATTTATATCTTGTAAATAAATATTTATATATATTAATTTACATGTGTATAATATTAATTGTTTATAAATTAAATTAATATATATATATATAATATATATATATATATATATATATATATATATATTATATATATAAATTAATATATATATATCTTGTAATAATTTTATTTATATATAAGTGTTAATATAAATTAATATAATTTATAAAAAAAAAATATTGATCAAATATCTAATATTTAAAAAAAAAAAAATTAAAAAAAATAATAATAAAACATGTTAAAAAAAAAAAAAAATTTTTGGGAATGGGTGTAGGCGCCACTCCTAGTGGCGACTTGCCCTATCCATTAAGGGTAGGCGCCAACTAGGGTGGCGCCTATGTACACATTTAGGGCAAATTTTGCCCATTTGTGTAATATTTTTGAAAAAATGGTTAATTTTGAATTTTTTTTAAAAATTCTGGATATTTAAAAAAAGAATTCCCAATTTAACTAATCAAGATAATGGATGATAATATAAATGATTAGGAAGTATAAACAGTAAGAGAAGTGGTACCTTTCAACCATATGATTCTCCCGTAAAGGTTATTCTTACAATCTTCAAGTCACTATGCCAAACAAGAACTTAGACAGCGCTTTTTTTGGCCTTAGACAGCGCTTTAAAGCGCTGTCTAAACCTCCGCTGCTAAAGGTTTAGACAGCGCTTTTTGAAATCTTAAAAGCGCTGTCTATTTGATTAATTCCAGCGCTTTTTGAAATCTTAAAAGTACTACATAATAATATAACATATTTTGAATTAATTCCAACTATTTAATTATATGAGATATGTGTAAATATAAAAATAACTAATAAGTTAGAAATACATACATCGGTGGGAATCACTAATCGGCCCAAAGCAAGAGTATCCCGCATAAACCTCAACACGAAATACCCGCAATCTATTTGATTACGTTGTTGAGGACACTACATGAAAAAAAAATATGGATTATAAATCCTAAGTTTTATCAAGTGTCATCACTAATATAATAAAAAATGTGGTAATTAAAAATATACCGCCACTTTAATCCATGTAATGCGGTTGGCGCTCCTCCTTGAGGTTTGGATATCTCGTTGGGCCCGAAAAGCTTGTAGGACGCTAATAAAATAAAAATGAAGCAATTAGAACAATTAACATAAACTAAGAAAAATTTTGAACATTCTCACTTACGTGTCAATTAGGTCCTTCATATCCGGGTATGTTGTCCAATCATTTCCTAACGAGTCAAGATAATACACAATTTCTCGGATAGGATTGATTGCGAGCAACAATCAATGTCCACTGTAATGATTAGGCAAATGTTAGATGGTAACTTGGAAAATAATTATAATAGATGAATTTAGAATGAAATGCTAACCCGGTATTAAACGGTATAAAAAACAACTTCTCCGCATCTTTATTGTCCGTGAGGATCCGAAGAACATACTCCGTCACGGTATGCGGTCTACTTAAGATTAAACCTAAGTTGACGCTCGCGGGTGCTAAGAATCCGAATGACTCGTCCAAATCATTGGGGCGCATCAATTTGTCATACAAAAACCTAATATAAAAACATCATTAACATCTCTTTTGAAACATAAAGTAAACCGGATTAACATAAAGTAAACATCATTAACATAAGTTGTTTAATTAATAAAACAAAGTAGACCGGATTTACCTAATATATGTATTGACAACGTTGACGCCGATTTCTTCATGACCAAAAACTTGCATGAAGTCTTCATTACCAATCATTTGGTCGTGATCAAAGCCGAAAATCCCTTCCTCCATATGTATAGTCCGAACACCTCCGGCCGGTATATCGGTCATCTCTAGAAATGTCCTGAGGCACGACCTATACTTGGTGGTAGGTTTTTTCCTAGCTACGGTCTTCTTAGCACCAGAACTTTTTACCCGTGCGGAGGCGTTGCTAACCTCTTTTTTTTGTTGTGCGGAGGCATTGCTAACCTCATTTTCTTTTGATTTGGATTTTGTGGGAGTCTATTTAACATAACCAAGGAAAATATGTAAGTAAAATTTTAAGCATAAATTTTAAACTTTGAATATACACATTAAAGTTAACATAAGTTTTAAGCATACCTCATATCCTACGCATATGAGGTTTGTCGGCCATGCAACAAACGAACCTACTGCTTCGTGCACCGTTGTTGCATCCGAATCATCGCTAGGATATGGTAATGCTGCATTCGGCTCAACTGCAATATCAACTGATACCTTCAAACATCCAGCAGGGAGCTCTCTAGTGTGGAGTAATACTCCGCTAACGTTATGCACTTTTCCCTTGCCAACCATCCGATAGTATGGTGACGCCAAATACAGCTGACAATGGGAAATGCCCTAAAACCAATAATAACAAGAAATCGTTAATGTGTATATATGTCAAATACATAATTTAAGCAAATAGTTCATTTTAAGACAATTATATGTAATTACCTCTGGAATGTTCGGCTGAAAGGTACAGTTGATACTATTTTTGTCCGAAGCATCTCTGTATACCGTTGAGGCGCTAGCCTCTCTTTCTCTCCTCAATGCATCAAGCTCAGCTTGCATGGCTTCCAATCTTGCATGAAGCTCCCGATTACTAGGAGCCTTTCCTTTTTTAACACTGAGGGAGGTCGGAGTGACTCCAAATCCCTTACCCCTCACCCGACCAGAATACTCAGGGACATCTAATGCCCGACTAAGTATGGTCTTAGTATCATCGGGAGATAGAGACTGAGATAGCTCCTCCTGAAAAATCAGATGAATACCGTATACTTGTCAAATATTTGTGTATAAAAATGTTATTCAATTAATGAAAAAATGTTATACTTACACATTTCTGGTATACGTTTAAAACTTCTTCTTGAGGAACTCCAGATTTGCCCACACGGGCTTCCTTCCACAAAACATGTGCAGGAAGAGATGTTTCTGAACTTTCCTCCTTCTGCAGCTACACATTAAGTCATACAATTTGATCAGATAAAACTAATATATGATGAACAAATTTGTTTTCGCAATTTATAAATACTTACCATGGATTGTTCTAAGCGTCCATATCCGACACGTCCTTTTCGGTACGGATATGCGGGACTTGATGCTCTTTCCCGATTTGTAGCACTTATTCTTTGAAAAGTCGGGTCTTGTCTTTTGGATTTGAAAGCTTCCCATTCTTCAACCGATATCAAACTTTCATATTTTCTAGGAAGCTCCGCATCCACAAAATTACCATCCGCATCCTTAAGGAACTTGGATGATAAAAATGTCCGAAACCCTCTAAGAAGCTTTCCGGCCAATTTCATACAAAACCCTCTTCTTTCTTCTTCGATGTTAAAACATCGCTAAGAAAAACATACAGATTGATAGTTAGTATCGGTAATTGAAAAAACATAATTGATACCGTATAATTAAGGGCCAAATGATTGTACCTTTATCTCACTCCAATTTTTTCTTTGGAGTCTTTCAACTCTTTATTTCTCCAATCATCACATGTAATGGGAATTTCATTCCTTACTAGTGCACCGATGAAACTAGTTAAGGTATGCCCATTAGGTTCTATAAGTTGTCCCTGGTTGTTCCAAGAGACATCTAGTATGATGCCTCGAGATCTTCCTTGGACCACCCTTCGCATTACCGTGATGCCTCTTCGAATTTCTTCTTCCGCGGATACTTTACTAACTTCCTCATGTTGGTCATCAGCCATGTCTAACCTGTAATAAACCAAGGAAACCATCAAATATCAAATATAACTTATAATCAAAACAATTGAAAACAAAAAAATAAAGAAATCATGCATTATCAGATATAACTTATAATCAAAGCAATTGAAAACAAAAATATAATGAAATCATGCATTATCACATATAACTTATAATCAAAACAAATGAAAAAAATAAATAAAGAAACCATGGATAATTTACCTAAGTCACTAACATCTCTTTCTTTTCTTTGTTGGAATATTAATCACTTGTTTCTTAGCAATGCGTACGGATGAATTGATCCAAATTCCCTCATTATGATCGTTTCTTATATATGACTCATCCGGTATAAGATCCTCAACTTCATCATTTCTATTCAACTCATTCCGTCTAATGCATGACTCATTCTCAACATCAATATCACATTGATCGACACCGCTATCATCAGTCACTTTGTTAGAGAAAAGCACTATAGCCCATTTTGTACTCTTCGGGTCATTCACATAGAACACTTGTTTAGCTTGAGATGCTAGAATAAAAGGTTCATCTTTGTACCCCACCCTAGTAAGATCAACTTGCAAAAATCCAGACTTATCCATTCGTATGCCACTACTATTCACCCACTTGCAACCAAAGATGGGAATCTGAAACTTCTCGTAATCAAACACCCAAATGTGCTCAATAACTCCAAAATATGACAAATTTGCATATTTGGGGTTTAAGTCCTTCATACTTGATATATGCATTGCTTCAGCTAGCACGGTGACACCACTATTTTGCATAGTACTCTTATCATCTTGTTCTTTGGTATAAAATGTGTATCCATTAATTGAATACGCGCTATGAGAAAACACATGCAAACTTGGACCATATGCCAAACATCTCAACCTTTCTGTTACCGAAGAAGGATCTGAAGAGCGCTTCAAATAAATATGATCCTTCAACCATTGTATGAAACTTTGATTGTGCTCTATAACTATCCAATTTTCATTTCTGTTCGGATTTAACCTTCGGAGTACATCCTTGTGCATTTCAACATATGGCTCAACCTCATTATTATTGTGCAGAACATACAAATGAACTTGATCCCGTTCATCCCTTGATATTGTCACAATTTTATTCCCAATTAATTTTTTACCTTCCATTTTGTCGAAAATCTGAGCTCTGGGGAGTCCAATCGATTGAACGTTAGACAAATATTCAGTACAAAACTCAACAGCTTCTTCAACAATGTATCGTTCAACAATACAACCCTCTGGTCGACTTCGGGATTTCACGTACCCTTTTAATATTTTCATATACCGTTCAGCAGGGTACATCCATCTCATATAAGCTGGTCCACACAACTGTGTCTCTTTCACAAGATGAACAACTAAATGAACCATTATGTCAAAAAAAGACGGAGGAAAATACATTTCAAGCTCACACAAGGTAATTACAATCTCTTTTTGTAGTGTTGGTAAGATCTCGGGATCGATCACCTTACTACAAATTGACCTAAAGAAAAAACACAATTTAGTTATGGCACTTCTTACTTTTTCTGGAAAAATAGAACGTGTACCTATCGGTAGAAAATGTTCCATTATAACATGGCAATCATGTGTCTTCAAATTCTTCAACTTGAGGTCTTTCATAGAAACAAGTCTTCTGATATCAGATGAGTATCCTTCTGGAACCTTAACTTCACTCAGAGACTTACACAAATTTTTTTCTCCTTTCTAGATAAAGTAAAAGCAGCAGGTGGTAGATATGTTCGTCTTCCTTTCTTCACGGGTGCTAATTCAGTTCTCATTCCCATTTTTAACATGTCCTCCCTTGCTTTAAGGCCATCCTTAGACTTGCCTTTTATATTGAGTAATGTACCGATAACACTTTCAAATACGTTTTTTTCAATATGCATAACATCGAGAAAATGTCTCACGTACAAAGACTTCCAATATGGCAATTCAAAAAATATCGACCTTTTCTTCCACCCACCTTTCACAATCTTATGTGCAAAAGGCTTGCCAAACTCAGTACGCACATCTTTCACCTTTTCAAAAACTTGTTCACCTGACAATGCGGGTGGAGCTCTACGATGTTCGGTGTCTCCATTGAATGCTTTTCTCCACCCACGGTAGTGATGTTTAGAATGTAAGAATCTACGATGACCGAGAAACACATTCTTCTGGCAAAGTTCCAATCGAATCGTATCGGTTCCGTCTTCACAAACAGGACACACACGTTGACCTTTAATGCTATACCCAGATAGATTCCCGTATGCTGGAAAATCATTAATTGTGCCAAACAACATCGCCCTCAAATTGAAACTTTCTTTCCTATATCCATCATAAACCTCCACACCGTTCTCCCACAAAATCTTTAAATCTTCGATCAGAGGTGTCAAGTATACGTCTATGTCATTCCCTGGTTGTTTAGGCCCAGAGATTAACATAGATAACATCATGTACTTACGCTTCATACATAGCCACAGAGGTAGGTTATAAATCATAAGAATCACAGGCCATGTGGTATGTGAGATACTTTGAAGACCATGTGGGTTCATTCCATCAGTAGATAATGCCAATCGAAGGTTTCTTGCTTCTGATCCAAACTCAGGATAATCATTATCAATCTTCGACCACTGTGGTGAATCATCCGGATGCCGATACATTCCATCAATAATTCTTTCATCTGCATGCCAAGTAAGATGTCTTGCATCGGTTTCACTACGAAACATGCGCCTAAATCTCGGAATTATCGGAAAATACCATAAGACTTTTGCGGGAGATAATCTTTTCTTATATCGAGACAAACCGCATTTAGGGCACTCAGTTAACATTGCATATTCGTTACGAAACAAAATGCAATCGTTAGGACAAGCATGTATCTTATCATAGCTCATGCCAATAGAGCACAACATTTTTTTTGCCTCATAGGTTCGATTAGGAAGAACATTATCATCCGGTAGCATTTCTCTCATAAGGGCCAACAACTCTGTGAAACTTTTATCCGACCATCCATTGCCCGCCTTTAAGTTGTACAACTTTAATACCGCAGAAAGTCTTGAGAATTTAGTGCAACCGTTGTACAACGGTTTCTCTGCATCGCTTACCATCCTCTCAAACATTTCAGGACAATCATGAAGATCTTCTTCCAGTGCTTCTACAATCTCTTCAACTCGATCACAATCGTATCTTTCCGTGTCTTTGTCGTATGAAGCATAGCTCGTATTACTTTTTCCACTCGATTCAACATTCTCGTTAATTTTCTCACCATGAAATATCCAGCACCGATAACTTTGATCAATTCCATGCCTCAGCAAATGCGATTTCAATCCATGTGCGTCAACCTTACCAATATAACAACAACGCAAGCAAGGACAATGCATTCGTCTGGGGTTTTCAGCGTGTTGAACAACATACTTAACGAATTCCAAAACCCCACTCTCGTACTCTTTGGTCATTCGATCGGCACAGATCCATGTTTTATCCATGGTTTTCCTACTTATTAAAGTAAACAATTAATCCATACAATTATAAGCTAAGGTAGTATCTTTGAATATCCTAACAATTATAAGCTTTAATTCATTTTAAACTTCAAAAACCTATACATAACCAATGTTAATATAAACTTCAATAACGTATCCGATACGCCAATATACCAACTTTAATACTTAATACATAATTCAAAAGTAGAGATTTTATTTAAAACATTATATCTAAATTGAATAATTATTATTTTTGACTGTTATATTTTGTTTTGTTAACTGCAGTCAATCAAGGTCCATTCAATAATAAGCAACTTACTTATAAAAATATTTTATTATAAAATAAAATACTAACTGATCTTCTTTACTCTTAACTAAATTTCCATATATTTTCAATCTTTATAAATAAATCATTTAATATTTGACACATGTAGTACTACTTCTACCCAGAACAATCCCTAGTTAGTCCCTGCCCCCACATGAGCAACAACAAACAACCATTATATTTTGGAGTGTATTACCGACAAATCATGATTTACAAGCAAAAACCTAAGACTATAACTATTAATTTGTCTGTTTTAGTTGAATTTTTTGGTGCTATTATTACTCTCTCAAACTCTTCTAATAATGCATGAACATAGGTACAAATCCCCTAAGTTTTGAAAGGGTGCAAGAGTTACTAGTATGATGCAACAATTCTGAGCAAACAGTAACATATTCTTACAAATTCATGTGTTTTTGAGTCATTTTTTCCTGTAAAGAGTAATCATACGTGTTGTAGTAGGCATTGGTGAGTATATAAATATATATAGTACAGACAAAGAAAAACATCTTATATGCCACCTGAGTACATGCATTTTATATGCTCAGAAAAAACACACAAACACAAGAAAAACAATAAAAAATAAAAAGAAGTATCTTGAAACATACCAGTTCTGTTCGCTTGGAATCGATGCCCGGTTTTATATGTGCTTCAACAGTTTCGTCAAACTTTGCCTTGGCGTTGGCCTGAACAATATATAATGATATTAAAACATACAGTAAACAATGGAATATTGCAGGTAAAACAGGAACAGTGTAAAACAATGGAATACAGTACACACAAAATAGGGTTGAGATTGTTGAGATTGTTGAGATTGTTGAGATGAGGAGTGCGGTGGCGGAAACGGTGGCGGAAACGGCGGCGGTCGCTTGTTTGGGTGACGGCGGAGGTGAATAGGGTTTTCGAACGTTGCGCTGAAAAAATGTGTTTTGGGTGTCTGAGAGGTGAGTGAAGAAGAGGGAAAACAAAAATACGTACTGAGAACGAAAATACAATCCTGAAATTTTATTTTAATTAGAGCTTAGACAGCGCTTTTGTGGAAAGCGCTTTCTAAGGTATGCCTTAGACAGCGCTTTCCAAAAGCGCTTTCTAAACCCCCCCTTAGACAGCGCTTTTGGTTTTATTTTTTTTTTAAAATTTAAAGACTTTAGACAGCGCTTTATCAAAAGCGCTGTCTATATTTAAAAGCGCTTTCTAAAAGCGCTGTCTAAGGGGGGGTCTTAGACAGCGCTTTTTAAAAGCGCTGTCTAAGACCCCCCCCTTAGACAGCGCTTTCATTATTTTCTTGGAACATTTTCAGCGCTTTATTTTAATTTTAACCTTAGACAGCGCTTTCTTTTAAAAGCGCTGTCTAAGATGCGCTGTTAAAAGTCATTTTTGCCATAGTGAGTCCAACTGTGTATTCATCTTCAACATAGTTTTAAAAAATTAAAGAAAATTTTCTCCAAACTAAATTTATCTATATTATTGACATTTGCATATATCCACAAACAATCCATGCAATCATTTCTTTTTCTTTGTTTTCCAGTGTAGTGAAGATTTTAAAGATCTATTCTATTCATTCTCTTTTATAAATAATTTTTATTTTTTAAATTAATTAAATAATTAATATAAATATATCATTTATTCAATAAATTTAAAAAATAAAATTCAAATATAAAAAAATGGAAGAAATATATCATATTTTAAAAATACTTCTTTATTGGTAAAATTTGGAAGGATTTTATATATTTTAAAAATACTGCTGGTAAAAATTTGGTACATATAAACCATGTAACAAGTCATTAATCACATGTTTAAGGAATCAAAGTTGTTTATTATTTAAATCTCACATGTTGGTGAAAGAAAACTACTTTGGCTTCTCATATGATAAACTAATATCATGTTTGACCAAACCATGTGCCTCTATTGACATTATACAAAGCACTTTTATCAATAAATCAGAATATTTTTAGATAAATACTATATATATTTTTATTATAGCTGTATGTAGATTCTAGATTGCAATAATTTATTCTGTATGACCTACACTATCTAACTGATTCTTCTGCTAGATCTTAAAAGTACTCCATACATTAAAAAATCATTATTTCTTTGGAATATTAAATCCCAGCAATCAATACTCAATTAAAAAATACTACTTCCAACAATATTTTAGTACTATAGCTTTTGAAAAATTAATAGTATCATTAATGTATGGCATTTTAGAAAGAAAAAAAAGGGTCCAACCTACCTGCCCTGCTTGGAATGCGGTCGCATTAATATGTGACTTATTCTCACCTGAGCTTTATATTTAAATGTATCTTTCACACAATTATAATAACCATATACTAAAAACTTTTAAATGTTCATTTATATTATCTTAAGTGATACTACTCCAGTAGTTTTATATTCAGCACCTTCTACAATTTCAATATCCTTAAAACCTATTTTCGATAAAAATAAAGTACTATGTGATTTTTTAAAAAATAATCAAGTTTTTTAAAAATAATATTAAAATAATTATTATTTTAAAATAGTTATCAATATAACCACTTTTTCAAAAATAATTAATTAAAGTGTCATTTGCATTGGCGCATGCAATGAAATTGTTGAACATAGGCGTCATCGGTATTGACACATGCATGTTCATTTCGCCCCTAGGAATGACGCATGCATGTCCATTTCGCCACTTTGAGTTGCATTGTCTCATGCATAGTCCACTTCGTGGAGGCGTCAATGCATGTGGCTACTTACCGGAAGAGAAGTGATTCTTGGAAGATAGGTTCTTTGGGTCCAGTTCACACTTGCTTAATCACGAATCCGATGCAGGACCATCACAAACTCAACTCTCAATTAATATGCGATGAAATTTTGTCTATCATTAGCGATAATCCGTCGTTAAAGGCGAGTACAATAATCTCGTATATCGTTACACAATACAATTGTATTCCATCATACAGGAAGACATGGATAGTTAGGACTAAGGCAGTTGAAAAAGTGTTCGGTAATTGGGAGGAGTCATACAAAGAACTTCCAAAATACTTGGTGGCACTTAAGCATTATGCTCCAGGAACTATTGTCAATTTGAAAACGTTACCGACATATACCCCAGACGGGACTGATGTTAGTGGTAATGGCATATTCCACCGACTCTTCTAGGCGTATGAACCATGCATAAAAGGTTTTTCTTTCTGTAAACCTATTATACAAATTGATGGTACATGGTTGTACGTGAAATATAATGGAACACTACTCATGGAAGTGACACAAGATAACAACATCAATATTTTTCCAATCGTCTTTGCATTAGTTGAAGGGGAGACTGCTAGGGGAGGAAGTTTTTTCCTAAAAAACCTCTGATTGCACATAGCTCCTCAACCTAACTTATGTTTGATAATGGCTAGCAGGATCCTCCTTCGACGCATGACTACTGCATTAGACATATTGCTCAAAATTTCATGTGGGAGATCAAAGACAAAACGCTGCGGAAGAAGGTTGTCAATGCAGGGTATGCATTAACAAAACCTTCCTTCAAACACTACTGCGAAGACATCAGATTGTCAAACGCATATGGAGTAAGGTGGATTGATAATATTTCATTGGAGAAGTGCACTAGGGCATACGCCAATGGTCAGCGATGGGGCCACATGATAATAAATCTCGTGGAATCAATGAACTTTGTCTTCAAAGGTATCTGAAACCTACCAATCACCGATTTAGTGCAAGCAACCTATTTTAGGCTAGGGGCGTTGTTTGAGATCAAACGTTTCAAATGGAGTTCAATGTTACAATCTGCGCTGTCGTTCAGTGATGCTTCAATGAAATTCATTAAAGAGGAAACTGCCAAAGATAACACACATGTGGTCACAGTGCTTAATGTAACACCCCGATTAAAATAAGAGAATTATTTAATTGAGTTAATATTATTTTATTAATTTAATTAAATAAAGTTGAATTATTGGATTATTATTATTATTATTATAGATGTTATTTATTTTAATAATAATTAAATAAATAAAATAATTGGAATATGAAGAGTGGAAGGGTAAAGGTGGAAATTGGATAAAAGAGGCCAAAGTGAAAACTCAGGTTGTTTTCACGTGTTTTGCCTCAGAATCAGAGAAAGGGGGAGAAACGCTGAAGAGAAAGAGAAGGAAGAGGAAAAGGCCAAAGATTGCTCAGAGCTTCCTTCAATCCAAAGAGGTAAGGGGTCTGAACCTTATTAAACGATAATATGCGAGCAATTTCATGATATCTGTTGGATTATCGATGGATTTTGGGGATTTTAGGGAGATTGGGAAAGTTGGGGTTTTGATGGAAAATCCTCCGATCTGTGAGTTTTGTTGAGTTATATGCATTATAATCGAAGTATGTTGTGTATATATGACTGTTAAATGTCGATATTGGGTTGTTAGCTGTGGGGTATGAGTTGTGGCGAGTAGAGAAGCAAAGCTGCGCTGGTTTCCTCAGCAGAGGGCTTCTGTTCGCGCGCGATTCGCGGCGCGAAGCCCAGTTCGCGGCGCGAACTGGGCAGGATTCAGAGGAGTTCTGGAACGCATCGTTCGCGGCGCGAACCCTGCTGCGCGGCGCGAACTGTGCTGTGCAGAAGTGATGTTGGTGAGTTTTTGAGTACGTTGAGTTGCGAGACTCTTAGTAAGTCGCTGTAATTGCATTATAAACAATTAACAGTGATTATATGATTGTGTATGAGGTGTTTATGATGATGATATGTTGAATTTACGTGTTTACTTATAGATGTGTTATGCGACGATGTGATATCGTTGTAATGTTGTTGTTTTGTTGAGTTGAATGTCATGCTATTAATGATGATGATAACATGACTATATGATGCTGTTGTTGCTATGTTGATTATAATGCATGTTTGATGTGCATGCATTCATGAAAGGCCGATGCCTAGTGATGAACGGACTGAGTTCCAATGATGTTGTTGACTCCGGGCTTGTTGAGAGGCTTGGTTCCTTGTGGGGAACTCGGATTCTATGGTGATGAATCCGGGAGTGGTGATCCTGTAGTTGGTCACAAAATGGGTATACCGAGTCGTGTTGAGTCATGCATGGGTGTGTGCATTGCATTTGATATGTTGTTTTGTTGATGTTCATGAGTATGTGATTATGATGAATATGATGAGCTGTGTTGGCATATGTGAAATATTTATGCTTATATTTCTGTCGTTATATTATTATTTAATAATGTAATTCTCACCCCTTCTGCATGTGTTTATGTTCATCTATGATGAGCAATGTGCAGATAAAGCGGAGTAGCTATTGTTGAGGTTTGAAGAATAAGTGTAGAGTTATTCTACAGAGTCGAATCAAATGCTCTGGTCATGTGACACCGGGGTTATGGGATTCGATAGATAGTTGGTTATTAATTACGTTGTTTATAATGACTAAATGTTGAGATGTTTTGTTGAGATAATGTTGAAATATTATTATGAATTATAATAATAATGTTGTTGTCCGCTGCGAAGTTTTAAATATTAAATAATATGTTTTATGTTGTAATGCAATAAGTGTTATGTTGTGAGAAATGTAAACTCTTCTACATGTTGTACTCTGATAATATATTTAAATATGTCGTTTGGGTAGAAGGGTGTTACATTAGTGGTATCAGAGCATTGTCAGTCCAGTCGAGTCATAATGTGATGTTTTCCCTGTTGGTCGATTAATGTAAATGACACTGTCGATATTTAACGGTTGTAGTGGTGTTGTGCAGAGTATGGCTGGAGAAAATGACCGTGCGATTGCTGAGGCTTTGGCTGCTATGGCGCAGGCTATGCAGGCGCAGCAGAATCCGCCGGTCGACGAGTTTAGGAATTTGGGAAGGTTTCTGAAGAATAACCCTCCTACATTCAAAGGGCGCTATGATCCAGATGGTGCTCAGATTTGGCTGAGGGAAATTGAGAAGATTTTCCGGGTGATGACGTGTACTGAAGCACAGAAGGTGCAGTTTGGTACGCATATGTTATCTGAAGAGGCTGAAAACTGGTGGGATAACACTCGCCAGAGGATCGAAGTACCAGGTGCTGAGATGACTTGGGAAAGGTTCAAGACGGTCTTTCTGGAGAAATATTTTCCTGCTGATGTGCGATGTAAGAAGGAGATGGAATTTCTAGAACTGAAGCAGGGTAACATGTCTGTTGCTGATTACGCTTCGAAGTTTGAGGAGCTGGTGCAGTATTGTCCTCATTATAATGATGCTGATGCTGAGGAATCCAAGTGTGTCAAGTTTGAGAACGGGTTGCGTCCCGAGATCAAACAAGGCATTGGTTACCAGGAGATTCGTAGGTTTCCTACACTGGTTAATAAGTGCAGGATATTTGACGAAGATAGCAAGGCTAGGACTGCTCACTACAAGAGTCTTAGTGAGAAGAAGAATAAGGATCGTGGTAGTCCTTATGCATCTCCGAATGGTAAAGGTAAGCAGAAGGTGGTAGATGCGAAGAAGCCAAGTGGGGGAGGATCTTCCATAGCTGGTAAATGTTTCAAGTGTGGCGAGCCAGGCCACCGTGCTGATAGCTGTACCAAGAAAGTGCTGAGATGTTTCCGATGCGGTCAGGCTGGTCATAGAGTTACTGAATGTAAGGATGCTGGTCCGACATGTTTTAATTGTGGCGAGAAAGGCCATATCAGTTCGCAGTGCTCGAAACCGAAGAAGGCGGATACTGCAGCTCATACTACTGGTAGGGTGTTTGCTCTGAGTAGGACTGAAGCTCCTAAAGGAGATAATCTGATTAAAGGTACTTGCTTGATTAATAATGTTGAATTGCTTGCTATTGTTGACACTGGTGCTACTCATTCGTTTATTTCGTATGAGTGTGCGACTAGGATTGGTGTGATTATGTCGTCCCTAGGCGGAAGTATGGTGATAGATACTCCTGCTAATGGTTCTGTGGAGACTTCTGTTGTCTGTCGAGGTTGTCATTTGACGATCTTTGAGAGAGAGTTCGTGGTTGATTTGGTGTGCTTACCCTTGCACCAAATTGATATTATTCTGGGAATGAATTGGCTAGAATTCTATGGCGTGTTTATCAACTGCTATAGGAAGACGGTGCGGTTTTCTGAAGTTGGTGAGAATGATGAGGCAAGATTTCTATCTGCTAGGCAGGTGGGGGATTTTGTGAAAGATGAAGCTCAGATATTCGCTTTATTTGCGTCTCTGCAAGCGGATAGGAAAGTGGTGAGTGTAGATTTGCCTGTTGTCTGTGAATTTCAGGATGTGTTTCCGGAGGATGTAAGTGAATTACCTCCAGAACGTGAAGTCGAATTTGCCATTGACTTAGTACCAGGTACGAGTCCAGTGTCGATGTCTCCTTATAGAATGTCGGCAACCGAATTAGTTGAATTGAAGAAGCAACTTGAAGAATTGCTTGAGAAGAAGTTTGTGCGTCCAAGTGTTTCTCCTTGGGGTGCACCAGTATTGTTAGTGAAGAAGAAAGAAGGTACGATGAGGTTGTGTGTCGATTATCGGCAGTTGAATAAGGTGACTATCAAGAATCGGTATCCATTGTCGAGGATTGATGATTTGATGGACCAGTTGGTTGGAGCTCATGTTTTCAGTAAGATTGATTTGCGGTCGGGTTATCATCAGATCCGAGTGAAGTCAGATGATATTGCGAAGACTGCTTTTCGTACGAGGTATGGTCATTATGAATACACTGTGATGCCGTTCGGTGTGTCTAATGCTCCAGGTGTGTTTATGGAATATATGAATCGTATATTTCATCCGTACCTTGATAATTTTGTTGTGGTGTTCATAGATGATATATTGATATATTCTAAGACGGAAGAAGAGCATGCAGGACACCTGAGGATTGTTTTGCAGGTGTTAAGAGAGAAGAAATTATATGCAAAGTTATCTAAATGTGAGTTCTGGTTGAAAGAAGTGAGTTTCCTTGGCCATGTGATTTCGAGTGGTGGGATTTCTGTTGATCCTGCTAAAGTTGATGCTGTATTACAGTGGGAGACTCCGAAGTCTGCTACTGAGATACGCAGTTTTCTGGGGTTAGCTGGTTATTATCGTCGATTTATTGAGGGCTTCTCTAAGTTGGCATTGCCGTTGACGCAGTTGACTAAGAAGGGTCAAGTGTATGTGTGGGATGCAGCTTGTGAAGCGAGTTTTGTTGAGTTGAAGAGGCGGTTGACCAGTGCTCCAGTGTTGATCTTGCCTAATCCTGGTGAGTCCTTCGTTGTTTATTGTGATGCTTCGTTGATGGGTCTTGGTGGTGTTTTGATGCAGAATGGTAAAGTTGTAGCTTATGCTTCTAGACAGTTGAAAGTTCATGAGAGGAATTATCCTACGCATGATCTAGAACTTGCAGCTGTTGTATTTGTGTTGAAAATGTGGAGGCATTATCTGTATGGTTCCAGATTCGAAGTGTTCAGTGATCACAAGAGTCTGAAGTATCTGTTTGATCAGAAAGAGTTAAATATGAGGCAGAGAAGGTGGTTAGAATTACTGAAGGATTTTGACTTTGAATTGAGTTATCATCCCGGTAAGGCTAATGTAGTTGCAGATGCACTGAGTAGAAAGTCTCTACATATGTCTATGATGACGGTTCGGGAGCTTGAGTTAATTGAACAGTTCCGTGATATGAGTTTGGGTTGTGAAGTTTCCGCTGATAGTGTAAAGTTGGGTATGCTGAAGTTGACTAGTGGAATTCTGGAAGATATTCGGAATGGTCAGCAAGTTGATGTCGCTCTAGTTGATCATATTACTATGGTTAACCAGGGTAATAGTGGTAATTTTGAGATTGATGAGAATGGCATCCTGCGATTTAAAGGTAGAGTTTGTGTTCCTGAGGTGTCTGAATTGAAAAAGAGTATTCTTGAAGAGGGCCATAGGAGTGGATTGAGTATCCATCCAGGTGCAACTAAAATGTATCAAGATTTGAAGAAGTTGTTTTGGTGGGCTGGTATGAAAAGAGATGTTGCTAAGTTCGTGTATGCCTGTTTGACTTGTCAGAAGTCAAAGATTGAACATCAGAAACCGGCAGGTATGATGCAACCTTTGAAGATTCCTGAATGGAAGTGGGATAGCATTTCCATGGATTTTGTGACGGGATTGCCGAGGACGGTGAAAGGTAATGATTCTATTTGGGTGATTGTGGATCGATTGACTAAGTCGGCGCATTTCTTGCCGATGAAGATTAATCACTCTTTAGAGAAGTTGGCAGAGTTGTATATTGAGGAGATAGTGAGGCTGCATGGTATTCCATCAAGTATTGTGTCTGATAGAGATCCCAGATTTACTTCTAGATTTTGGGAAAGTTTGCAGAAAGCGTTGGGGACTAAGTTGAGGTTGAGTTCAGCTTATCATCCTCAGACTGATGGTCAGACTGAAAGAACTATCCAATCCTTGGAGGATTTGTTGAGAGCTTGTGTGTTGGAGCAGAGTGGTTCTTGGGATAGTTATTTGCCGTTGGTGGAGTTTACTTATAATAATAGTTTTCATGCTAGTATCGGTATGGCTCCATATGAAGCATTGTATGGTAGGAGGTGTAGAACTCCATTGTGTTGGTATGAATCAGGTGAGAGTGTTGTACTCGGACCTGAGATTGTGCAATAGACGACTGAAAGGGTTAAGATGATTCAGGAGAAAATGAAGATTTCTCAGAGTCGTCAGAAGAGTTATCATGATAAGAGGAGAAAGGCACTTGAGTTCCAAGAGGGAGATCATGTGTTCTTGAGAGTTACCCCGACGACAGGTGTGGGTAGAGCTTTAAAGTCTAAAAAGCTTACTCCGAGGTTTGTGGGTCCGTATCAGATTTTGAAGAGGGTTGGGGAAGTGGCGTATCGGATAGCTTTACCGCCGTCGCTTTCTAATCTGCATGATGTGTTTCATGTATCTCAGTTGAGAAAATATATTGCGGATCCTTCGCATGTTGTTCAGTTGGATGATATCCAGGTGAGGGATAATTTGACCGTTGAGGTGTTGCCAATTCGGATAGATGACCGAGAAGAGAAGACCCTGAGAGGTAAGGAGATTGCTCTAGTGAAAGTTGTTTGGGGAGGTCCAGCTGGTGAGAGCTTGACTTGGGAGCGTGAAGATCAGATGAATGAGTCGTATCCGGCTCTATTTGCTTGAGGTATGTTTTCGAGGACGAAAACTCTTTTAGTGGGGGAGAGTTGTAACACCCCGATTAAAATAAGAGAATTATTTAATTGAGTTAATATTATTTTATTAATTTAATTAAATAAAGTTGAATTATTGGATTATTATTATTATTATTATAGATGTTATTTATTTTAATAATAATTAAATAAATAAAATAATTGGAATATGAAGAGTGGAAGGGTAAAGGTGGAAATTGGATAAAAGAGGCCAAAGTGAAAACTCAGGTTGTTTTCACGTGTTTTGCCTCAGAATCAGAGAAAGGGGGAGAAACGCTGAAGAGAAAGAGAAGGAAGAGGAAAAGGCCAAAGATTGCTCAGAGCTTCCTTCAATCCAAAGAGGTAAGGGGTCTGAACCTTATTAAACGATAATATGCGAGCAATTTCATGATATCTGTTGGATTATCGATGGATTTTGGGGATTTTAGGGAGATTGGGAAAGTTGGGGTTTTGATGGAAAATCCTCCGATCTGTGAGTTTTGTTGAGTTATATGCATTATAATCGAAGTATGTTGTGTATATATGACTGTTAAATGTCGATATTGGGTTGTTAGCTGTGGGGTATGAGTTGTGGCGAGTAGAGAAGCAAAGCTGCGCTGGTTTCCTCAGCAGAGGGCTTCTGTTCGCGCGCGATTCGCGGCGCGAAGCCCAGTTCGCGGCGCGAACTGGGCAGGATTCAGAGGAGTTCTGGAACGCATCGTTCGCGGCGCGAACCCTGCTGCGCGGCGCGAACTGTGCTGTGCAGAAGTGATGTTGGTGAGTTTTTGAGTACGTTGAGTTGCGAGACTCTTAGTAAGTCGCTGTAATTGCATTATAAACAATTAACAGTGATTATATGATTGTGTATGAGGTGTTTATGATGATGATATGTTGAATTTATGTGTTTTTCTTATAGATGTGTTATGCGACGATGTGATATCGTTGTAATGTTGTTGTTTTGTTGAGTTGAATGTCATGCTATTAATGATGATGATAACATGACTATATGATGCTGTTGTTGCTATGTTGATTATAATGCATGTTTGATGTGCATGCATTCATGAAAGGCCGATGCCTAGTGATGAACGGACTGAGTTCCAATGATGTTGTTGACTCCGGGCTTGTTGAGAGGCTTGGTTCCTTGTGGGGAACTCGGATTCTATGGTGATGAATCCGGGAGTGGTGATCCTGTAGTTGGTCACAAAATGGGTATACCGAGTCGTGTTGAGTCATGCATGGGTGTGTGCATTGCATTTGATATGTTGTTTTGTTGATGTTCATGAGTATGTGATTATGATGAATATGATGAGCTGTGTTGGCATATGTGAAATATATTTATGCTTATATTTCTGTCGTTATATTATTATTTAATAATGTAATTCTCACCCCTTCTGCATGTGTTTATGTTCATCTATGATGAGCAATGTGCAGATAAAGCGGAGTAGCTATTGTTGAGGTTTGAAGAATAAGTGTAGAGTTATTCTACAGAGTCGAGTCAAATGCTCTGGTCATGTGACACCGGGGTTATGGGATTCGATAGATAGTTGGTTATTAATTACGTTGTTTATAATGACTAAATGTTGAGATGTTTTGCTGAGATAATGTTGAAATATTATTATGAATTATAATAATAATGTTGTTGTCCGCTGCGAAGTTTTAAATATTAAATAATATGTTTTATGTTGTAATGCAATAAGTGTTATGTTGTGAGAAATGTAAACTCTTCTACATGTTGTACTCTGATAATATATTTAAATATGTCGTTTGGGTAGAAGGGTGTTACACTTAACCGTACTAAAGGTTGGTACAGTGTTGCTGAGTCAATGGATCACAATGAAGGCATGTCGAGGGGACACCATCGAGTAGAACTAGATAGAAGTTAGTGCGACTGCGGAAAGTTCCAAGTCTTTTGTATGCCTTGCTCCCATGTCATAGCGACATGTTCAAAGGTTCGACAAGATCCTTTCAACTTACTATCTACCGTTTACAAAGTCATAAGCCTATGAAATGTTTACAAAATTAGATTTTCGGTGGTAGAAAAAGAGGATTATTGGTCTGCATATCAATGGGACATACTCTGACACAATGAAATAATGCAAAGAAAGAAAAAGGGCCGCCCAAACAACACCCGTATTCGAACCGATATGGATACATCGAACAAAATAGTGAGATTATGTAGTTCATGTCGTCAGCCCGGTCATAATCGTACAAACTGTCAGAGTGTTGGACCAATCACAACAACATAATTTTAATTGTAACCCTTTTTGCTTTATATTAAAAACAACATTCATTTCATAAATATCATAAGATTCAGTTACAATAACTTGAAAATAACAATTAAATAATAATTTAAACAACAATTAAACAATAATTAAACAACAACACAAACAACAACACAAACAACTACAACAATAAAAAAAACAACACAAACAAATACAACAAATAAACAACATAACTATGCGATTACAACCATCAAAACAATTTTGTGAGAAGTATACATCATCATGTGAACATCTCTGTTAGTTTTAACATTCACTCATAAACGAACTTCTCCATTTTGGTTGAACGTGGTATCAAGCCATTGAATTCTTATGATCTTTTCATCCTCTGCAATTTCTCCATCTAACCAATGATTCAAGGTCCTATTAAGATGTTCAAATATCTACATTCCAAAGTCGGATCTTCATCGGAGGTTGCATTGCTGAAAAAATTAAATTAGCATTTCTCTTGTAATATAAGAACACATATATGAAGATATTTTAAATAAAAATGGAAGGAGATATTAAGAAGATGTATGAAAAATTATGAGAAGGTGATGCTGTATTTGTAGAAGGAGCATGCACAGGAGCAGTAGTCACATGCATTGGCGCCTCCACTGAGTGGACTATGCATACACCATTGCATGTGGCGTATTGGACATGCATGTATCACTCCTAGTGGCAAAATGGACATGCATGCGTCAATGCAGATGACACCTATGTTCAACAGTTTCATTTCATGTGCCAATGTCAATGACGTCTTGGTTAATTTTTTTAGAAAAATAATTATATTAATAAATATTATAAAATAGTGATTATATTGATATTATTTTTTGAAAAACATGATTATTTTTAAAAAAATCATGCTATGTTAGACCATTTCAAGCGGCACATTATTTTCTTTTGGGTCATTTTTGCTTAAGAACAATGGTAGTTAAGCAAATTTTTAAATTGAAAATAATAATTTTTAAATTTAAAAAAAGCTGTATATTATTTTTTGACACAATATTACTAAATTATCTTTTTAATCAATACTCTAATCACTTTATTTTTCATTTATATTTCAATAATATCTCTTTATATATAATATTTAACTTGTTTATTTTAGACATATTAAGTAAACACTATAAATGAGAATATATAACAATGATGAATCTCTTAGAATAATGAATATAACTTTTTTGAGAGGGTTGATTTTGCAATTAAAAAAAATAATGACACCGTTTCTTTATTGGCTTGTCCGCTCTTTTTATATAATGATAAATTAAAACAATATTTTTTTTTTTAATTTTTTATATATTTGTAATCTATTAAAAAAATAAATTAAATACATATTATATTTTTAGTAATCATTTCAGTGCCTGAAAATCTTAAATAATAGAAGAATTAGAGATGAAGAAAAATATTAATCTAAAAATGATAAGGAATTATAGATTTGACTTGAATGAGAGAATGTTTAATGTAGGTCCATTTTCACTAACCAAGATGATGATATATAAATGATTAGGAAGTAACAAACATGTATTATAATTAAAAAATGTTAATGTGGTTTATTCTGTTTGATAATCACACAATGTCACCCAAAACATGTCCAAGAAAATATCCAAATGGCTGCTACCTTGTTTTGTTGCTCTGAAAAATGGCAAACAAAGAAGCTGAAAACACAAACATTATGGTCAACATGTTTTGTACATTGTTTTTTTCTCTCTCTACTAATGTTTGCATTTCAAAAGGGACACATATGGCTAAACCCTTTTCATTAATAAGTAATAATCATGATTAGTGGCACTAATCTATCAACTTTTTTTTCTAATCAATTAGTCTTATTCATGCACCAGACCAAAATGATTAAGAGATGGGCTCCAAAATATTATTCTGTTTGGTTTGCCTACTTCTTAATAATATTAAGTTTCTCTACTTCCCCTTTCATAGTAAGTATATTATAAAGGTAGAATACAATAGAAAAAAAAGTAGAAAATAAAAGTTTGGAATATAAAAATATACAATAGAAGGAAATAAAAAATAATATAAATTTATGATAAAGAGAGGGAATGAAAATCAAAAACATTAGAATATGAGGAATTTAAAAGACAAATTAAAATCTTTAAATCTATGTCAATAGAAATTGAAATAGTAGTTGTGTCTTCACCATTATCACTCATAAGTTTTGATATTTACATGTGATGAATAACATTTACATTGAAGTTTGACATGCGAGATTCTTCCACCACTATAGGCATGCTAAAAGTCTTTTGAATTAAATTTGGTTTAAAATGTTCCATGTCATACACAACCATATTGGGAATATTATTAACACTCTTGTTGTTATTGAATAAATCTCTCAAAAAAGTGAATTGTGACTACTTTCTCATGATACTATTTTCTCAAAAAATATGTTAATGTAGTTCGAATCAGATACTTTATCACGATTCCTATCCGTTTTCTCTTCCTATGGGAAAGAAAATTCATGAATACAATGTTACCTTTTAACTTATTCCCTCCGTCTCATAAAAAATGTCCAATTTTAAAAATTCATGGTTTAAAAAAAAATGATTAGATATATTATTTTTTATGATAAAACTAATATCATTTACTATAATATCCCTATTAATTATAATTAAAAGAATTATTGAATAAAGTGAAAACTAATAAATAGGAGTATGATAATGAAAAAATAATAATAAATATTGTATTAATATTGTAAAAGGACAATTATTTTAAGATAAAAAAAAGTAAAAATGAGACATTTTTTTATGAGATAGAGAGTAACATTTAAAAAGTGATCCACAGAAGATGAGTTAATATGAGTATTAGTGTCTATAATTTCTTTGTTTGTACCATTTATTTTTGTTAACTTTTTCATTACACATGTTAAATATGTTAGATATGAACTAATTTATTTCTTTTTACTTGAAAGTTTACTAGCATGATTTTTCTCTTTCTTATCTTTAAATGTATCAGAATTTGTCACTCCATTAAATTTATTATTTTAAATGAGAATTTTTATTCCTGTTTTCGATTGACCACGAGTCTTTAATCATAAATAGTCTTTTCGATTGACCATGACTCGTTTGCATTAGTTTGTTTTACATATATTAACTCGACAACGGAAAATTCGTTGTCGAAGAAGGAATTTGCGACACCTTTGATTTTTGTTAGGGAAAACTTGAAACTTTGAGAATGTAGGAACCAACACCAACATACCTTTACAATCTCTACATAAATGTTCATAATATCCACAACTGACGTAAATCATATATAAACCTTCAAATTCCACTTTATACTAATGAACTTTGGCCCAAACTTTACAAATGTTATGTTTATTCAAATCAATTTCGAAACACATTTTTGTAAATATTAATATTATTTTGCACAGTTGATCATGAAAGATTTTCGCCGCCGCATCATTTCCCTAAAAATCTTCATTGATTGTTCTACTCGATTGAGGTCATATAATCTTTAGATAAAACACAACCATTAAGTTAATCAGACTTAATGTTTGATGATTTGATATTTAAATTATACACGAACAAATAAGTCGGACCATAAACATATACTAATTCTAGCTACACACGACACAATCTTCTCGATCGACTCTAATACAAAAATGTAACACCATATTCCATGTTTGATATCTAGGGTTTTAAAATCGACCTTGGCCGAAGTACCAATAATAGGTTCTAAAGCCAAGAACACACTTCCATAATAAAATACAATATTCAAACCAGAAAATGAATATGAATCATAGTACAATTCAAATGTCACATTCCATGACTTTGATCTCATCTGCCTTTAAATCAAATTTAACCATGAAAATCATTGTTGATATCCAAAGTATCAAAATAAGCACTTAACTTTCATATTCTTGTCAATCTATTTTTCATAGTGTATAAGCCAAGCCTCTTACCAAGAAGTTTGACAACAAGTACATATTTACAAGGAGCACATAGATTATCAAAAGTTGACAAGATCGACGGTAAATAAATTTTTTATATTAGCATGATATCCTCTTTCGTACTAAATGTTAGCAAGATCAACGATAAATAAATATTGTATTTGATTTAGAAGAAACAACATAATGTTGGATCATCACAATATAATGAAAAGAAACTAGAGAACGAGATACATATGGTTCTCGATGATCAAATGGTTTTTTTTCTAGCATTATCATCCATATCCATATTTTTAGAACTATAATAAAATCAAGTGTGTGTCTTAATCACATTAAATAGAATCAAATAAATCTAAACTTTTTACACTTCTCTTGAACTTTTTTGGGATCTAATATATCACTAGAATTTTTTTTTAAAGTAAAATGTCGAGACATCGCAAGCGGTTGAGTATGGCTCATATAGTGAGAACATAATGATTATAACATCAATAGATATATGATTGTGACTATACAGCAAAATGATATAAGATTTATAGATGAGTGTTGAGTATGTTTCAAATATACATTGATACTAAAGGGAGGCGAGGGAGGGGAGTCTCCACCCTTATGTTTTTCCCAAATATGTCTTAGACTTAACTATTTGTTGTGGTTAGGTGAGAAAGGGTGTGATGGCGGTAGCTGTCGCGATACGTATTAGGGGTATTATTCTAAACTTATTTGTAGTATTATATATAATGTTTGGCACATTGCAACCCTAATTATCATAAAAATACAATGGAACTATAACTTATATATTATCATAGAGGTATGTATCATTGGCCTAATTGTGTTAACAAAGGTCAATCATGTTCATTGTCTTTTACTTTCATTTCTCTTTAATCTTCTATTGTTTGTGTTGTAACAATTAGTATTAGATGTCGATTAACCCAAGTTCAAAATTCGAGGTGACAAGGTTTGACGTGATAGGTAATTTTGAATTTTGTCAAAGGAGAATAAAGGATATGTTGGCTCAACAATATTTATAGAAGGTGCTACGAGAGAACCCGACCAATATGGAGGATACCAATTGAGCATATATGAATAAGAAGGCTGTAAAATTGATTCTTCTATGTGTTTCAAACAAGGTGATGCATCATATCCTTGACCTAATGATTCTGAAGGAGTTTTTGAGTAAATTTGAGAGTTAGTATATGTCAAAGACGCCGATAAACAAATTGTTTGCAAAGTAGCAACTATAGTGTCTGAAGATTGAGGAAGGATCTAATTTGCAACAATATGTCAATTTCTTCGACAACATAATTACTGATATGGAGAGACCTGAGGTGAAGATTGATGATAAGTATAATGCAATTATCTTGTTGTTCTTGTTACCAGGATCCTATGACCACTTGGTGACTACTCTTACCTACAAAAATACATTATTAGTCATGATATGATTACTGGTACACTTATGTCTCATTCTCAAAAGAGTAAAAGTATAAATGAAGGAACTTAATGAGGCATTTTGCATGTTAAAGGGGGTCAATAGCTAAGTGTTATAGTCACAAATAGATTGGGCATTACAATTAAGTATGTCCAACAAAAACAGCAACTCATTCAGATTTGAAAATTTGGTTCAAACTAATGATTCTAGAAGTGAAGTAGATATATTGTGGGTTTCATCCAACAAGTGCACATATGCATGTATTCTTGACTCTGGTTGTTCTTACCACATGAAACTGCACTGGAAATGGTTCACTACATTATGGTCATGTAATTTTCAAGTTCTTTATCTAGGTGGTGAAGAAGCATGTACTATCATTAGAATGAGACAAATTAAAATGGAATGGATGATTCTTGCATGAAAATATTGAATGATGTCCGATATATTTCAGAATTAAGGAATAACTTAATTTTCTTAGGCACTCTATACGAAAATGGTTTCTCGTACATGTCTAATGGGGATAGGGACAATATGAAGGTTAAAAAGGGTATCTTATATGTGATGAGAGCAAAGAGGATTACATATAACATCTATAAATTGTTAGGGAACAATGTTATAAGTGATGTTGCATCAATTGAGTTTGATAATGATGCATCTAAGCCGTGACATATGCGTCTGGGTAATCTTATTTAGCGCAGGATGATGGAAATTCATAAGAGTAATCTATTGAAGGGTGTTTGTAGTTGCAAGATGGACTTGTTAAAGTATTGTGTACTTGTAAAATAATGTCATGTTTGGTTCAAGAGCGGAAAACACAAAACAAAAGGAATTTTAGACAACGCACATTCAGATGTGTTAAGGTCTACCAAAAAGGTTTTTATGGGTGGTTCCAAATACTTTATGTATTTCGATTATGATTTTTCTCGCAATGTTTGGGTTTATTTATTGAAGTTGAAATATGAAGTCTTTACCAAATTCAACTTCTGGAAGGCAGAGGTAGAGAATAAAACATGAAGAAAAATAAAGTATATGCAGTAAGATAATGGGACAAAGTGCATTGATTTGAATTTCAAGAGATATTGTGAAGAATATAGTATTTAAAGGAATTTCTCAAGTCGTAAGACACCACATAAAAATGGAGTGGTAGAGAGAATGAATAGGTCTTGAACCCAAAAAGCAAAATGTCTCTTATTAAATGATAGAATGTCAAAATGTTTTTGGGCATAAGAAGTTAACATGACGTGTTATCTTATCGACAAGTCACCATGAGCTTCGTTGAAGAGGAAGGTTATAAAGAATTGATGGACAGACAAACCTATTGATCTTGAATTTAAGAATTCTTAGATGTCCAACTTATGAGCATATATCAAGTGAAGATAGTTTAGAACTTGATCCAAAGTCAATGAATTGCGTCTTCTCCGGTTATGTAAAAAGTGAGAAGGGGTTCTAGTTATAGGATTCGATTAAAAAGAAGAGGATAATTAGCAGAGATGTTGTTTTTGATAAGCATTTACTGTTGAAATAATCATTTGTAACACATGTGTAAGTATATGAAAGAGAATCTTCTAGTAAATAGGTGATTCCGGCGGATGTTGATCCACCACCTATGAATAATATGCGTGTCGTGTCTGAACCACAAGAGGAATTTGGATATGATATTGAAATTGACCCACATACTTGAATTTTCAGGTGGAATACGAATTATATTCTTGTACGTGATAGAGGGAGTCGTTCAACCAAGCCATTAGAAAGATACGAGCATGAAGACTTGGCATCAGATGAAATTATTACTAGTTTTGGAGACCCTCCCACCTTTTGAGAGACTATAGCTAGCAGTGTGAAGTATAATTGGATGGTTGCAATGGTGGAGGAGATGAGTTCCTTGAAGAAAAATCAGACATGAGAGGTTGTTAGGCTTCTTACGAGGAAAAAAGTCATCGGTTGTAAGTGGGTGCTCAAGAGAAAACTAGCACTAACAGAAAAAGAATGGGAAAAGTTTAATACTCATCTTGTAGAAAAGAGATACTTGCAAAATAAAAGGATTGACTATTATGAGATTTTCTCTTTGTTCATCACACATTCTTCTATCATGGTAGAATTAGCCTTGGTGGCCAACTGAGACATGCATTTAGAAAAGGTATATGTGAATACAACATTTCTTAACGAAAATATAGATGAGAAAATTACAAGCATCAAATATAAGGGTTTAGTGGCACTGGACATGGTAGAATAGTTTATAAATTTAAGAAGTCTTTGTATGGTTTAAAGCAGCCTCGAAGGCAATGTTACAAGCGCTTTGATTCATATACGCTTAAGATTGGCTACAGAAGGTGTGAGTATGGCTATTGAGTTTATGTTAGGAGCCTTGATGATGACTCTTTTATTTTTATTTTACTGTATGTTGATGATATATTGATGCATGTATGAAGTATTTATACGCATGCATGTTTGGAGGCAAAATGAATGCAAAAGATTTCAAAAGAAATACAAATTTTTGAGATTTTTAATGCATGTGTCGACCTATGTAAGTCATCTATCGACCTATTTGGTGCATGTGCCTGACCTATTAGGTCATGTGTCACCTGTAGACTTATGGAGGCGACATATGAAACATAAGCTAAATGCTTTAAAAATGAGGTACATGTGCCGATCTGAAACTCGTATGTGTCGATACGTAGGATTTTTTTCCATGTGTCGACCTATTACATGAAGGATATAATGCGATAAAAAACTATTGAGTTGCTATAAAAGCGACACGATTACATGACATATACTTTTGGTGCTCCCGAATGCTGTACACGCATGTGCTCTAGCAAGGCGATATATAGATTTATCATCACTTAAACCAAAAACAGAGATGTAAACATAAAAATGACACACTACGAGAACTTTGTTGACATTATAACATGTTCATACATATTTCATGCTGGAATAGGTAACATGCTTATACACCAAGAACATATTTCAAGTATGGAAGAAAAATAACATGAATTCACTATAAGCATATGAATTGAAATACATCAATTAATTTTTTTGGATGTGAACGTTCATGAATAGTTTATACATCAAGCATATCAAGATTTGGAACATAGATAACATGCAAAAGTAAAAGCTTACTCTCAAAGAGGGAAAATGGAACAATATTACCTCACTTATGAAATGATGAAGGATGCACTTATATGTGATTGAACTTCTAAGGAAAGTTAGAACAAAAGTATATAAAGTGCATGCAACAAATCATACTTAGGCAAGATTTGAGATATCAAGTATGCCCAATTCTCTTTGAATGCTGAAAAATGGTCCAGTCGCAAGAGGTTTTTTAAAGATATCTGCAAGTTGATTTTTTCTATCAACATGCTCAAATAGAACGTCTCCTTTTTCAACATGGTCATGTAGAAAATGGTGACGTATCTCAATATTTTTAGTGCAAGAGTGTAACACCATATTCTTGGTTAGATTAATGGCACTAGTGTTGTCGCACATAATAGGAATACATTATAGTTTAATATCAAAATCAAGTAGTTGTTGTTTGAGCCACTAAATTTGAGCATAAAAAGTACCGGCTACTACGTATTCCACTTCGGTAGTTGACAAAGCAACATAAACCTATTTCTTGATATATCAACTTACTAAGGAGTTTGAAAACATGTGGCAAGTTCCACTAGTATTCTTCCTATCTTATTTGCAACCGGAAAAATCATAATCGATATAACCAACCAAATTACAATCGCCTCCATTGGAATACCAAAACCCATACTTAGATGTAACATGAAGGTATATAAGGATGCGTTTTATGACTTTTAAATGTGATTCCTTAAGAGCCGATTGATAATGAGTGCACATACACACGCTAAACATAATGTCCGTCCTAGATGCAGTAAGATATATAAGAGAACCAATCATACCTCTATACTAATTGACATTAGCATCCATACCATTTTCATCTTTTTCCATGTTTCCATTTGTGGGCATTGGAGTGTCAATCGTTTTTATATCTTCCATACCAAATCTCTTTAGCAATTTGTTGCAATATTTTGTTTGACACATGAATGTCCCTTCGTTGAGTTGCTTGATTTGAAGACCAAGGAAGTAGTTCATCTCCCTCACGGGACTCATCTCATGTTCACCCTACATTAGCTTAGAAAACTCCTTGACTAGTTGCATGTTAGTGGAACCAAATATGATATCATCAACATAAACTTTAATAAGAAGAGTACGTTTTCCTTGAAGTTTAATGAAACGACTTGAAATCTTTGGAGCAAGCATAAAATATTAACAGTATATAATACATATGAAGATAATAAGATGAGGTCACTAAACACATACAAATTGAAACACACCATGGTTAGCAATTAAAATTTTAGGAAATAAACACTCATATCATGTATCATACACCACGTATATCATATACCTCTGAAGAATAAACATGTAAAAGAAAGGACTTACTTACAAAGAAAAAATTTGAAACGATATTACCTCACCATACGAATGACGGAGGATGCACTTGCATTCCATAAGTAACTCTCGAACGAAAGTTGGAATAAATGAAAAACGTGCCACAAAAACTTTTGACATCAATGCTCTTACCACTTTTCACTTTAACCAAGTACCATATAGTGTGATTTGTAATGAATCCAAGAAAGTTATTGATTTGATGATCATCCCTTTTTGGTTGGACTTACATTCTTGTCCTTTTCATGATAATTATCTTAATCCTCCTCAATCTTCATCGTCTTAGGTTGATCAATACCTTATTCGATATCCTTGAGTATGTATTTTTGAAGATACACCTGCATCATGAAATAAAATACCTTTTTCGACATTTCTCGGATAGGAAATATTAAACATAATCTGCACATATTTTACCAATTAATGAACACTAGTTGTTGACTTCTTTGGTCACATAACTCTTCTTCCTTTCCACAAAGTCAATGAAATAGGGATATATCACCCATCATATGTCTTGAGCATCCATAAACGAGATCACATACTCTCGTCATAGAACCAGGACATTTATCCTACAAGATCAACAAGAAGTGCTAGGTACATAATATTCATTGGGTCCTCGAGGACTATTGAAACCTTGGTTGCATTTGGATAACAATTGATAAATGCCTTTAGGAATAAAGAGTCCCCTAAACTTGCATTTTTCAATAGTATGATCTTTCTTGCAACAATAATGACAAGATAAGTTGTGATGAGATGTACTTTTTCTATTTAAATCCTTATGAACATATTTATACTTTTTATATGATGGGTTCAAATATCGTTTAAACTTTGATGGATCAATAGTAAATGCAATCTTTGGTTGTAATGCCTTGTACAATTTAGCTTGAAGAGTATTTACCTCTTTTTTCCAAATGTGACAAGTTTCAGAACCAAACCACGAAGGTTCTTAATCCTTATTCTTGTCTATTTGAATATCTACTATATATTGCTTAAGAACTTCCATCTTCTTTTCGGTTTCTAAAACTTTTGCTTCTAAGTGTAAAAAGATTCTTTTGTGTGAAGCTAACTTTTTAAAAGCATCTACGACTTCTCTATGTATAAGATAATTCATCAACATATTCAAGCTTAGAATGACTCACATTCTTCTTCTTCTTTTTGTTGGTCATGAAGCAAATCTTGGTCGATTCGACATTTTAAATTGAGCTTTCATCACTTGAAGAATTACCATCACTCTCCCAAGCAACATAGGCTCTTCTAAACTTACTGGATTTCTTGTGATGGCCTTCTCTTTGTATTTCTTGATCATAGGACACTCCGGTCTATAATGACCGACTTCTAGGTTTACCCTTATTATTCTCATCTTCCCTTGAGGAGTTTGATATCCTTCTAGAGTTGTTTAGGTTCTTGTCGAAGTGCTTGAATCCATGTTTCCACATGTATCTATTGTACCTTTTGATGAACAACCCCATATCTTCATCATCAAAATTCTTGTCATCTTTTATTTCATAATCACTTTGATCATTGTTTGAGGAATTTGAGATTGAAGTCTTTAGAGCAATAAACTTCTTCTCTACCTCTTTGTCTTTACCTTTATCCTTATTCATCTTCTTCTCACGCTCTTTTTCATGTTTTTCCAAGCAAGTGAGTTCTTGCTCATGTTCTTCTAATTTACCAAACAAAGTTATGAGATAGTGTGTTTTAAGATCATTCGTTTCTTTGATTGCTGTAACCTTGGGTTGCCATTCACTATTAATATACCTCAAAACTTTATTATTAGCAATATCATTGGAAATAGACTTACCTAGAGCATTCAACTGATTTATAAGATATTTGCACCTCTGTTGCATGTCGGCAATTGTTTCACCATGCTTCATGCAAAATAGTTCAAACTCTTGATTCAAGGTATTGATCCTAGCTTGTTTGAATTCATTAGTTCCCGATTGGGCAACTTCTAATGTTTCCCACATAGCTTTGACAATTTTACAATGGGAAACACGATAATATTCATCAACACCGAGTGTGGATATGAGAATATTTTGTACCTTCCAATCATGTGACCACAATTTCTTATCATTATCATTCCATTGATCTTTCGGTTTTGATACGGCAACACCTTCACCATTGGTCATTGTAATTTGATTAGGACCATTGGTCATGACGTCCTAAAGACCTTTATCAACCGAGTTGATATGTATACGCATAAAAGCTTTACAATAGCCATAATTTTCACTGATAAAAATGGGCGGTCTATTGTCCGCCCCTTTAGGTTCAATATCCATATTCTAATAAGTGAATATTGAATAACGGAACTAACTTGAGCTCTTGATACCACTTGTTAGACGATAGACTTTGATCTAGAGGGGGGAGGGGGTGAATAGATCACAAGTTAATAAACTTGAACAAAAATTGTTTTAAAAACTTTATGGCGTAGCGGAAGTGACCCGGATCAAATCGTCTAACCGAACCGCTATCAAAAAGCTCGGATATGCGTAATTGTAATCAAGGTATGATAATGAACACAAATTAGATCATTAAACTATCAACCATAATCAATTGAATGCAACGATAAGAGTATATATTATTCCCAATGATAAAAACACACATAAATATTATAGAGACAAATCATCGAACACCTTGTGTGCAATCGATTTTGTTTAGAATCATGTATAATTTTGTTGATATTCAAATCCAATCACAATATAAAGGATTATGATCTAATCAACAAAACCTCTTTCAAAAGGTTTATAAAAAATTGATCGAAATATATTGATTGCACAATCGATGAATTCAATAATTTGCAAGTGAAAAGTAAAAGAGAGAGAGAGAGAGAGAGAGAGAGAGAGAGAGTACACAAGGATTTGTTTAGGCAGTTCCCCAATCGACCTCGCTATGGGTAGGTCTTCCCTCAATTTGAACTCGAATTGATATAATGAAATTAACCTTAGTTTACAAAAGTAGAATACAAGAGAAATGTAGCAATCCAACACTACAAACCCTAAGTTTAATGTTGATTCTAACACTTTCTCTTCACTTGATCAAAGCTTGATCAAGTAACCCAACAATTCCAATTTGATTCACTATCTCGCGCTACTCCTTTGCAAGAACCTCCCATTCTTCAAGGCCTTCACTCGATCAAATCCAAATTTCAAATTGTTGTAACCCAAGATTTACCAATATGATCCACCGTTCCACACTACCCCTTTACAAGAATCTTCCATTCTTCAAAGCCTTCACTCGACCAGATCCAAATTGCATAAACTTGTACAAAACCTTCAAATCTCTAATTGATCTTGAAGGAAAACTCCAACTCGATTTTCTTATTTGAAACCCTAAAAGATGTCAACCCAATTTACAATTCATTCAACCTAAATTGGATGTTATCAACCGATTCTAGATGGCACACAAACAAAGAATGATTATGTGTAGTTTATTTGCGTGTATGCATAGAATGGGGTTGAAGATCATGAGAACACTTTGAAATCCTTATTTCATGTAGGCTTACTCTAGAACCTTACTTGAAAATGATCCATGTATGAAGTATTTATATGCATGCATGTTTGGAGGCAAAAGAAATGCAAAAGATTTGAAAAGGAATGAAAATTTTCAAGATGTTTAATGCATGTGTCGACCTATGTAAGTCATATTCTGACCTGTTCAATGCATGTGCCGACCTATATAGGTCATGTGTCGACATGTATAGGTCATGTGTCTACCTATGAAGGTGGCTGATACATCAAACAAAAGCTACAAACTTTAAAATTGAGGTACATGTGTCGACTTGAAATTCGTATGTGTCGATAAATAGGAAAATATTTCTTCCATGTGTTGACCTATAACACATATGTGTCGACATGTATACTTGTTTTTCATATAAAAACCTGTTTTTCATGCATGGAACCTTTTCTAACTTGTTTAAAAATGTTTTTATGCTTCCTAATACTAAGATTCACATTAAGACTTAGATGATACCATTCAATATACGTAAACTCTAAAGTATCCTAGTTTTGACATCATAAAAAATACATCTAACAGAAAGTTGCACTCACAAGCGTCATCGATGTGGTGTTTGGAATAACATTCAATGAAGATATTGTGTCCACCAATAACCTTGATAAGATTGTATCAAAGCACTTCATTAAAATGTGTAAAGCTCTGTTGTTTTCTCTCCTTTTCGATGGTAATTCATCATCACTAAAGCCTAGACAGCTTCCAGATGTGATGTTAGTAACAACACCATCAAATTGATCTACAATAATATCCTTAGTCACATGGGTTGTACCCAAGACTTTCACCAGTGATTCTCGGTGAGCCTTCAAGCTTAGCAGTAAGGATAGTATTGAGATTTTGGAGGGAGTGTGGTTCAACTAGTCCACCACTCGGTAATCACTCTTCTTGATAATTCTTAGGAACTCTTCGGCTTCTTTGTAAGAAACAACTACTTTATAAGAGGATGTCCCCTATGGAGATTCAGGATTATGAGCATTGATAACAATTTCTTTCCCTTTGGCCCTAGCTAAGGGTTCAACTTTTCTGCTCTGCATGGGTGCGAGAGAAAATACTCGACGATTATGGGTCATTCCTCAAGGATCGGAAATTATGGTGACATTAGGCTTGTTGATTATCAGTGGTTTGCTTTCTTGTGCCTGCCTATATACTTTGGGCTTGTACCTCCAAGGTATAACTTGGGTGATCTCATATGAGAATGGAACTGGTACTTGAATTACCCATGGCTCAAACACATTCTCCATCCCAAACAACAACCTCATATACACAAACAACACCGACCACCTCCTCTCCAACTATTCAGACACTCATTTCCTCTCCTGCAACTCATTGACCTCAAATGAAAACCCGAGCACAACATGGATTTGTCAAACCCCCTAAACGTTTCAACTTACATACATCCACCCACTAATCTATCTCTTTTTTACCTACAAATCTCATTGATGCATTAAATTATCATAATTGGAAAATGATCATGAAAGATGAATATGATGCTCTTATTGAAAAGTAAGACGTGATAATTAGTTCATCGTCCCTCTAATGTTATTGTTATTCGAAGTTTGTGGATTTTCAGGCACAAGAATAAATTTGATGGTTCTTTTGAGCGATACAAAGCTCGTCTTGTAGGTAATGGTGCTAATCAACAATCAAGTGTCGATTGTGGTGAAACTTTTAACCTTGTCGTCAAATCGGCCACTATTCGCATGGTACTTAGCATTGCATTATCCAAGTCATGGTGTCTCCATCAACTAGATGTCAAAAATGCCTTTTTTGCATGGAAATCTTGATGAAACCGTGTATATGCACAAGCCTTATGGATTATGTGATCCACAATATCCCGAGCATGTTTGTCTCCTAAATAAGTTTATCTATGGTTTCAAACAAGCACCTCGGGCTTGGTACCAAAGATTCAATGACAATGTTGCTATATTTGGTTTCTCTCATAACATCTCTGATCCCTCGTTATTCATTTATCATCACTGTATTGATACTACATATATCCTTCTATATGTGGATGTCATAATTCTCATTGCTTCCTCTGATGCTCTTCCTGACTCTATTATGTCTAACTATAGCTTTGAATTTGCCACAAAGGATTTGGGTCCTCTGAGTTATTTTTTGGATTCTTTGTTGTACATGTCCCTTCACGTTACCAAATTTCTAACATCTTCACCAAATGACTTATGTTGCAACTCTTTGGATATTTTCGTGATAGTCTCAACATTCGTCAGTCTCGCGTTTCGACTACGGAGTGTATTATAATATTATTGTCATTATTAAAATATTATTGTTATTATTAGAATATTACTGTAGACATCTCTATTTATAGAATAATCATGATTGTATAGTAAATGGTTATAGAAACTTAAGTTACATTGTATATATATCATTGAGAAATCAATAGAACGATAAAACCTATAATTCCAATACATTTGTTTCTATTTTGTCCAATTAGCTTGGAATTATGGCAAAGTATAGCGATGTGGAGGAGTTTAGTGCTTCTGTTGGATCAATCAACGATCACCGCCCATTTTCTTCAATTTTGTAAATCGGCAAAATCAAAAGTTAAATGACCTTCAATCATTTGGTTAACTATTTGTAGAACCTTATGGTTACTTAGAAATAAATTTCTCTTTAATGAATGTAGGTTAGAAATTAAGGGTTAAACACCCCTTATGACCTTCAATCATTTGGTTAGTTGGTTAGTTGTTTGTAGAGTCATATGACTAAATGCCTAAATTCATGTCTTAAAAATGTTTGGAAGTCTAATGTGAATCTTTTTTCGATTTTTTTATTTAAAATAATCAATTTTTTCATTTTTTTTTAAAAATAATCAATAATTCAAAAAAATTACTAAAATAACCAGGTTTTGTAGAGGATGCGCCACATGAATTGACGCACCTCCAATGCATGAAGAGGAGGCACCAATAGCATTGACGCATGCATTGGGCTCCTCATGAGGAGGCGCCAATGCTAGTGGTGCCTGCATTGGCCCTCATTAGGAGGCGCCAATGCTAGTGATGCATATGTGTATTTGGTTGGTGTATGCGTCAATTCATCTGGCGCATACACCCCTTGTATTTTTTTTAAATTTTTTTTAATTTTTTAGTTTTTAATTTTTTTTTAATTAGTAATTATTAATTTTCATTATTTAATAAATAAGAAATAGTAATGAAAATAAATAAATTCATTGATGGTGTAATAATTGGTTACATTGGACTGACAATAAACTAATGACCGACCCGATTATAACGTCCCCCTATTCCACATCCTGGTGCGTTAGTTTGTCTCCGAGGTCTCCCACGATTTTCTTGAGGTGTTCGGGGTCTTTGTGTGCTGACCTGCTCGAGCGATGACTGGTTGGAAGGTCCGACGGAAGTTCCAGCGGTATTTGATAGATGTGTCATCATTTGCTCCTAATATCCGGAGGGACTCTGACCAACGGCGCTTCCGTAATGGAGTTCGGTGCCCATGTCATCGTAGTTAGGTCGTTGGGGTTGAGTGAATTAGGGACGGTATAGTTGCCCAAATTGGGCCATTGAGTCGTTTTGGAAACGAAGCAATGGTTCCTGGGGCGTACTATAGTTAAACAGTGGTTGAGTGTTATGTTGATGGGATTTTTGGGTGGTCATTGGTGGGGGGCTACGATGAAGTGACCCATATGAATCATCTGGGTTATAGACGGTTGTGGTTGCGGGGTTTGATTCTTGGTTTTGTGTTTGGGTGGGTGGTATGAATGGATTGCGACGTTGGATGGTTGGTTGTTGGGTGGTTGGCATGAACGGGTTGTGATGGTTGGTTGTGGGGCGTACGATGACGAAGCAAGTTGGTGTGGATCCATTAAATACTGTGGCTCAGATACAAATTGCTGAGTTGTTACCGACCTAAACCATACCATATATTGTTGAGTCGGTCTTGCACCATAGATGACTGATTCATTTAAAATGTGTTATCGTCGATTCCTCCATTGACGACGCATCTCTTTTGCAAAGTCTTTCCAGTCAGAATAATCTCATTGTGCATAAACCCTTTTTTGATGCCAATTCCCCAAACACGGGGGAGATTCTGGAATCTATTATAGCATTCTGAACTGCACTTTGACCCAGTCACTCTGGTGCATTTCCACCATAGTGAATCGGATAATCGGTGTCTTCGCTGTCCAAACTACATCATCATCATGGTTCACATCATGATCCAAACCCAGATATGGCCTCCAGACAAACTGTAAAACAATGCGAAACGATTGGATGGAAAATAATTTGAGAAGTATTTTTAAATTAAAATATAGTTGGGTAGGATTATTACATTGTCATGTCCAATGTGGTCCAATAGATTGCGATAGACTACAATAGCGTATTTCAGACACCTGTTGTAGTTCATTCCCCTTACTGACCACCTAAGATAAAAAAGAAGTGAAAAATATTATTTACTGTTAATTATAATATAAAATATAATTAACTAAATGGTAAATGGTAAAATATTAGACTTACTTGGTTGCAAACGGGAACACGAATGGACGCTCATTTATCGGGGCGAGCGACAACATTCTTGACCAACTCCAAGCTTGAAGCAAATACGCACATGAAAAAAAAGTACAAGTATTTTTTTTTGCAGTTTTACACATTGCACTATATAGATGTGCCAACACAACTGAACCCCAACTATAAGTGTTGACCTTATTAATGTTTCGTAATAAAGATAAATACATTATATTTACAGAATTACCTATACTTTCTGGAAACAAAAAATTACCAAATAAAATCATAATATAACACCGAGCTTTTATTATTTTCTCATACTCGGTTGAATCTTCGGACAATACTATACTAGCATAATATTGTTTAAGGTATTTTAAATTTATACCTTACCCCCTTGCTTGACCGGATGTGTCTCCCTCAGTTTCTTCGTCTAACAAAGGGGCACCTAATAATTCATTGCAGGTATTGTTGTCTTGGTTAACTCTACCACTCACTGCCTTTCCATCTATACGGAGATCCAACAACATGTACACGTCCTCAAGTGTGACGGTACACTCACCAATCGGAAGGTGAAATGTGTGGGTTTCGGGTCTACATATTTCAGGCTAGGGGCGTTGTTTGAAACCAGACGCTTAAAATGGAGTTCAGTGTTGCAATCTGGACAGTTATTCGGTGATGCTTCAATGAAATTCATCAGACATGAAGCTGCCAAAGCAAACACGCACGTGGTTACGGTCTTTGATCTAACTAAAGGTTGGTATAGTATTGTCGAGTCCATGGATCACAATGAGGGCATGCCGATGGGACAGTACAGAGTCGAACTAAATAGAGGTTGGTGCGACTGCGGAAAGTTCCAAGTCTTTCGTATCCTCTGCTCCCATGTCATTGTGGCATGCTCAAAGGTTCGAAGGGATCCATCATACTTGCTATCTAAAGTTTACAAAGTCACCAACCTTTCAAATGTTTATAAAATTAGTTTTTCCGTAGTGGTAAAAGAGGATTATTGGCCAGAATATCAAGGGGACATCGTCTTGCACAACGAAGTTATGCGAAGGAAGAAAAAGGGTCGCCCAAACAGCACCCGGATTCGAACCGAAATGGATACAAACTACAAAATGGTTAGACTATGTAGTTCATGTCGTTAACTAGGTCACAATCGTAATAACTGTCCTAGTATTGGAACGAGCACAACCAGATAAATTTACATATACCTCTATTGCAATATATGAAAAACTAAATTTATTTCATATTAGACGTCTGTGACGAAAGTACCATTACATAAACAGTAACACAAATAATTATAGCAAATACAATACAAGAACTATGCAATTACAACCATCAAAACAATTTTGAACATGTAATGCATCATCCTACGAGCGTATTGGTCGGTCTTAATATCCACCCATTCGCGCACTTCTCCGTTTTGGTTGAACGTAGACACAAGTCATTGTATTCTTCTAATCCGTTCATCCTTTCCAATTTCTCCCTTTAACCAACTGTACAACGTCCGATTAAGACGTTCAAATGTATCTGTGTTCCAAAGTCGAATCTGTATCGGAGCCGCAATGACGGAAAATATTACATCAACATTGCGTTTTTGAATGTATGCAGACATTGTTGAAACAAAGAAAATTGAAATTGATGGTGGTTGAACTAGACAAATTATGATATTAGAAGATAAGTTTGAGTGAAAAATATTGCATCCAAGACAGGGTATTTATAGAGACGGAACATCAATTGTACAAAACATGTGAGCGCCTGAGAGATTGACGCCCACAATGATATGCAAGTAGGCGCCAGATGAATTGGCGCCCACACAACCAAGCATACATAGCCGTCACTAGCATTGACGCCTCTTCATGAGAGTCAATGCAGACGCCACTAGCATTGGTGCCTCCTCATTAGGAGCCCAATGCATGCGCCAATGCTATTGACGCCTCCTCTTCATGCATTGGGGATGTGCCAATTTATTTGACGCATCCTCTTCAAAACATGGTTATTTTTGATAAATTCTTTGAATAATTAAATATTTTTGAATTTTTTAAAAAAATGGTTATTTTAAAAAAAAAATCTTTTTTTCTCTTTAACTTTGATGTTTTGAGGTTGATCCGTTAATAATTACGGGGGTTAAGCACCCTTGTGCTTGCTTTTTCTTTATTATAAAAAGAATGATTCTTCTGCTAGATCTTAAAAGTGCTCCATACATTAAAATATAATTCTTTCTTTCGAAATATTAAATCCCAGCAATCAATACTCAATTAAAAAATACTAGTACTAACAATATTTTAATACTATAGCTATATTCTTTTGAAAAATTAGTAGTATCATAAATGTGTGATATTTTCTAAACCAAAAAATGGGTCCCAATCCACTTGCCCTACTTGGAATATTGGTCCCATTATTAAGTGACTTATTCCTACCTGAGCTTTATATTTAAATGTATCTTTCACGCAACTTTTATGATACTAAAAGCTTTTAAATATTCATGATATTATCTTAAGTGATAATCCAGTAGTTTTATATTCAACACCTTCTACAATTTCAATATCCTCGAACCTATTTTCAATAAAAATAAAATATGTTGACCATTCCATAGTGCTGCATGATTTTCTATTGGGTTGTATCAAATTAATAAGCATAGTACTAAGTAAAAAAACAGAAGTTTTGTATTGAAAGTGATATTTTTAAAATTTTAAAAAAAGTTGTATAATATTTTTCAACTCAATTTTACCATATTAGTAGTTTTTTTAACTAATAGTCTAACTACGCAAATTATTTTTTTCATTTTTTTATGTTTATATTTCAATAGTATTCTTTATGTATATATAATAATCAATGACACATTTGTTTATTTTAGACATATTAAGTAAAACACTATAAATTAAACAAAAACAATATTTTTTGTTCAATTTAGCCCTATTAACTATTCTTGTATGTACTTTTAATATAAATATAAAGTAAAATATTTTGATATTTAAATTTTTATTTAAAAATTATGGTTGTGTTAGAAACCAAGATACAATTAAATAAATGTTTATAACTGTATTCTATTAAAAAATATATAAGTTAAATATATTTTATTTTAAATATTTTTTTAGTGTCTAAACCTTAAATAATAGAGGTATTAGAGATGAATAATAATCTAAAAATGATAGGGAAATTGAGATTTGACTTGAATGAGAGAATGTTTAATGTAGGTCCAATTTAACTAACCAAGATGATGGATGATATATAAATGATTAGGAAGTTCAAATATATATTATAATTAAAAAAGTGTTAATGTGGTTTATTCTGTTTGATAATCACACAATGTCACCCAAAACATGTCCAAGAAAATATACAAATGGCTGCTACCTTGTTTTGTTGCTCTGAGAAATGGCAAACAAAGAAGCTGAAAACACAAACATTTTGGTCAACATGTTTCCTATAATGTTCTTCTCTCTCTACCAATGTTTGCATTTCAAAAGGGACACATATGACTAATTCCTTTTCATTCACAATAATGATGATTAGTGACACTAATCTATTAAACTTAGTAATGAATTAGTCTTATTCATGCAACGGACCAAAATGATTAAGAGATGGGCTCCATACTAATTGGTTTGCCTCCTCCTTTATATGTTTAAGTTTCTCTACCTTCCCCTTTCATAGTAGTATACTGTAAAGGTTGAATATATTATATATGAAAAATAGAAAATAAAAAGTTGGAATATAAAAATCTAAAATAGGAGAAAATAAAAAATAATATAAATTTATGATAAAGAGAGTGAATAAAAATCAAAAGACATTAAAGAATGTGGAACTTGTTATACATATGTTACAAGGGTTCTTGCAGGCTTGAATGTGCACATTCTTTCTCTTGAATTAGGGAGCAATTACACAAAAGCTACTATGATCTATAATTTAAATTGTAATAGTAGTTGTGTCATCATCATCACTCATAAGTCTTGATACTTGTATGTCATGAATAACATTTGCATTGAAGTTTGATATATAAGATTCTTCCACTACTATAAACTTGCTAAAACACTTTTAGACTAAAATTGATTGAGATGTTACATGTCATAGACAAGCATATTAGAAATAGTATTACTTGTTATTTAATAAATCTCTCAAAAGAAGTGAATTGCGACTAAACGCTTTAAAAAATTTCAATGTAGTCTAAAATCATACATTTTATCACGTTTCTTATAAGAAAAATTTATTTGAGTGGAGAAATTCATGAATACAAATGTTGTCTTTTAATTTAACACATGATCCATAAAGGATGAGTTAATATGAATATTAGTGTCTATAATTTATTCGATTATTTGAATCTTGCCCATGTTATATAAGATAGTTTTGAAAAATATTTCTCTAAAAAAAGTTTTAATTTGTCATATAATGAAGATTTTTCTGTTTTATCTCCTAAAAAATATTTATTTATCAATAACATATTAAATGTCATGTAATTTTTAAGGAGTTATACCTATTTTGTTTCTTGTTAAATGGATGATTTTTGAAAAGTTCCTCTGCCATATCATTATTTTTGATGATTAGGTTTCTTAAGAGGGTAAAACAAGAGAATCTTCATATGACAGAGGACAAATTCAAACTTTATTTTCAAAACTCGCTTATATGGAAGGGAGCAAAATACCTATTAATCCTAATTTATTTGTATGTACTATTTAATTTTGTGAACTTTTTTTTACTATTGTCGCATCTTAAACATGTCAAACATGGACCAACTTATTTGTTTTTACTTGAAAGTCTACTAGCATGAGTCATTCACCATAAAGAGTCTCTTCATTATTATCCTTAGTAGTGATCTTATTGACATTGCTTTTTTATTTATTTTATATATACTAGCTCGACAATAGAAAACTCGTCGTCGGAGAAGGAATTTACAACGCCACCAAATTTTGCATTCGCAAACTAGAAACATTGAGAATGTAACAACTAACACCAACATGCCTCGTACAATCTCGGCATAAATGTCCATAAAATCCACAATTACTGTGAATCATATGCAAACACTACTACAAAAATCATATTTTACCACGATTGAGAGAATGATATCATCACAGTTGGAGCTCCGTAGTAACGAAGGATGTTGTAGTATATGCCATATTTATCATCACGAGCTAGTAGCCGTCACTATAATGGAAAAATCCTTTCACCAGGGTTGGGAAATAGATACCATCACGCCTGACCAACCGTGGCGAAGTAGGGTGTGGTTGTAAGTTTGATGTTTTCAACCACAGTCGTGCAACCGTTATGATAGACTATATAGCGTGTGTAAGACCCCAATTTTGACCCTAAGATCCCTCATGTTATCTCATCATATGCATTAGCTTTGGGATCACACCTTGGCATCCTCATTCATTGGGTTTGCATTGGGAGAGGTCACCAAGAACATTTGATTGTATTATACTTTGCTTTTAATTATTTACTAACCAAAATACCAAAAATATGTCAATGTAAAGTTTGTTGCTTTTGTAGGTAGTATGTGTGTCCACCCATGCTCCATCAAGCTCATATATAGGGTTTAAGACCCTTAATGCAAGGAGACTAATCAAGAGATGGTTTACATTGACTCTAGACATCATATATGGATCCTCATGGTCTTCACATATCACTTTGATCAAGAAATCATAAGAGTTTGAAGCTTGTTTGCCTTGGAAACCCTAATTCATCTAGGTATCTTGTGTGACTTCTTCAACAAGTTTCTCCAACATTTGATTAAATATTCAATGGATACTTCATATTACACCAACTTAAACATATATGATCTTTCATGAGTCTCAAAAGTCAAGAGAATATCAAGCTAACAAGATGCTTCATGGTGGTTGACCAAAGAAAGTCAACTGGTCAAAACTGGGGTTCCCTAGACCCTATCTCCTACAATTTTTGTCATATGAAAATGATTCCAAGAGAAAAGTTACTAAAAATGGAACGCAGAACAACTTTCATGTTGAAGTAATGAGCTAGTTTTGTATGGAAAGTCATTTTTTATGGTGAAAGATTATAGGTCATTTTGTCAGAACCCTAGTTTGGAGATCAACTTCCCAAGACGATAACTTGCTCAATTTTTATAAGATGAAGGCCATTCAAATTTCATGATCAAATTCAAGATGTCTACTTCAACTTTGATGTTTTAGGGAAGTTCAAATTCAACTTTAAAATGCATGTGCCAAGAGGAAAGATTATAGGTCATTTTGGGCCATTACCATTGAACAAGTGATTTTCCTCAACTTCTAAAATGCATAAATCCTTCATGTCAAATCCAAATGAGGTCATATTGGTGACCAAATTGAAGATGTTTGAAAGAGATACATCTTTTATGAAGGAACCTTTTCCATTTGAAGTCCATAGAAAAAGTTATTCAAGGTGGAAGAAGTGAACATTTGACTTGGTACTTAGAAAATTTTCAAATATGTTTGATTTTCCAAACTTCCACCTCAAACTTCATCAGGATCAAAGCTTCAAATAGAAAAGTGTTCAACATGAAAGTTGTTTCTCTTAATCTCACCTTTCCAAAAAGTCCAAGATGATCTCATTTGGATCAAAATAGAAGGACTTGCACATGGGTGCAATGTGTGGTACCATTTGGAAGAATTTCATGATCCAATTCAATTCAACAAGGCATGGCTTAATGCAATACTTCCAACATGACTTGTGCACGTCCACCAAGCCACCAAAATTAGGTTATAAATACCAGAGCTTCATTTGAGAAAAAGAGGTTGGAGACTATTACAAACCCTGGAGAAAAAGAGAGAGAAAAGAGGCAGAAGGGAAACCTACGAACTAATCTGCAGCAACCTCCAGGCAACTCTGAAAGGTTCACTCGGACTCACACACTTTCGCCTCCGCCTCACGCAAACCCCAACATTGCCTTGCAAACCTAGCCGTGCCATTCGATTTTTATCGGTCTCTCTAATCTGGTTTGCCCTTACTCCCATTACTTTCAACTTAAATGCTCTGAATGTATGATGTATCGTTTGGTTTTGCCTCCCGGGTTTAGATATGCATGAATGTGTAAACAATATCTTGAATGTTTAACCGTTTCGTTTCTGAGATGATTGCCATAGGGTTTGGGTTACCGAGGTCGGACTGTTATCAAATGAAAAATCCAGAATCCGCAGGCGCTCGCTAGCACCTTCGCTAGGCGAGCATGCAGCGAGGCTTCGCTAAGCCTTCGCTAAGCGACGCAGCAGCGATCGCGACAACATTTGTTTTTTCTATTTGCCCTAACCTGTTTTGTTTTCGTCATGGCATTGTTTTCTCTTGTTATCCTAACCTGTTTGCTGAGTTTTGTGAGGGCTCACATGACCTCAAAAGAGATGGCTTGCGTGGTATTCCACTTTATTTGTGGGTTACCCCCCTAGAGGTTTATTCCGATTACCTGTATTGACTCGCTTTCTTTGATGATGCTAGCCTGGGGGAGATCTCTGGGTTTCTTGTCCCCTTAGTTGCTGTTACTTCGGATCTTCATCCGTGTGGTACTTTTACCTTTTAGCACTTTCCTGCTTTCCTAGCTGGAAGACCTCGATAGGAGGCAATGTTTTCGTGTGTTTACTTCTATGCATGTTAGTAAGGTAGCGCGGTTCCTTCGTCCAGGGCTGCCCTTTTTGCATGAGCGTTCTTACAACGCAAACAAACTCATTGATTTTTCTTCTCCTAAGAACACATTTACTCCTTCTACTACAGGCGAGTAAGTCTCCAAAGGTCGAGCATCCGGTAGATTGTGTAGTAACGTCGTTCATCCCAAAACTTAACCCGTAGTTAGTCGAACTACGTTTTGCTCTGATTCTCATTCCTGATGAGATACGTAGGGATAAGATGCGATGTCTTACCGAGCACACTCCTCTTTGACCCGTAGGTAGCCGAGCTACGAAGACTCTGATTCTCAGATTCATGTGAGATACGTATGCAGTGGATGCGACATCCGTGCGAGTCATTTTCTTTTGACCGTTCTTTTAGTAAGTAATACATTAGATAAACATACACGCGTTTCTCATCCCTTCAATCATGTTTGCACAAATAAATTTTCATAAAAAAAAACAACAACCTTTGCAACAAATGTGAAAAGGGCTCCCTAGGAGTACCTATGATGTTTTGGGTGCCTAACACCTTCCCATTGCATAACCAACCCCCTTACCCAGATCTCTGACATTTTTACTAGTTTTTGATTCGATAAAACTTTTAGGTTTTTGTTCGCTTTCTAACCATTCCTTTGGATAAATAGAAGTGCGGTGGCGACTCGACTTGTATGATTTACCTTGGATTTAGTCAATATCTCTAATGGTAACGAATACCCCGCTACAGAAAAATGGCGACTCTGCTGGGGATAAATCCTAGTGGGTTTTGCCTACTTTTCATATTTGTTGTATTGTATTATATATTTTTTGTGTGACATATTTTTTGTGCAATTTGGGATTATTGTATTGTATGTAATGATTGATTTGCTTGATATTAATTCCTTGTGTGCTTGGTGATCTTTGTGAGATGAGTTCTATACCCGAACTCGAGTGCACTTAGGATAGGAGAATGGCATAGTCTTGTTGACTTGTGTGGAGTTATTCCTTAGCAAGTTGACTTGCAAGTCCATTCACTTGGTGGAGGTCATGTTGGGATCAATAATGTCACACAAGTAAGTTGTGGTTAGACATTAATTTTCCAATATAGACCTTAGAAGCCAAGGACCTTAGTTTACCAAACCCATCTTGGCCTATTCGTAGGATGTAGTGCGGAGGTCGTTCAAGTGTAAGATTTGATACGATTGTTACGCGATACTACACTCATAAGAGTCTCTCTTGAGAATATTTTTGGAATACGAGTTGTCGTTTCTCCGATAATATCCAAAAGATGGGATGATGACTATGGGAACCTTTTGTAGAACATGTTTGGCAGGTTTAAACCTTAGTACACTCCCTTTGGGTGGTTCTTAACCTAAACTCCATGCTTGTGACTTGCAACAAACCCTTGATTCATGGTTGATCCGTTCAGGTATCCTTAATATCAATGGAACTTGGGTGTTGATAAGGTGTAAACCATAATCCACCAAAATGGATGGTTGATATTAAGGATAACATGATCCATCCCATGACCTTTGTTTGGTGTGCTTTGCTTGATCCTTGAGTGTGATTGTTGCATTCATGCATTCATGCACCCATTTGCGTTCATATCATCAAAATAATGAGAAAATTTTCAAGGAACTTAAGGGTCTATTTGCAAACTTTTCAGACATGGAAAGACAAAGAAGGAATACAAAGAAGTATAGCTTCAGACAACCAGACTTGAAAGAGTTAAGGAATTTGACATCTTATGTATTAGATCCCTTGGGTTTCAAGGCTCGTTTCGGGAAGCTTCTTCCTCTTCTGACCACTCAGGTGGATGAAGGATTGATGAGTGTATTGGTGCAGTTTTACGATCCTTTATACCGTTGCTTCACGTTTCCGGATTTTCAGCTTTTGCCTACACTTGAGGAGTATGCTTATCTTGCGGGTATACCTATTCTGGATCAGTTGCCGTTCAGTGGCTTGGAAAGGATTCCTACTTCTCAAGAGATAGCAGACATGTTGCACATAGATGAATCTCTGGTTGATGCTCATATGACTACTAAAGGTGGAATTCAAGGTCTCCCTTCTGAGTTCCTCATTGCTCAAGCTACTACGTATGGGAAGGCCATGAGTGAGGATGCTTTTGAAGCCATATTTGTACTTCTCATCTATGGGTTGGTTTTATTCCCCAACATCGACAAGTTTATGGATGTGAACGCTATTAGGATTTTTTCTACTCTTAATCCCGTTCCAACTCTGTTGGGCGATACCTATTTCTCTTTGCATATGAGGAATGCAAAGGGTGGTGGCGCCATTGTGTGTTGTTTGCCTCTGTTGTATAAATGGTTTATTTCTCACTTACCTAGGATGGTCGCTTTCAAGGAGAACAAGGAATGTCTACGGTGGTCCACGAGACTTATGTCTCTCACTAATGATGATATCTCTTGGTATAACCGTGGGTATGATGGTGTGCGGATTATTGACTCTTGTGGTGAATTCTCTAATGTGCCTCTCATTGGTACACAAGGAGGAATTAACTACAATCCTGCTTTGGCTCGTCGGCAGCTTGGGTTCCCCCTAAAGGATAAACCCAATAACATTCTGTTAGAGGGTGTATTCTTTCAGGATGGTAAAGATCCCCAAGGCTTGAAAGCTAAGATGGTCCGCGCTTGGCGCAAGATTCATAAGAAAGGAAGGAAAGAACTTGGTCCAAAGAATTGTATTGCTTTGGAACCCTATACCTCGTGGGTTAGGAGGAGGGCGTCTGAGTATCTCATGCCTTACGAGTATCCGAGACCTACACCTATGATTATGGTCGGGTCTTCAACCCTCCCTAATCAAGGAGTAGAGGAGTTAAGAGACGAAGACCATTCACGTGCCTGGATCCGTGAACGTGAAGAGTTGCTTCAGCAAATTAAGGAGAAGGATGCGTTGATTGAGTTTCTTGAGCATCAGGTTATTGATGACCCTGATGATGTATGGACTTCTCTACTTCCTCAGTCTTCTAAGTTCTGGAAGAGGAAATATGATCGACTCGCCAAAGAGAAGGCCGATATGGAGGCAGCCTACGAGAAGGAGGTGAAGAGGCTTCGCGCATCTTATCTTCCTGTGTCCTGAGCTTTAGATGATTGTTTCTAGGGATCCATAGGATGATTATTTTCCTTTTCTCTTGTACATGATTGACGATGCTGCACTTCTTTTCCCTGATATTATTTGACGAGATATTTCCATATGCGATAAATGCTTAATATTTCCAAAATTTGCAAATAAAACTCTAAAGTTCCTTTGAAATAAAAAACAAATCATATGCACAAGCATTGCATGCATCATATGCATAAGCAGGTTTTGTTTCCGATCCCTTGCCCTGTGGTCTAACTCTGTGTCCTTCATTTATTTTGAAGACAAGCTGACTCACCGGTACTACACTAGAGCCAACATTTCAAGACTGATGGATCATTTAGAGCAAGAGAATCGCGAGCTGAAAGAGGAAGTGGCCAGATTGACTGCCCTAATGGAGTCACTCATGGCTGCCCAGAGCCAGTCTTCTCCGACACCTTCAACTCCTCCCCAGAGGACAGTTATCTCCGAGATTGTCTCCTCTACTGTGCCCGCTGCCAGTGCACACTTTGTTCCAACAGCCATGCCAACCGGATTCCCGTGGGGGATGCCTCCCAATTTTATGCCTGAGGGTCCTGTTCCCATCTTTGCTTCTCTGCCGGCATCTAGCCCGGTCCTTGCGGTTCCTCCTCCCGTCGTGCATACCATGCCCAGGGTAGACGACGCCATCTATCATTCTGAGCCGTCTGAGGGCCCAAATGTCTACGAGAAGATGGATGCTATGAACGATCAATTTCTTGAGCTTCGCAAGGAATTGAAAACTCTCAGAGGGAAGGATCTTTTCGGCAAGTCTGTTGCCGAACTCTGCTTGGTTTCAAATGTGAAGATCCCTGTGAAATTCAAGGTCCCTGATTTTGAAAAATACAAAGGAAATACTTGTCCTCTCAGCCACCTGGTCATGTATGCCAGGAAGATGTCAACTCAGACCGATAATGACCAACTACTCATCCACTACTTTCAGGACAGTCTGTCCAATGCCGCTTTGCGATGGTACATGGGTTTAAACAGCGTGAATATTCGATCCTTCAATGATCTCGGCGAAGCCTTCGTCAAGCAGTACAAGTACAACGTGGATATGGCTCCCGATAGAGATCAATTGAGAGCCATGTCCTAGAAGGATAAAGAAACATTTAAGGAGTACGCCCAGAGGTGGCGAGAGGTGGCAGCACAGATCGTGCCTCCGCTAGAAGAGAAAGAGATGACTAAGATCTTTTTGAAGACCTTGAGTCCTTTTTATTATGAGCGGATGATTGCTAGCGCTCCTTCTGACTTCACCGAGATAGTGAATATGGGGATGCGTCTAGAAGAAGGGGTCCGTGAAGGACGGTTAACCAGAGAAGAAGGCTCTTCTGCCAAACGTTATGGGGCGTTTGCAAAGAAGAAAGATGGAGAGGCACATGCTGTGATCTCCCATATGAAACCAAGAAGACCCTCTGTGAGGAGGAAGACCGTGCGTCCCGCCGGTAACCAGCACCAGGTGGCTCATATAACACCTGTCTTTAGAGATAATCAACAGTACCAGCAACATAGCAACAATCAGCAACTGCATCAGCAATATCAGCCACAACAGTTCCGTCCGCAACAACAGGCCTACCAGCCTCGAAACAGTAATCAAACCAACACAAGTTACGAGAGGAAAAAGGTCACTTTCGATCCTATTCCGATGACGTACGCATAGTTATATCCCTCTTTGATAGAAAGGAAGCTGATTACTCCGAGAGACCCACCGGCTATACCTGCTAACCCCCAGTGGTGGTATAAGCCCGAGTTACATTGTGTTTACCATTCTGGTGCTCCCGGCCATGACGTGGAGAATTGTTACCCTTTGAAGACCAAGGTTCAAGACCTTGTGAGGTGTGGTATTCTATGTTTTGAGGACGTAGGTCCTAATGTGAAGAAGAACCCATTGCCCGAGCATGGGAAATCTGTCAACATGGTCCAGGGTTGCCCTGGCAAATACAAGGTCAAATATGTCAGTCATATTCGACAGTCTCTAGTCCAGATGCATCGTTTGTTGTGTGACTACAATCATTATGAGCATGACCATGAGAAATGTCGAGTCTGCTCTACTAACCGATTGGGTTGTTGCCAGGTGCGCAAGGATGTTCAGGAAATGCTGGACGAAGGAGTCATTGAGATCCTTCAAATCAAGAATGTTGATGAAAATGAGCCCGAGGTCAATGTGATCTCCCCAGTGTTCCGGATACCCGAGACTGTTATCATCAAGTACAATGGTAGCAAGCAGAAGGTTTCTCCCGTTCTGACCATTAAGCCTGCTGGTCCTGTGCCTTACTCTTCTGAAAAGGAAGTTCCTTATCGCTACAATGCTGTAGAGGTAGAAGATGGGAAAGAGGTGTCCTTGCCCTCTTCATCTGTTGTTAACATTGCCGATGTTAGCGGTTTGACCCGTAGTGGCCGTGTATTTTCAGCACCGCCGAAACCTCAAATTAATGCTGATCTTGTTGAATGCCCGATTGGGAACATTGTGAATTCTCCGAATCCGGCACTTGCTGTTAAGCCCTCCTCCGTACTGAAAACTCCTACTTCTGTTGGCCCGAGTGGCAATGTGAAAGAATACTGTGATGAGATGCTGAGGCTCATCAAGAAAAACGAGTACAATGTTGTAGACCAACTTCTACAAACGCCATCCAAAATATCGGTGTTATCATTACTTCTGAATTCGGAACCACATCGAGAAGCTCTGCAGAAGGTGTTGGATGTGGCGTACGTAGATCACGATAGAACAATTTGATAGCATTGTTGCAAACATTACTGCTTGTAACAATTTGAGTTTTTGTGACTCTGGGCTCCCTGAGGAGGGAAGAGACCACAACTTGGCATTACATATATCTATGGGTTGTAGAGACGACGCCATGTCCAATGTACTGGTGGACACTGGGTCATCATTGAACGTATTGCCAAAGTCCACTCTCTCAAAGCTATCATATCAAGGGCCTCCCATGAGGCAGAGTGGAGTAGTTGTGAAGGCTTTCGATGGGTCTCGCAAAACAGTGATTGGGGAAGTTGATCTCCCAATCAAGATCGGACCAAGTGACTTCCAGATTACCTTCCAGGTTATGGACATTCACCCATCATACAGCTGTCTCTTAGGCAGACCATGGATTCACGAGGCAGGCGCCGTGACGTCCACCCTACACCAGAAATTGAAATTCGTGAAAAATAAGAAGCTGGTGGTGGTAGGGGGAGAAAGGGCTCTCCTGGTTAGCCATTTGTCTTCCTTCTCGTATATAGATGCTGAGGTTGAAGTTGGAACTCCTTTCCAAGCGTTATTTGTTGCTGAGCCTATTGAGAAAAAAGCTCCTTCATTTGCTTCCTACAAAGATGCAAAGTTGGCCATTGAGCGTGGTGCAACCACTGGCTTAGGAAAAATGATTGAGTTAGAAGACAATGAGCCCTGGGCTGGCATAGGTTTTTCTTCTGGTACTTTCAACAAGCAAGGGTTATTCAAGAGTGGAGGTTTCATCCACACTAGTCTAGATGAGGAGGCTGCATCCGTTTTAGAAGAAGATACAAAGGATTCTGGCAATTTCATCATCCCTGGAGGGGTCTGCAACAATTGGGTCGCTGTGGACATTCCTACAGTTGTCCATAAGTCAACGTAATGATCATTTTGTTTGAAAACCCTTCTCCCATGCCAAAAGGAGGAGTGATGACATTGTTGGCACATAAATACAATGATATTTTCATTCAATAAATTCATGTTAAATGTTTGTTTTTCCCATTTATTTTCCCTTTTTGTTTTTGCATGAAATTGGTGATCACATAAAACCCTAAAAAATAAAATAAAATCAACCTTCTCATCTGCATAATGATTTGCCTTGTTTGAATTCTAAAGCTTTTCATATCCAAAAATCATTATGCAGGTTGATTTCTAAACCCATTGAACATAATGACCCAACATCATCTCCCAATTTTGAATTCCCTGTATATGAGGCAAAGGAAGATGATGTTGAAGAGATTCCTGACGAGATTACCCGTCTACTTGAGCATGAAGAGAAGATCATTCAGCCGTATCTTGAGAATCTAGAAACAGTCAACTTAGGGTCTGAAGATTGTATGCGAGAGGTAAAGATTGGGGAACTTCTGGAAGAATCTGTTAAGAAAGGGTTGATTGAATTGCTACGAGAATATGTTGACGTCTTTGCCTGGTCATATGAAGACATGCCTGGTCTAGATACAGGTATTGTGCAACATTTCCTACCTTTGAAACCTGAGTGCGCGCCTGTGAAACAGAAGCTCAGAAGAACTCATCCTGATATGGCAGTGAAGATCAAAGAGGAAGTTCAGAAGCAAATTGATGCGGGGTTTCTGGTGACTTCTACATATCCTCAATGGGTGGCCAATGTCGTGCCTGTGCCTAAGAAAGATGGAAAAGTCCGGATGTGTGTGGACTATAGAGACTTGAATAAGGCTAGTCCGAAAGATGATTTCCCTCTACCACATATTGATATGTTGGTAGATAATACAGCTAAATTCAAAGTCTTCTCGTTAATGGATGGATTTTCCGGATATAATCAGATTAAAATGGCACCCGAGGATATGGAGAAGACAACATTCATCACACCTTGGGGAACATTCTGTTATCGAGTGATGCCCTTCGGTTTGAAGAACGCCGGAGCCACGTATCAACGAGCTATGGCTACCTTGTTCCATGACATGATGCATAAGGAGATTGAGGTGTATGGTGACGATATGATCGTTAAGTCAAGATCGGAGGTTGTACTCCCTGTAGAGGTGGAGATCCCATCAATGAGAGTCTTGATGGAAGCCAAGTTGACTGATGCTGAATGGGTTCAGAGTCGGTATGACCAGCTGAATTTGATAGAGGAGACGAGATTGACGGCTATGTGCCATGGCCAGTTATATCAGCAAAGAATGAAGAAAGCTTTTGATAAGAAGGTCAAGCCTCGTGTGTTTCGAGAAGGTGACCTCGTGCTCAAGAAAGTCTTGTCTTTCGCGCCCGATTCTAGGGGCAAGTGGACTCCAAATTATGAGGGTCCGTATGTTGTTAAGAGAGCCTTTTCAGGCGGTGCTTTGATACTTACAACTATGGATGGGGAGGATTTCACCCGTCCTGTGAATTCAGATGCAGTCAAGAAATACTTCGCCTAAAAAAATAATAATAATAAAAATAAAAAAAATAAAACTGAATAGCTCGCTGAGTTGAAAACCCGAAAGGGCGGCTTAGGCAAAAAATGAGCGTCTCGGTGGGTTGAAAACCCGAAAGGGCGATCCAGGAAAAAGTTAGAGACAAAAAAAAAATATAATAAGGATATATGTATCCCGCTAGATTGAGTAACTCATCCTGGGGAAATCTAGGCAAAAATTAGGGATTTGGCAAGTAACTGCATCCTGACAAGACTTTGTTCTACAGCTGTCGTCCGTCAGAGATTCTTGCTCATTATCAACCAAAACTTCAAATACATCGGATTCAGAATTGGTGGAGAAATGGTCATTATGTTCAATGTAGCCCTTTTCCAATATATATCACCAATTTCAAATTTGTAAAGATCTATGGAGTCTTGCCATTCGCAGACTACCATTCTATCAAATAAATTTGAGCCTTTTATCCAATTATTGGCACTCTTACCTGTTTCTATTCAACAAATGTTTTGCATGTTTTGATTAACAAAATATCATTGTTTTAAACAATCAAATTTTTCATAATTTGTTTTTAAACAAAGTGAACATTCACAATGACGAAAGGATACTTAGGAGATCCTCAGTGCTCTCCCAAGGGTGGTACGATCCCCAATAGGGTAAGATTTTTGTCCATATTCCTGGCATGACTGTATCTCCTCCCTCTGGGACATTTTGTGGTTTATCCTACCAAGTGGATTGCTTGTTGAGAGTCACCTCTCTTCCCTTCAGTAGAGTAGCAATCTTTCTTCCTCAGTAGCTTGGATCTCTTTGGGCAAGAGCGGTATTTGGTGGTTGATCCCGATAAATGCTTTATCTCCTCGGATGAATTCCCCAGTAGAGTTGTTGGTGTGATGGACCTTGTCTGTGATAACTCTCGTCCCCAGCTGGAATGATTGATGATTCATCCCCTACAGAGTACTTTGCTTCCCGGTATCTCTGATCCCCAGTAGATTGGATACTCTCCGGTGAACTTGGCTTTCTCTCTTGATGTAGTACCGGTCGGTTGATTCCTGGACCTGGTTGTGTTAGATATGTCTGTTTGTCAGCATACATCATACATAAACCACGCATATACATGCATAATTATAACATTCAGATATTCATATTGCATTTTTTTCCATATATCGTTGTTTGTTGTCTCCTGCTATTTGGTGATATATTTCCCCAAGCAGATGTGTGTGTCCGATCTCTCCATATAGAGTCAGCTCCATAGACAGAAAGCGTCTATCCTTTCTTCCATATTCCCCACCGGGTTATATCCTCGTAGATGTTGATTGTTTTTTTTTTTGTTCCTTCCCAACACATATATTGGGATGGTTTTCCCCATTGAGTTATATCCTCACCGGGACAAGCCTTGATTTGGTGTGCCTATCTAGTTTGATCCTAGATCGGTCTCTTGAGACTCTTTTCCTGTTTCCCCGTGGTAAATGAATAATTGCTCAATAATTAGTAATTATTATCCCCGGTGGAATCTGTGGTTTTCTGCCCTTATACCGGTAGTCATAAACCTGTTCTCTTTCCCCTGCAGAGTTAACCTTTTATTCATCATAATCAATGACGATTACTCGTCCATGGTTTCCTACCCAGTATCCGGTAGGTGTAATCCCCTCCTTAACGGTTATCTTCATCCAATATTCGGTGTTGATATTCCCTCTTTTGCCTGGATAATTGCCCTGATTACGCAATTTATCCCCAGCGGGTCATCTCTCGTCTACCCTGTTGTTGTTGGTGACGATTGTTTCTCTCCTGAATTGGTCATCATTATATACCTAGTTTCGGTATCCCGATGCCTTTTCTTTTCGGTCGATTTATCCTTTATTAACCCAGTAATCGGTTGTGGATAATCGTCCATGCGAGTGTATTATCTATGTTCTGACGGTAATAGATGATATATCTCATGCACTCTTTGGTCGAAGCTTTTTGTTCTTCCCCTGTTGAGTAAGATTCGTATCCCTGTTTTGGAATCGAATGTCCATCCCTTAATCGAGTTTGCTTTTTGCCCTCTTTTTGGATGATGAGTGTCTTGGGAATATTCCCCCAATTCACGCCTTGGTTGGTCACCTATTATATGCCCAGTGACCGGTATCCCTAGTGTTCCTTCCTCTCTGATCCCTATTATGACTTTTTGTCCCCTGTGGAGTCAGAATCCCTGAGTTGAAGTATACCTTTTAGGTTTTCCTCATACGTTTCGAAGTTTTGATATCTCTCACCCATATACCGGTCTTAGATATTCATTTTCCTGAGCATGTTGTATCTCTCTCCCTTATACCGGTGTTCAGACCACATGTCTCATTGAGCTTATTACCCAGTAACCGGTAATACCTCATCCCGCTGCTCCCCCCAGGAAAGTCTTTTTAGACATCCCCAGCAAAGTCCCTTAGTGGATTGTTTTCATCCGGATTTTATCTGAAGTATCCGTTGTGGATAGTTTTTGTTGTATTGGCATATTCCCCAATACATGCATCTTCGAGTCAGCTCGAGTCTTTCCGTTTGATCTTTTCCCTTTGGAATTCTGTTCACCAAACTTTGAGTCGTGACCTGCTCGCGCATTTTTATCCCTTTTCTATCCCCAGGAGAGTCCTCAGGGTCTTGGTCCCATGGAGTGAATTGCTCATATGGATTATCAGTGGTTTCTGATTTCTTTGATTTTGTGGACACATATCTCCACAGAGTGGTACCATTTTTCATACCTACATTTGCATCATGAGGTCTCTTAGGGACCAAAATTCGTCTCTTTGTTATTATTTAAGCACATTCTACCTCTTCGAGATGAAGATTTTAACCTTCACTTCTCCGGCTAGAATGACCTTAAATAGGGGCATCTGTAAGACCCCAATTTTGACCCTAAGATCCCCCATGGCATCATAACATTGCATTTGCATTGCCTCAAGGATCATAAGCATCTTGGTTCCCTTGGCCTTTGGGTGGGACTCCTTGTGATTGGTTTGAGATCACCCAGCATGCTTGAATTATATATCATTGTTTCTCTTATGTTTGTTTACTAACCAAAAGCACAAAAATGTGTCACTAACATCCTTTGTTTGAAGCTTGAGTATCATCCAAGACACTTTGTGGATTCTATCCGGGTGATCAGTTAATACAAGGGAAAGACTTGAGTTACTCCCAACAGGTTCAAATGGGGCATATTCATCATTCAAAATGCTAATCCTGAAGAAGCAAGAATCCGTTCCTGAGCTGTCATGCTCGCTAGGCGAGCAGCATGGTTCGCTTAGCGAAAGGAACTGTCATGCTCGCTAAGCGAGCAGATCCTTCGCTAGGCGAAGCGTGCGCATTCTGGAAAATAACAGAAAATTTTGGGCTTGATTCTGAGCCCACCAAGCCACCAATATCAGGCTATAAATACTAGAGCTTCAGTGAAACAAAGGACCTGGACAGAAAGAGTAGAAAAAGAGGCTGGAGACTATTACAAACCCTGGAGAAAAAGAGAGAGAAAAGAGGCAGAAGGGAAACCTACGAACTAATCTGCAGCAACCTCCAGGCAACTCTGAAAGGTTCACTCGGACTCACACACTTTCGCCTCCGCCTCACACAAACCCTAACATTGCTTTGCAAACCCACCCGTGCCATTCGAGTTTAATCGATCTCTCCAATCAGGTTTGCCTTATTCCCATAATTTTATGCTCTTAATTTGAATCATCTGAATGTATGAGGTATCGTTAGGTTTCTGCCCACGGGTTCAGATATGCATGAATGTATAAAAACAATACCTTGAATGTTTAATTGTGTCGTTTCCGATGGATACCATAGGGTTTGGGTTACCGAGATCGGACTGTTATCAATGAAGAACCCAAAACCCGCAGGCCTTCGCTAGCCGCTTCGCTAGGCGAGCCTGCAGCGAAGCTTCGCTAAGCTTTCGCTAGGCGATGCAGTAGCGATCGCTACAGCATTTGTTTTTTCTGTTTGCCCTAACCTGTTTTGTTTTCGTCATGGCATTGTTTTCTCTTGTTATCCTAACCTGTTTGCTGAGTTTTGTGAGGGCTCACATGACCTCAAAAGAGATGGCTTGCGTGGTATTCCACTTTATTTGTGGGATACCCCCTAGAGGTTTATTCCGATTACCTGTACTGACTCACTTTCTTTGATGATGCTAGCCTGGGGAGATCTCTGGGTTTCTTGTCCCCTTAGTTGCTGTTACTTCGGATCTTCATCCGTGTGGTACTTTTACCTTTTAGCACTTTACTGCTTTGCTAGCTGGAAGACCTCGATAGGAGGCAATATTTTCGTGTGTTTACTTCTATGCATGTTAGAGGTAGCGCGGTTCCTTCGTCCAGGGATGCCCTTTTTGCATGAGCGCTCTTACAACGCAAACAAACTCATTGATTTTTCTTCTCCTAAGAACACGTTTACTCCTTCTACTACAGGCGAGTAAGTCTCCAAAGGTCGAGCATCCGGTAGATTGTGTAGTAACGTCGTTCATCCCAAAACTTAACCCGTAGTTAGTCGAACTACGTCTTGCTCTGATTCTCATTCCAGATGAGATACGTAGGCATAAGATGCGATGTCTTACCGAGCACACTCCTCTTTAACCCGTAGGTAGCCGAGCTACGAAGACTCTGATTCTCAGATTCAGATGAGATACGTATGCAGTGGATGCGACATCCGTGCGAGTCATTTTCTTTTGACCCTTCTTTTAGTAAGTAGTACATTAGATAAACATACACGTTTTTCTCATCCCTTCAATCATGTTTGCATAAATAAATTTTCACAAAAAAAAAACAACAACCTTTGCAACAAATGTGAAAAGGGCTCCCTAGGAGTACCTAGGATGTTTTGGGTGCCTAACACCTTCTCATTGCATAACCAACCCCCTTACCCAGATCTCTGACATTTTTACTAGTTTTTGATTCGATAAAACTTTTAGGTTTTTGTTCGTTTTCTAACCATTCCTTTGGATAAATAGAAGTGCGGTGGCGACTCGACTTGTATGATTTACCTTGGATTTAGTCAATATCTCTAATGGTAACGAATACCCCGCTACACCTTGCCACAAACCATCCAATTTGTTGTTGAACAATAAAACTAGACCAAACAGTTCAATATACCAGCTGCAACCATCATGCATATGGACATGTCTGCAAACTTGAAGCATGCCAGACCAATAACAGAAACACCACAGTCATTTGAGCCTACAACTTTTCCACCAATCCAGACCTGTTACAAAGCATAACAACAATGGTCATCAATATCTACTGCAAGTCTACAAAGTGCCTGCTGCTACAAAAGCCATGACAAAACACAAAGTGTCACTACAACACGAAACCAACCTACCAACTGCAGAACCACAAAGATACTCGCTGCATCCTCTACACCACAACTCATACCAGACTTCCAGCATACCAATCTCCCAAAATGTGCAGCCAACAATCATGTCACAAGGAGTTATGCTAAGGTGAAAAATAGAGGCAATGTTGGTAAGCTATACCTGCAGAACAAGAATAGGTCAGAACATCCTATGAACCCATGCAAACCATGGCCAAAATGCAACAATCATAGCAGACATACATCATGACCTTGTAGTCCATCAAAGCCTTGGTCATGTACATTATGCAGCACCACATCATGCTGCAATAATCCAAATAAGACCACACAAAGGCAGTGGATTTGCAAGACTTATTACCATGTTGAGCATCCAATGCATTAGCCATAAAATCTGCAGACAACCAAGTCAAAACCATACAGAGTTGCAAGACCATGATGCAAGAAGTTGGAAGTGAGGTGCAATTGGCAATACATTGGTCCTGCATCCTGCAACAGTCAAGACAGCAACATCACAAACCCGGAAAATCTTGATTATTGTTCTTTTGCCGTAAAAAGTTAAGAGCATTCACTTAGGGTGTGGAAGAAATAAGTTGGGGAGAACGAAAAAGAATTGGTAAGTACCACAACTCTTGAAAAAGAAAAGAAAAACCGAGCAAGCATAGAAAAATATATGTATAGAAAATATAGAAAAGAAACATCTGTTTTGTATATATGATGTGAAAGAAAAGAACAAAAATAAAAGAATGAAAATGAATGCTTGCTTGGAAGAAAAAAATAAAAATGGAGTTGTGAAATATGTGTTGTGAAGGTTACAAATAAGAAACAAATGAAACAAAGTCGAGTAGTGTGAATATTATTGTGAATGTCTCTTTTGCATCGGCACTTTCGTTTCAATGGCCTTAGAAATGACCCTTGTTTGTTAACCTAACCAAGCTTCAACCGAAAAGCCCTTAGTGATCGTTATGCTTCCGCAGTACCATTTTTAATTGTTAGACATTGTATGAATCTATTTGATTTCTTCATTATTTGTTAGAGAGTGAGATTAGTCCCGCGGTTGCAAACGCGCAAAATCTTCATTCCTTATTCGAAGAGGAGAGATAGGATGATTCATTCAGAATAGTATTGTTGTAGATAGATAAATATTTTGCATTGCTATTTAAGTTTTAGTTCTTATGTATTATTTTATTCGAACCGTTGGGAACTTGTATTTGCTGATTTCGCTTGGGTTTGAGCCGTTTATCAAACTTCGGAGAAACCAGTTTCTTAAAGCAAATCCTCTTGTCCTTCAAGACGCATACTTTGCTTGAGGACAAGCAAGAATCTAGTTGGGGAGAGTTGTTAGATGCCCAAAAGTGCTTATTTGAGCTATCATATGTGGGCATCTTTCACTCTTTTTCCTTGCTAAAATTGTCAAAACCACATTTGTTTTACATGGAATGCATTACAGTGATAAACAAGCTTGGTGCCTTTGATTTGTGTGTTATTGTGCAGGAAAGACATGAACTAATTGAAAATGAAGACACAAGAAAATTGGCAAAGGAACCAAAGAATACAAGCATTTCATCAGCCTGCTCGCTAGGCGAGGCTGTGGCGAAGCTTTGGTTCGCTAGGCGAGCTCCTGGCGAAAAGCCCCAGTAAATTGACAAATTAATTCGCCAGGCGAGCTGAAGGCGAAGGTGGTAGCGAGTTCATTCTGTTTTGGTGAAAAACGCAGCCAGCACTCACTCGCTAGGCGAAGCTCTAGCGAGTCCCCAGCGAGCATTCCAGTAGCAAAACCTCTCAACCTCGCTGGGGCGAAGGTTGAAGCGTGTCCTTCGCTAGGCGAAGGTATGTTCGCTAGGCGAACATCACAGTTCAGCAGACCCTGTTTTCTCTGGGCGCAGGGGCCTTATGTGCCCATTTTAGACCCTCGCTAGGCGAGCCATTCTGCTCGCCTAGCGAACATGACAGCCCAGCTGTGGTCTATAAGTAGCAGGTGCCACTTTTGAGCACCATACCTCATTTTTTACCAACTTTTTCCACTTTTGTACTTTCTTCTAGATATTTTTGCAGCATTGTTCTTGGGATCTTTATGCCCTAGTTTTCATTTTCTCTTCATCTTAGAACCATCTTCTACAAAAAGAAGGTGGATTCCCATCCAACTTCGATTATCCGACTTGGATGTTGATCAACCTTCTTTCCTTACTTGCCGACCAAGCTACCATGAAAATGAGTAGCTAAGTCATCCATTTGTCAAGGTTAGATGTAGGTGATTACTAGCTTTGTGTGTAAATGTAAGGATCCTCATATGTAAACTCTTTAACGGTAAATATATGATGAAAACTTTGTTTCTATTTAAAACTCTTTGTGTTGGTTTATGATCGAGAGATGTTTACCGACTCTTGACCTAGGTTTTCATCCAAACTTGTTTGTTAGCTAGAGATAGTAACGAATGATTTTGTTCACCATAAGGTTGAACCAAAAAGTTGTCATTTTGATAGATTGTGTTCGAGAGAAACAATGGATCAAAATGGCAAAACTCACAATATGTGTTCGAGAGAAACATATTGAGAGGACTTTGTGAAATGATTTATCATCTAAAGGAGTTTATAAGATTGTTGACCGAGCAAATACATGCAAAGTGATCATTGAAACCTAACTTTGACAATATTTCTCATTTAATCAAACCATAACTTTTACCGCAATTTATTACTTTTTATGCAAGATAACTTGATTAAAACCAAAACCCTATTGTTACATTGAGCTAAGATTAATACAACCATCGAACGGCAGTGATATCTTACAATCCCTGTGGATACGATAACAAAAACCCGACACGAAATATACTTCCAACAAAATGGCGCCGTTGCCGGGGATTGTAAAGTGATATTGCGAGCATCGCAATGGTTGTTTAAGTTTTAGCTTGTGAATTTTTGACTTGTGCTTGTAATTTGTTTGGTTTAAGTGTGCAGCTTACGTTTTATGCGAGGGCAAATCCCTGTGGACAAACTTCTTTTTGATCCTGAGATCGAGAGAACCGCAAGGAGGCTCAATAGCAAAACGAGACGTAGGAGGCAACAGGCTAGACAACGCCAAGAGCAAGGAGAAAGTTCTTCAACCACAAATCCACCACCATTCATACCAAACATGGAGCCACAACCACCACCACCTATTTCTACTCCATGTATCAATAGTCCAAGGAACACCGCTCAGTTTGCCAACCACACAGGAAGGCAAGCTGAGATGAAGACGGGAACTCTAAATTTATTATATGGGAGTCCATTCACCGGAATGGACCATGAAGACCCATTTGCTTTTCTCACAAAATTTTATGAGATAGCATTGGCTGCCGGAGTGGATCAGGCTCAGGAGCTTCCGTTGTTCAGACGTTTATTTCCCCACGCTTTGCTTGGTAAAGCAAAGGATTGGTACCTCGATCAAACACCTGCCGTAATGACAGACTGGAACGTGTTTGAAGAGAAATTCATTGAAAGATTTTTCTCCCATAACCGATTCATGGAATCAAAGACGGCCATCTCGGTGTTTTCTCAAGGAACCAGTGAATCTTTAAATGAAGCGTGGGAGAGATTCAAGTCCATGCTTAGGAAATGTAAAGGGCATGGATTTGATGAATTGACTCAAATCCATATCTTCAGAAATGGACTTCAACCAAACTGCAAAACGTTGTTGGATGCCACCTCGGGTGGCTCGTTGATGTCAAAAAGTGCCGAAGAAGCCACGAACATTATAAATCGAATGGCTTTGAATGATCTTCAGAGTCAAAGTCGAGGAAATTCTTTGAAGAAGGCGGGAGTGCTTGAGTTAGGGACGAATGATGCCATCCTTGCCCAAAACAAGCTCATCTCACAACAAGTGGAACTCTTAACGCAACAAATCAAAGAGTTAAGAGAACCGTCAAAAGCTAAACAAATAGCTTGTTGTGAACTTTGTAAAGGTGAACATGACACCGGATTTTGTCCACCTCCCGGTTTTGACGAAGTAAACTACATGGCCAATCAACGGGACTATCAACCGAGACAACAACAACCTTATCAACCGCACCCTCAACAACAACAACAACAACAACAACAATTCCAAGGGAACCAAGGGTTCCAACCTAGAAGCAACTATTATCATAACCAAGGTTATGGGGGTGGTTCTTCTAGCCGTCAAAACCCTCCCCAAAATCCGTATCAATCTCAACAACCGCCGGTCGTCAATTCTAAATTGGAAGAGACATTGACGCAATTCATGCAAATTTCAATGGCCAATCAAAAGAGTAATGACGCGGCCATAAAAAATCTTGAAACTCAAGTTGGGCAACTTGCCAAGCAACTCGCTGAACAACAAACCGGTCCTTCTTTTTCGGCTAATACGCAAACAAATCCTAAGGAGCATTGTAAGGCGATTATGACGAGAAGTGGGAGGGAGTTGGGTAGTGAGAATGAAAAAAGAGTTGAGAGTGAACAAAGAGAGAAAGAGAAAGAAATTGAGGAGGAAATAGTGGAGGAAAATGTTGATGGTGAAATAGGAGTGTGGAGTGATGAGGAAGTAGTTGAAAAGAATAAAAATAATGGTGAAGTTGAAAAAGAAAAAGGTGTGGAGATTGAGGAAAATAAAAGTGATGAGGTAATAAGGGAGGTAGTGAAGAAGCCTAGATGGAAAAGTGCTAGAATTGCAAAGGGAAAGGAGGTAGTGAGCGCTACTCCTATCCAAAACCTTCCTTATCCTCATGCTCCTTCCAAAAGGGAGAATGAACGGCGTTACGCCCGGTTCATGGATATTTTTAAACAGTTGCAAATCAACATTCCGTTTGCTGAAGCCTTGGAACAAATGCCAAAGTATGCCAAATTCATGAAGGACATACTAACCAAAAAGCGGAGGTATACGGAACCGGAGACCATCGTCCTTGATGTGAGCTGTAGTGCCATTATTCAAAGGACGCTTCCTAAGAAAGAGGTTGATCCGGGAAGAGTTACATTGCCGGTTAAAATTGGTGACGTTTATGTCGGGAAGGGACTTATTGACTTGGGGTCGAGCATTAATCTTATACCTTTGTCAATTATCAAGAGGCTTGGCAACATCGAGATTAAGTCCATCCGAATGACGTTGCAATTGGCGGATAAGTCGACGACCCATCCTCATGGCGTAGCCCAAGATGTTTTGGTGAAGGTCGACAAATTCTTTTTCCCGGTGGATTTTATTGTAATTGATATGGAGGAAGATGATGATGCTCCGCTCATCTTGGGCCGACCATTCATGAAGACCGCAAGAATGATGATAGATGTTGATGACGGTTTAATGAAGGTGCGAGTTCAAAATGAGGAAGTCACATTTGATCTATTCGAGGCGATGAAGCATTCCAAGGATAGAAATGATAGCTTTCGCATCGATGTGATCGAAGACGCTATTATGGAGGTTTCAAAGCATATTCATGAGATATCTCCTATGGAGTTAGCTCTTGACGACTCATTGGAGGTTTTCACTGTTGAAGAGGAGCTAGCTCTTGAGGAATGCTTAAAGGAACTTGATAGTTTGGAAGACCTACAACCGTGGGAAGTAGAGGAAGAAAACTTGAAGAAGGAGGTCATTGACGAGAAAGCGCCAATTGAATTAAAAGAGTTACCTTCGACTTTGAAATATGTGTTTCTAGATGAGACCGAGGCAAAGCCGGTCATCATAAGCAACCTTTTGACAAAAGAAGAAGAAGCCCGTCTAATCATTGTGCTAAAAACCAATCAAGAAGCTATGGGTTGGACTCTTTCCGATCTAAAAGGAATTAGTCCATCCTATTGTATGCACAAGATTTTGATGGAGGAAGATTTTAAGCCGGTGGCTCAACCACAACGCCGCTTAAATCCTACGATGAAGGAGGTTGTAAGAAAGGAAGTGGTGAAGCTATTGGATGCGGGAATGATTTACCCGATCTCGGATAGTCCGTGGGTTAGTCCCGTGCACGTGGTTCCGAAGAAGGGTGGAATGACCGTAATCCGAAATGACAAAGACGAATTGATCCCGACTAAAGTTGCAACGGGGTGGAGAATGTGTATAGATTATAGACGGTTGAATACCGCGACTCGTAAGGACCATTTCCCACTCCCATTTATGGATCAAATGCTTGAAAGACTATCGGGCCAACAATACTATTGTTTTTTGGACGGCTACTCCGGGTATAACCAAATTGCGGTTGACCCGGTTGATCATGAGAAGACGGCTTTCACGTGTCCGTTTGGAGTGTTCGCATACAGAAAAATGCCCTTTGGGCTGCGCAATGCACCGGCGACCTTCCAACGATGTGTCCAAGCCATTTTTGCCGATCTGATAGAGAAAACAATGGAAGTCTTCATGGATGACTTCTCGGTATTTGGTGGGACGTTTAGTCTATGCTTGGCAAATTTGAAGACGGTGTTGGAAAGGTGTGTGAAGACCAATTTGGTGCTGAATTGGGAAAAGTGTCACTTCATGGTGACCGAGGGGATCGTGCTAGGCCACAAAGTCTCTAAAAGGGGGCTTGAAGTGGATAGAGCTAAGGTTGAAGTAATTGAAAAATTACCCCCTCCGGTGAATGTGAAGGGCATCCGTAGTTTTTTGGGGCACGCGGGGTTCTACCGGCGCTTCATCAAGGACTTCTCAAAGGTGGCTAAGCCTTTGAGCAATTTGCTCGCCAAGGACCAGGTATTTCTCTTCACCGAAGATTGTTTGCAAGCTTTTGAGGTTTTAAAAGAAAAATTGGTTACCGCTCCAATAATAGTCGCTCCCGATTGGAATGAAAATTTTGAACTAATGTGTGACGCGAGTGACTATGCTGTTGGAGCGGTACTTGGCCAAAGAAAAGACAAAACTTTTCATGCGATACATTATGCGAGTAAGGTTCTTAACGAGGCTCAAATAAATTATGCCACAACGGAAAAAGAACTACTCGCAATAGTGTATGCGCTAGAAAAGTTTAGGTCTTATCTTATAGGGTCTAAAGTTGTTGTGTATACCGATCACGCGGCGATTAAATATCTGCTAACCAAACCGGATTCGAAGCAAAGGCTCATCCGTTGGATCCTCTTGTTACAAGAATTTGATGTGGAAATCAAAGACAAGAAGGGGTCGGAAAACTTGGTAGCGGATCATTTATCCCGATTAGTGAACGTGGAGGTTACCGCGTCTGAAAAAGAAATCCGGGAAGAATTTCCTGATGAAAAATTGTTTAAGGTTCAAGTTAGGCCGTGGTTTGCAGACTTTGCAAACCACAAGGCTAGTGGTTTTGTGCCTGCCGACCTAACTTCGAACCAAAAGAGGAAGTTCCTTTCGGATGCGAAGTATTATGTTTGGGATGACCCATACTTGTTTAAGTTGGGTAGCGATAACCTGTTAAGGAGATGCGTAACTGGTGATGAAGCCCAGAGCATCCTTTGGCATTGTCACAACTCGCCTTATGGCGGACATTATAATGGGGTTAGAACGGCCACTAAAATTCTTCAATCGGGATTTTATTGGCCAACTATTTTCAAAGACGCACATACCCATGCGCAAAGTTGTGACAGCTGCCAAAGAAGCGGTGGGATAGGTAAGAGAGATGAGATGCCTCTCCAAAATATCCAAGAAGTGGAAGTGTTTGATTGTTGGGGCATAGATTTCGTAGGACCTTTCCCACCCTCTTATGGGAATGAGTACATGCTTGTTGCTGTCGATTATGTCTCTAAGTGGGTTGAGGCGATTGCCTCACCTCGGGCGGATGCCAAAACGGTGATAAATTTTTTAAAGAAAAACATATTTTCCCGTTTTGGAACCCCCCGAGTGTTGATAAGTGACGAAGGGTCACACTTTTGCAATGCACCTTTGGAAACAATTCTAAAACATTATGGTGTATCGCATAGGGTGACAACTCCGTACCACCCTCAGGCTAACGGGCAAGCGGAGGTCTCTAATCGAGAGATTAAGAGAATCCTAGAAAAAACCGTGTCTAATTCTAAAAAAGAGTGGTCCCAAAAATTGGACGAAGCATTATGGGCCTACCGTACGGCCTTTAAAGCTCCAATTGGCCTAACTCCCTTTCAATTGATATTTGGTAAAACTTGCCATTTGCCGGTTGAATTGGAGCACAAGGCCTTGTGGGCCCTAAAGTTTTTAAATTTTGAACATGAGTTGGCCGGTAACAAAAGGAAAGTACAACTACTTGAGTTGGAGGAGATGCGCAATGCCGCATACCACTCAAGTTGGTTGTACAAGGAAAAAGCAAAGAAGTATCATGACAAGAAGATCCGTAACAAAGAATTTGTGCCCGGACAATTGGTCCTATTGTTCAACTCCCGGTTGAAGTTGTTTCCCGGGAAGTTGAAATCAAAATGGTCCGGGCCATTTCGGGTGAAAGAAGTAAAAGAGTACGGGGCCATTGTCATTGAAGACATGGACAAGAAAGATAGTTGGACCGTGAATGGCCAACGATTGAAAGTGTATCTCGGCGGTCATGTGGATCGCGAGAGTTGTGCTCAGCCGCTCGATGCTCCTCTGTGAGCATCGCACCGTCGAGCTTAGCCGACGTTAAACAAGCGCTAGTTGGGAGGCACCCCAACATTGTAAGTATTTACTGTTTTATGTTTTATGTTGTATTGAGTACACTGTGCTAAACCCATGCTGGATGACTTGCAAGTGCTGCATTTGCCAATGCATTTGCTGTCATGCTCGCTTGCAGCTCGCTAGGCGAGGCAGTAGCGAGCATGCTCGCTAGCTGCTCGCTAGGCGAGGCAGCAGCGAGCGCTGCAGTACTGTTTACTATTTAAATCTCAGCAGGGCCATTTTGCCCCAAACCTTCAAAAAAATTTCTGAACGGCTCTGCTGAGGAATTTGTGCTAGGCTTCTCAAACTATCTCATTTGCATTGATATGCACAACAGTATGCAGAGGTTGGAACTGCAAGGTAATGACCCCTCCGGTGCTCGAGCATTGTTGGCGCGTGAGCAGTTTATGCTTAACGCTAATTGGCCTGTGGACAGGCCAGTCTATGGTGAGGGGGTGGGCGCTGATGCTGATGATGCTGATGATGATGATGAGGCTACCGGTTCTGAGGCCGGTAGCGAAGAGGAGTCCTGAGCCCTTAGTGGGCTAAGTTTTTGTGTGTTTTCAGTTTTTATGTTATTTCTATTTGTATTTTCGGATTTTGTATTTTGACCATGGTGTTGTACTATTGGGGTGTTTTGTCCCCCATGAACAAATTTATATTTTATGTTAATGTTATTTATTTATGTTTTTAATTTTGTGTGTTTAATAAATTTTTGGTTGATTGAGTGGCAAACCCTTCTAGATTGGTTGCTCCTCAAGAAGTACCCAATGAAGGTGCATCCGAGCTTGGATGGCAATGATAAGAATAAACAAGTGAATGAAGCTAAGGTACATGGTTACCTTCGGCTAGAATTTTAGAATGCAGTAGGAACTTTACTCTTTTTGGTAAATTGAATATTGTCTTTTTGCAACATAATTGAATGAATGTTTCATCTAGAACTTAAAACCACAAATTGTGAGGAAACCTCCATTGTACACTTAAATGCTGGATTCTAATAAGTTTTGTTGATTCATGTGATTCATGCTTTGTCTTTTATTATTGTGAAATTGTGGAAGCAATTAGAAATGATCAAGGCACTTGTTTTCTTTTGAGCACAACTACATCCAAAAGCAACTTACCTGTGAGCAGAGAGAGTATTTGTTACCCCCCTTTGAGCTTAAACAGTTGAATCTCGGCTTGAAATAAAGCGAGATCTCAAAAATATTTTTTTTACAACCCGGAAAATCTTGATTATTGTTCTTTTGCCGTAAAAAGTTAAGAGCATTCACTTAGGGTGTGGAAGAAATAAGTTGGGGAGAACGAAAAAGAATTGGTAAGTACCACAACTCTTGAAAAAGAAAAGAAAAACCGAGCAAGCATAGAAAAATATATGTATAGAAAATATAGAAAAGAAACATCTGTTTTGTATATATGATGTGAAAGAAAAGAACAAAAATAAAAGAATGAAAATGAATGCTTGCTTGGAAGAAAAAAATAAAAATGGAGTTGTGAAATATGTGTTGTGAAGGTTACAAATAAGAAACAAATGAAACAAAGTCGAGTAGTGTGAATATTATTGTGAATGTCTCTTTTGCATCGGCACTTTCGTTTCAATGGCCTTAGAAATGACCCTTGTTTGTTAACCTAACCAAGCTTCAACCGAAAAGCCCTTAGTGATCGTTATGCTTCCGCAGTACCATTTTTAATTGTTAGACATTGTATGAATCTATTTGATTTCTTCATTATTTGTTAGAGAGTGAGATTAGTCCCGCGGTTGCAAACGCGCAAAATCTTCATTCCTTATTCGAAGAGGAGAGATAGGATGATTCATTCAGAATAGTATTGTTGTAGATAGATAAATATTTTGCATTGCTATTTAAGTTTTAGTTCTTATGTATTATTTTATTCGAACCGTTGGGAACTTGTATTTGCTGATTTCGCTTGGGTTTGAGCCGTTTATCAAACTTCGGAGAAACCAGTTTCTTAAAGCAAATCCTCTTGTCCTTCAAGACGCATACTTTGCTTGAGGACAAGCAAGAATCTAGTTGGGGAGAGTTGTTAGATGCCCAAAAGTGCTTATTTGAGCTATCATATGTGGGCATCTTTCACTCTTTTTCCTTGCTAAAATTGTCAAAACCACATTTGTTTTACATGGAATGCATTACAGTGATAAACAAGCTTGGTGCCTTTGATTTGTGTGTTATTGTGCAGGAAAGACATGAACTAATTGAAAATGAAGACACAAGAAAATTGGCAAAGGAACCAAAGAATACAAGCATTTCATCAGCCTGCTCGCTAGGCGAGGCTGTGGCGAAGCTTTGGTTCGCTAGGCGAGCTCCTGGCGAAAAGCCCCAGTAAATTGACAAATTAATTCGCCAGGCGAGCTGAAGGCGAAGGTGGTAGCGAGTTCATTCTGTTTTGGTGAAAAACGCAGCCAGCACTCACTCGCTAGGCGAAGCTCTAGCGAGTCCCCAGCGAGCATTCCAGTAGCAAAACCTCTCAACCTCGCTGGGGCGAAGGTTGAAGCGTGTCCTTCGCTAGGCGAAGGTATGTTCGCTAGGCGAACATCACAGTTCAGCAGGCCCTGTTTTCTCTGGGCGCAGGGGCCTTATGTGCCCATTTTAGACCCTCGCTAGGCGAGCCATTCTGCTCGCCTAGCGAACATGACAGCCCAGCTGTGGTCTATAAGTAGCAGGTGCCACTTTTGAGCACCATACCTCATTTTTTACCAACTTTTTCCACTTTTGTACTTTCTTCTAGATATTTTTGCAGCATTGTTCTTGGGATCTTTATGCCCTAGTTTTCATTTTCTCTTCATCTTAGAACCATCTTCTACAAAAAGAAGGTGGATTCCCATCCAACTTCGATTATCCGACTTGGATGTTGATCAACCTTCTTTCCTTACTTGCCGACCAAGCTACCATGAAAATGAGTAGCTAAGTCATCCATTTGTCAAGGTTAGATGTAGGTGATTACTAGCTTTGTGTGTAAATGTAAGGATCCTCATATGTAAACTCTTTAACGGTAAATATATGATGAAAACTTTGTTTCTATTTAAAACTCTTTGTGTTGGTTTATGATCGAGAGATGTTTACCGACTCTTGACCTAGGTTTTCATCCAAACTTGTTTGTTAGCTAGAGATAGTAACGAATGATTTTGTTCACCATAAGGTTGAACCAAAAAGTTGTCATTTTGATAGATTGTGTTCGAGAGAAACAATGGATCAAAATGGCAAAACTCACAATATGTGTTCGAGAGAAACATATTGAGAGGACTTTGTGAAATGATTTATCATCTAAAGGAGTTTATAAGATTGTTGACCGAGCAAATACATGCAAAGTGATCATTGAAACCTAACTTTGACAATATTTCTCATTTAATCAAACCATAACTTTTACCGCAATTTATTACTTTTTATGCAAGATAACTTGATTAAAACCAAAACCCTATTGTTACATTGAGCTAAGATTAATACAACCATCGAACGGCAGTGATATCTTACAATCCCTGTGGATACGATAACAAAAACCTGACACGAAATATACTTCCAACACATATTCAACAGGTCATCAACCCAGTCCCACATGACTTCTATCCAATTATAACCTGCAATGGCCAGTCACTTGAACCTATTCCACTTAACTAACCAACTTACTATCACCAACTAACTGAGTTTCCATTTCTTAACTAACTGAGTTATCAGTTAACTCAGTGAGTCAACACCAACTAATTCCAAGCCTTCCCTAACTAACTCCAGTCCTAAATCTAAACCTAACCAAATTCCCAAACCTCACTTCTATTTAGGCAATTAATGATACACATTCAAGGACATTTGGCATTTGCTCGAAACTTCATTCTCACTCCTGCAACCTCTCTTCCCTCGCCTTACTCAAAGCTCTCATTCCTAGAAGCCATTGAAGCTTCACATTGAAGCTTCAATATGCTTGAGCTAAGCCACATCAATCTCAGTTCATCTTTTCCAAGTTCATAAGGAGAAGAAAAAGAAGAAAGATAAAGAAGAAGAGGACGAATCAAGTTCAAGAACTCACCTGTTGAGTTTTTCGGTCGCCTTCTCCGGTAAGTCGTTTCTCTTTCATAATGTTTTCCTACTTTAAGCTTACCAGAGTGTAGTATCTAGGGAAGAGACTGCAAGCCCGATAGTGGTAGAGACCTATTCGTGCCAAGCGCCATTTAATTTGAATTTAGGGAACTAGGGTTCTTCCACATTTTCCTTCGATTCGAATAATCCAACAATCATTTCCCAAATCCATTACCATATTCATGTCCAGCATGACCTTGTGTATCCAATGGTGGTGGCAATTTAGGTTTAGGCCACCACTGTCGCCGACGCGGTGGTCTATGGCGGACGGACGGAGAGTCTGAGGAAGAGAGTTTAGCGCGCTTGAGTTCAGTTCAAACTTGTTGACTTGGACAAGTCAACATAGATGAGTAATTGGGCTTAGCTTGTTCAGGCCCATTGAATTCCATTTCATACCCTACCATTTCTAGTACACCCCCAGGGATTAGTGAGGAAATTGGAGATTGGGCTTAACAAAGCCCATTAGTTTTCTGCTATGTTCACACGTGTTTTGAGCGTGTACCCCCACTACTGAAGCTCAATTGTGACTTTGGGCCTAACAAAAGTTCACGCAACATTTGGCATGTTCCACACAGTTTTAGACACATTCCTACTGTAACAAAAAACTGCTTTGGGCTTGTCTGCAGCATATTAGGCTAATTCAGTTTTATACCTCCAGTTCCAATTTACACCTCCCTACCAATTTCATTCTTTTTATTTTTTATTTGTTTTGCATTTTAATATTAGATTGATATTAGGTTAATATTAGATTAATTAGTTTGATAATTCATAATTAGGAATTAAATCTTGATTTTTGGACATTAGGATTTTAATTAGGATTTTAGTAAGGATTTTAGTTAGGACTTTAATTAGGATTTTAATTAGGAATAATTAGACCTTTGATTAAATTTAGTATAATACCATTCTCAACATTAGGCTAAATCATTTGTTAGGACTTTACCATTTTAGGTTCAAATTAGGTGGATGTTTGGTTTTGAATGTGGATAATGGTTGGATATGGAAAAAAACTGAATATTGAAAATGGGTTATGGATTAAAGTGGACCTGAATTGGATATTTGGTTTGAATGTGGATAAACTAAATGAAGAATGGTTATTAGAAATTGGTTAATTGGTTTCAATAAAAATGTTGAACTGTTAAAATAAAAAGGATGAATGGGCTAGAATTGGATTAGTGATAACATGGCCCATTAGGAAAAAAAAGAGAGAGAAATTCTACAATGATAAAAATTCTGAAAATTAAATCGAAATTGAAATCTTAATTTGAAAAAGGATGCAATGATTTCTAAAATTAATCAAAACTCAAAGATCGATTCCATCTCCAAAAATAAAAATCGAATTGAATTTTAAAACGATGCAATTCCTAGAATCAATTTGAAAAAAGGGATGAAATGATTGCTAAAATTAAAAATTAAACTTCACAAATCAAATCTAACCTCAAAAATCAATTTAAACTTCAAAAATTAATTTGAAGTTGAAATCAACACGAAGTTAGAATTAATTAGAACAATGTTATGACATGATAACTCTATATGCAATGGATTGGTGAATCCAACTGATGCGACTTGTAAATCGGATTGAAGCATGCTTATTCAAATGATATGAATGGATGAAGAAGATATCCAAATGTTTGGGGTTAGTGGCCTAGATGAACTTGTGAAGGGTAGGGTGAATTTTGGGGTATGACAAAAAGGAAAATATGAAACTAAATAAATGTAAATATAAAATAAAATAAAAATAAAAGATTTTAGAAACTCGGATAAAATTGGGGTATGGCAATAAGATATCTATACTTGGAGAGACAAGATCCTTTATCTTTTCTTAGAGCAATGGGTAAATTATTCGAATCAATAGCACAAGTATCAAAAGTTTTAGAATCGCCAATGGAAGAATAATTTCCAATACTTACCTCAGGTTCATGCGATTGAATTTGTTTTTGGAGCATATCAAATTTACATTTTCTCTGATACACTATAATTGGTACCAAAGGTGTTGGTTCTTGCAAAATAGAAGACAGTGAAGAAACAAAAATAAAACTAGATGTAGATTCAGGACTACGAATATGAGTATGTTAACTCACAATATGCTAGCATGCTTTAAAGTAAACTCGTGTGTTTTAGGGAAGTTACGAATGAGGATTAGAAACTCAAATTCAAAGTTAGAGTCATTCATGCTCTCTCCCAGAGGAGAATGAAGGGTGGGGTTAGAATTTTTTGTATGAAAGGTGACATCCTTAAAAGCAAAGTACTATGATAGCATTTGTACTCACTTCAGTTAGGAGGATAACCTACCAACACACATCTAAGAGCATATTAACTTGAAATATAGAAGCACAAAAGAGATCGTAAACTGAATATGACTAATATTACCTATAATACAATATGACATTCAATTAATTAGATAAGCAGCAACCAAAATTGCTTCAACACAATATGATTTTGGAAGAGACATTTGAAAGAGAAAAGCTCGAGCAACTCTAAATAAGTATATATTTTGTTTCTTTCTGAGGCACCATTTTATTGTGGGGTGTCGACGCATGTGAATTCATGGATCATACATAGTTTAGTGGTAAAGTTGTAAAAATTATGATTAACATATTTTTTACTATTGTCAAACCATAACCTTTTAATACCTTTTGTAAATTATCTTTGTACATACTATAAAATTGAATAAATAATTGTGGTACTTTTTATTTATTATTATTCAATAAAATCCATGTTACTCGAGATAAATCGTCTATAAAGAAAACAAACCAAATCGCATCGGAAATGTTAGAAATAGGGGCTAGTACCCAAACATCATAATGAAAAGATCAAATGGTTTATGACTTTTGGAAAAATTAAAAAATATCACATTTAAAAGACTCTACATATTATTTTGAAAATAGGAATGGAAATATATATTTAATTAATGAAAAATAAGGATGACCAAGATGTTTGTGTTGATGTCATGTATGTGAGGCAAAAAATGACTATGAATGAGATTGAAGTGCATAAGACAACACCTTTTGATTAGTTAGTGCATCATAGAGATAGAATAATCCTCCATGTTCCTTAGTAACTCTAATCGTCTTCCCTATTTCCAGATCGTGAAAAGTACAATGAAAATAAAAAACTATAATTACACAATTATTATCATCTACAAGATTATGAATAAAGATAAGTTTCTTTGGGAACGTGAACCACATCTTTTAATTTAAAATATTGATGATCAACGTGTCCACAACCATCAATCTGAGTATGAGAACCATCTGAAATAATATTATACAGAATATCGGAAGGAGAAATATTCCTCAAACATTGTTGAGAATCAAATGTCATGTGATGAGTGACACCTAAATAAAGAATCCAATCATTCTTGGAGCCACTATCTACAACATTAAAGGCATAAATCACAATAGATTTATTTTCAACCATATTGGATAATACTTGCAAAAGTGTCTTCTCAAGAGAAAAAGAAGAAAAAAATCTCACCAAATAATAACAAAGAGACATGCAAACATTATTCCAATTTTTTTTCTTAGGATTTTTTTTAAAAATGAATGAGTATTGTTGGTGTGAACAGTACTCTGAGATGAACAATCCATGTGTGAACAGTACTCTGAGATGAATAGTGTCACATATGAACAATATTGAGTGTGTGAACAGTAAAATTGTATGAACATTGAGTCAGATGAAAACCATTGTATGAACAAAGATGCAAACGAAAATAAAATAAACCGCATTGAAGGTGGCTAGGATTTAGGCAGAAACAAGACCCCTAAAGTCTGGCACTCTTAATACCATGTAAAAAATTATTCTCATATATTTCAAAGTAGTGATTCAATTAAGGGGACTCATACTAATAAAATAAAATAACCATAAATGTTAATACTTTCCACACTCTCGCTCAAGTTGGCGAATGGATATCAATCACTCCAAGCTTGCAAGTAAGTTGGTTGAGTCCTTCTTTTTTCTAGAAGGTATGTAGGCATTATTTATTAATCCATTATACAATTTTTTTTTGATGAAATGTCAATCATTCTCAATGTCTTTTGTCTTGTCATTTTGAACCGGATTATGTGCATTACTAATGGCTGATTTATTTTCACAAAAACAACTTCATAGGACCTTCATAATGTATCTTCAAATATTATAACAATTGTTTCATCCATAATAATTCACAAACTCATAAGACCATAGCTATAAATTCTTCTTCAACGCTTGATCGAGCAACTACACTTTTCTTTTTACTCCTCAAAGAAACAAGGTTACGACACAAGAAGGTACAATATCTTGAAGTAGATTTTCTATCAATAAACAAACCTCTATAGTAAGTATCAACAAAGCCTCCATAAGTAGACTTCCACCTCTCTTCTTATTAGAGTGACTTTGAGATATTATAAAACATGTTCAACCACCTTCAAGTGTCTCACCCTCGAATAATGTAGAAATTTGCCTACCACATTGATTGCATATGCCAATTTCGGCCTAGTGTGTGTCAATAGAATATACCTTTTTTCTGGGAGATAAATATACCTTTTTTGAAAGGGTTATTTCAGTTCTCGAGAAGTACTTAAGTTCTCAAAGTTCCGTCATTTCGAATTTTGTTGATAATTTATTTTTAAGTAGTTGTCTCTCACTCAAATAATCTCCTGTAACAATAATATTGTCAACATAAACAATAAGTATAGTTAGCTTTCCTCCTTGTGTATATTTAAAACACAAAGTATGATCTCCTTGACTTTTCTTATAGCCCAAACACAAATTTTCCTTTGTGAAACTTCAAATCATGCTCGAGGGGACTATTTTAGTCTATATAAGGCCTTCTTTAGTCGACACACCTTGTTGGCGCTACCCGTGGTACTAAAAGTGGGTGGAATCTCCATACACACTTCGCCATCTAAGTTTCTATGAAAGACTTCATTTTTAATATATTATAATTCTCATCCAAAATAAGCAACAAGAGATAGTAAGATTTGAACAATATTTATCATTGTCATTGGTGCAAATGCCTCCTTGTAATCAATGTCATATGTCTGAGTATAACTTTCTCCCACTAATTTTTCGTTGTAACAATCAAGTGTGCCATTTGATTTGTGTTTTACAATATATATCCATTATCATCCAACTACCTTCTTGCATCTCAACAATTTCCCAAGTACCATTTTTCCAAGAGTTTTCATTTTCTCACTTATAGCTTGGGTCCACCTTTTATATTTCATTTTTCCAAGAGTTTTCATTTTCTCACTTATAGCTTGGGTCCACCTTTTATATTTCAATGTTTCTACAATAGATGATGGGATTATCATAGAATCAACAACTTCAATAAAATTTTGATATTGCATGGAAAATTCTATAGAGGATATATGTTGAGAAATAGAGTTTGACATGTTATTAGATTTTCGATATCGAACCACTAACCATTTATATCCACGCTCAAGATGTCTATTCCTAGGCGTTAGAGATGTGTTGAATAGTTTCACATTGAAAAGGATATGGTCTCAATATATGTTTATAAGTGGGGGAAATTCTTACCCTATAAGCCTATTTTGTAAGGTTGAGTAAGCCCCAACCGCAAATCTTAATATGGTATCAAAGCTTGTAGATCGAACCATGGGTCATCCATCGTATATATCCTCGCATCAAAGTGATAGACGTGAGTGGGTGAATTCAGAAAATCTTAAGTCCCATATTTGTTAGATATAGAGCATGGTAAGACTTTATATAGAGTGATATTTCTCACCTAACAAACCAGATTTATAAAAATGAGTTAGATCAAACTTTAATTTTAATAATACTAATAATATACTGCATTTTGATAATATTTTCACTCAAACATTGAATTTTGATACATTAGAATCTAAATACCATTAGAATCAATAATGAAATAGAATAATATCATTTTGATAAACACACATTTATAGTTCATAAGCTTTCACATAAAAAAAAATTATTTGATTTTATCAAACCAATCTAATTTAGAAAAGAGAGAAACCTTCATATTCACTATATTTTAAGAGTTGTTACCAGAGATTATAAGATGAGTTTAAAAAATAGTCTTTCAAATTCATAAGAAAACTCACATTTTCTATCCAAATGTTTATATATTTCTACTCTTCTAAATATATGAATCATACAAATCAATATATTTAAAAGTGTTTTTCAATCCTCTTAGATATCTTCAAACGTCTAACAATTCTTAAAATAATCGATTTAAAAAAAAATACATTTGTCTTTCTAAGTTTCTCTCACTAGAATTTCACGATCTCTTCTCTAATATCAAATGTGATAGAGAATCGCGTTTATAATGGCAAGAAATCTTAAAAACAACACTTGATTGAATACAAGACTTATTCGGCCGACCCACTACCCGATCATCGTCGCCTCTTGATGGCTAACTTTTGGCCACCTTAACATATTTGTTGCCTTTGTCGCTCCAACTTTCGGAAGCCACCTCCTTCTGCCAACAGATCACCACTACTACCCATGGTCTTCAAACCTCTATGGTTCCACTATCCGACTTCGATGTCGATCGTTGACCTGGCGATCCCTACAACTTTGTTGATTGACAATTCTAAAAGTAGATAAATTTCTCTATTTTACGACATATTTTCACAAGATTTTATTTATCTATAAATAATATTTCAAGTGATTTTAATATGATTATATTTAACAATTTTATAATAGAGTAATAAAAATAATAAATTATAATTTTATTAAATTATTCCAATTAATTATAAATATATATATTTTTAGCAACATAATGCAAAATAAAAATGATAACTTATAAGTGACTCATACGCAACATTAATTAAAGGCTACAATCGAATGAAAAAAAAATTGAAAATTGAAAGTAGTTTTTACAAAATATAATAGTTTTTTTGATATATACCTATGGTTGCTACTTGACAAGAATTCACAGTTGAAAAGAAACTCTGATTGGACATATTAGAGTCACAAATTCCGCAAATCTTTGAAATTATTGCATGTAGAAACTAAAGAAAGGTCCTCAATTATTTGCTAACCTATCATTTTCTCGTCATCTTCTCAACAATCGATAGTACTCCATATCTTTAAAAAAAAATATTAGCACAACCACGAGGTGATTATGAAGTGTGTAAGGTTTTCTGTTTGGCTTTTTTACATGGATTGTCTCTTTCCTAGCCATCGTTATTTGCATTATTGCTAACGATACAGTTACAATTGTATTATTGTAATTAGCTAGCTTTATGATTGGTATGTTAGTTACTAATTACGAGTAGTTTTTAGTTTGTTTCAAGTTACTTATGGAAGTTAGATAGAGTTGGTAACTAACTTTTTCTTTGATCTCTATATATAAAGGATCACAATTGTACTATAAAGTAAGGTGTTTCATTGTTTCTTCTCTCCTTGGATTCGCTGCAACGTCAATGTCTTAGCATGGATTCATTGTCACGTTAATGAGTTAATTGCACATTCGGTGCTTTAGACTGAATCGAGAGCTAGTGTTTGGGAAAACCTCAAGGCTCAATATCTCAAAGTGGTGTCTTCAGATTTTCTAATATCCAAGAGGAATCATACAAGACTTAACAGGGTAATTTTGATATCTATGATTACTTTACCATGGTGAATACGTTATGGGATGGGCTGGAAAACTATCGCCATGTTCCTCATTACAATTGGTCCATCCCGTGCAACTGTAATGTTATTGCTTCACTATAAACCTAGGGAGACCAAGATTATGTAATTCGATTTCTCAAAGTCCTAAATGAAAATTCGGCAGTATTAAATCTTAGATTATGCTCACGATTCCTCTCCTAGGTATTGACATTGTCTTTACTTTGATCATTCGGGAAGAACGAGAGCTAGCCACTCGTCTTCTTGATAAGAATAATACTTGATCCATTATTGATCTACCCCCAAGTAAAAGTCCAGTTGGTTGCTGGTGGATTTACAAGATCAAATATAATGATGATGACTCTATTTAGAGATATAAAGCACGATTCATAGTCAAAGGTTACACTCAGTTGGAAGGAGTGGGCTATTTTGACACGTTCTCTCTAATTGCCAAAATTATAATAGTTAGAGTTTTGCTAACTTTGGCCTCTATTAAAAATTGGCATCTTGAACAATTAGATGTCAAAAACTATTTTCTCCATGGTAATTTAAATAACGACATTTATATGTCATTACCATTTGGTCATCCGGACTACAATGTGAATCATTTAAAAGTGTGCAAATTTCACAAATCTCTTTATGGTCTCAAGCAAGCAAGTAGACAATGACACTTTAAATTATCATTATCCTTACTTAATTTTGGATGCACTCTATGTCAGGAAGACCAATCTTTTTGCATCAAGTCATATGGCATTAATTTCACTATTTTATTGGTGTATGTTAATGACATTGAATTGGTTGGCAATATTATGACAAAAAATTAAGATGTTAAAGTGTTCCTTGATCAACAATTTTGCATCAAATATCTTGGAAAGTTAAGATATTTGTTTGGTCTAGAAATTTCCAGATCAGAAAAATGAATCATAGTCAATCAAATAAAGTATACCCTAGAACTCCTAGAAAATGTCGGTTACTTGAGTGCCAAGTTATATGTCATTTCTCTCAATCCGGCAACCAAAATTTATCATATTGATAGCACCCTCTGCAAAAATACCTAAAACTTATATAAAAATATTTAAATCGACAATTTAAGGTGTCATCTATTGATAGTCAACACACAACCTCATGTTATCATCTTTGTTCTTAACTAGCATCATCGACGCTCTCCATGACAAAATACTCGGTCGGACAAACTTCTTCTCCCGTAGATGTTCTAACTGTTTCTTCAGCTCACTCGGCTCTGAAGTATACATCTTATACATAGTCATCGACGCAAGACCAGTACAATGTACTAAGTCTATAGTAAATACCACCTCATGCTCTGGAGGCAAATCACTAATGTCATCTTGGAATACTTCAGAAAACTCACACACAATAGATAAGTCAGTAATCATTCTCTCGCTTCCCCCTCTCACGGATGCGAACACCATGAACACTTGAGCATTCTCTCTCAAGGACATCTCTACTTGCATTGCAGTCATGAAACTCGACTCCGTACTCTCCTAGAATTCAAGGAACTTTACCACCTCAACAACACTTGCACTCATGCAATCAGCGGCACGCTGAACCAACCCTCCACACCTGAAACATCTCATTGAAGCAGAAGCTTCTCCCTCACTTGTTTATCCTGCTCCTGCTGACAAGCGGATAGAAAAAACAAACGAGCACCGATAGGATTTCACACACATGTCACGTACCAGGGAACAAACAAAATTACACAATCTAGCCACACTGACTGGAATGTGCTGATACCACTGTGTAACACCATAAACCCCGAAACTTATATAAAAAGATTTAATTTAGAATTTAAGGTGTCACCACGATAACCAATCCAAAAACATTCAAAAGAATTTAACCACATGCAGCAGAACTAACATAATAATAACTTCAAAATCAAATTTCACAAATAAATTATTAGGCTTTAAACCACATAATTCAACATTAACTCAAAACATAACAAAAACGCCCAGTTCCCGATGTTATAGATCAGAGCATTTAACCGACTAAAACGATAACAATAAAATAAATGAAGATGAGCTCCAAGAAGCTATCATCCACTCATAGCAACCAAAATTTACTTCTGATTATCTGAAAGATGTCCATGATGGACAACATAAAGCAAAGGGGTGAGAAATACACTTAAATATGTTAGCGGTGCAAAAGATCAGGAAGGATTGCCTAAACAAAAACAATCAATAGTCATCAACAGATAATGCATTAACAAAACAATCATCAATAACATAAAATCATACAAAACACTCAAATAAACTCTAACAATAAATTATTAATTCACATAACCTCATATCAGTTGTTAACTCAATCTCAATGCATATATGTATGCAATGCTCGACTCCTAAACTCTGTCAATGCTCGTCACGGTCCCCTCTCTGAACCAGACTTGCAACTGAACTTTATATGCATATGGTACCAACTAAAAAATGGTTCTTCATGTAAACTGGGTCCCAACATCTGAACCCTTATTCCCCTCTTTGAGCTTGGGACAAATCACAACTCCACACATCTGACTGTAAATAATCATGTATTTAACGCATCAACAATATTCTCACTCTGGACTACGCATCTCAATAATCATCAGCAAGTAATTACAACAACCCACATAATTATACTTACACTTCACATCATATATCCACACATTGAATAAACATCCACACAAAAATCAATCAGGTTAAATCATCTTAACATCACTTCATCATTAATCCATGCATTCACAATAATTAACCATTCATTCGTTATCGTTAACTATTATGTAACATATAAAACAATTAATTTTCAAAAATTCCATCACCCATCTATCCTCTTAGTAAATCACTATGGGATTTTCACACGCATTAGTTTTCTAACGCTTCAAACCGCACCTCATTTGGATTTACGGAACTAAAGTAATGGGAAAAACAATCATATGAAATAATAGGTTTCAGCTTAAAAAAATTTCAAATTGTGACTAGCATCAATCAATTGCAGCAATCAATAAATTGATTGATCTAATTCCTTATTACATTTTGTCTTTTTAATTTTTTACGTTTTGACTTAGCGCAATCGATTCATTAGGGGAATTAATTGATTGACATAGTTTGATTTTTCAGATTTTTCCCAATTTTCATGTGATCAATCTATTGACATCAACAATTCTTTTTAAAAAATCCAATTTTCAACATATTTACTTCATATACCCTATCCCCTAACCCTCAACGAGAACTCTTTTAATCTCCTAGTATTTGCATTTGATGGAAATAACCATGGGATCTTCATTATGTGGGTGAAAGCTAGTTGCATCTTTCTTTGAGAAGGCGATCGTCGATTTTGGAGCTTGTAGCTCGCCTTCAATCTTGAACTTAAAGAGGTTTTCTACACTAATGAATCTGACGAGCATACCTTTTTTTGGCGGAGATGGTTTCCCGCCTCCGTCAAACCCCCTGCTATAGTGTTAAGCGTGTGGCGCGTAACTTTGTTGTCCTCTTCCTGAGATTCCTCTTTGGCTTTATGGGGCCTAGGGTTCCTAGCGCCATCTCGCTCACACGAGCTAGACTTGCCTGATGAATGAGAGGGGTCTCCCTTCACATATTTCTTGAGGTGACCCTCTTGTATTAGTCTCTCAATTTCCTTCTTGAGCTAAGATCATTCCTTGGTGTGATGTCCTTTTACCCTGTTGAACTTACATCATATTCTTGGTTCATAACCCATCACACCTGCCTTAGGGACAGGAAGAATAAGGATGTGGTATAAAAGGAGCACCTCACGCTAGGTTTGCTCGCGACGAGTGTTCAAAGGTGTGAAGCTCTCTATCTCCTTACCTACACTTTTGAATGTCGTCTTGTCCTTTATGGGCGAGGTATAATTCTTCTTCCTCTGGTGATGTGAGATCTCAACTTTGGGAACCTGCTCATTAATGTCACGTGTCATATTTTTGACATTGCTTTACTTACCATTTATGTAGCACTCGACTCTCGTGACCACTTCGTCAAATGACAACGTTGGCTTCTGGGCAAGGGACTCGTTGAAGTTTCCAGCCTTAAGTCTCTTTTAGAATGCCCCCAAAAAATTTCTTGATTTGGTGGGAGAACCTTTATGGTGGCCTCGTTGAAGTGGGTGAGATACTCCCTCAATGACTCTGACGGACCCTGGTGTATATTAAACAGACTCGTAATGGAAATCTTAGTGTGGCGAATTGAGGGGAAGTTATGTAATAGTTTCTTTACCAGTTCTTGGTAGTTGTTAATGGACGAACAAGGTAAACTCATATACCATCTGAGGGTGGTGCCGCTGATGGTTCTAGATAGCAGCTTGCATTTTAGGGAGTCAAGCGCTCCTATAATGGTCATTTATGTATTTATGGAGGCAACATGCTTGTAGGGATCAACGTCCCTCTCAAACATGGCCAGGGAGAGAGGTTTGAAATCCTCTAGGACAAGTGTCCACCATATCTCGTCTGATAATGGTTGGGGTCCAACAATTCCATCTCCTCTGGGGGTTGGAATTCTTTATGTATTTTCTAATGTTATGGATGTCATTTTCCAATGTTTGATTAAGGCGGCTTAATTCATCGATAGCGGCATGCATCTCTACTAGGGCGACGAAATCATCGCTACCGTTGGTACCTTCTGGCGTAAGAGATGAAGCTCTCATACACCAGGGGTCATAGCGACATAGTAGATGGAAATGAAGTGCTTAAAATTTTAAACTCCATCAGTGCTTTGTAGGTGTAAGTTACCTCTTGGAAGGGCAGCTCAAACATCCTTCCAAGTTGATCTTTATGAATATCTATTTTAACTCCTTTTACGGTTGATCTTAAAGATAATCCAACAATTGTAAAATTTGAGTAGAATTCTTTCACAAAGTTTGGAAAAATTCTATCAGGTGCTTTAGTGAAGAATTCTCTTAGTGATCCTTGACATATCTAGATATATGGTCTGTTACTCTCATGAAGCTTTTCTCCATAAAATATGGTTGAATCACTTTTTGATTGGTTATCTTCTTCCTTTCTAGATCTCTTCCTAGAATGTATTTCATGAAAACTCCTCTTACTTATGTATCTTCATATTGAGGGTGTTTTGATAAAGCCATGATGATAATTATGGCATAAAGAGACTCACATAATAATGCAAGAAAATAAGAAGAAATATGAGATGAACAAGAATGACAAGGGGTTAACTATTTTAAAGCAGAGCTTCTAACAATTTTTGGCGTGTAAAACTTGCACAAAATCAATAAGGATTGTGCATAATAAAAATCAGAACCAAATCCTCCCAAAAGTGCTTGTCCAATCCATTTGGTTAAGGCTCTAATAAATTGGGACATCAAATTTTCAAAGAACTTGAGAAATTTCCATTAATGCACATATTTGCTTATGATATTTTAGTATGTTAAGCTCACAAGCCCCTTATATAAGGGAAATTGAATTTTCAGGTTTACTTTCAACAAAACAGCAAACAATGAACTGAAGCAATAGTCTTCCTTCCAAACACGAATAAAGATTTGAGTGGGTTTTCCTCAAGTTAAAATGAGATTTTATGCGGATTATATCGAACGAATGCGGAGTTTTGAATTGGATATCCTCTGAACCAAATCGGGGTTTTACATAGGCTGAGCATGAACTGGACTGAGATTATACACTAGACTGATCTTGAACCAAGTAGAGCTTTTACACCAGTATGAGATCAATAACCAAAGAGATACTTTTTCACTGGTTATCTTCAAGAACCCATAAAGAGAGCTTTTTCTTAAGTAACTTAGCTCACGGATCAAACAGTGACTTAATACTAAATCCCCAAATAAGTTTTTTAATGGGTTTAGATTTAAACCCAAACAAACACTTCCTTATAATAGATATTCACTCAAGATAAAATAGCTCTTGGTGAACTTATAAATTTACCTTTTCCAAAACAAGTATCCTTACTTAAACACAAGGACTTTCTCAAAGCGTTATGGTTAAATTGATGTGAGAGAAGTTAAAAAATATTCTAGAGAGTGTAAGGAGAATAATGTAGCTTGTGTTTCTAGAAGTGAAAAAGTGAATGAGATGACTCCCGTTTCCAAGGGTGAAATTAATGGCCCAATCGATTGGGTCCTTTTTCCAATTGAATGGATGACCTTAATAATCGATTATAATTGCCCATTTTGAAATTTTTTGATAGAGAGTTGTTACCCTTCATTAAAATACCTTCACAATCGACTATGGACTCGATTCTCCCTAATCCAATCGATTGGATAATTCAAAATACATATCCTAAGCATTCTGACGGCTCCAAATTCATATGGCTAGGCTCCAAAACATTTTTGTGTTAATTTCTTTAAGAAATAGATTCTTTATAAAGATTGTAGTTAGTGTGTGACTTATCCATAATAATTTACGAAAACGATCTTGTGTTATTACAAAACAACGATCGCCCAGAAACGATCAAGCGAGATTTCATACTTCCTATATTTAACACTCTGAAGCTTCAAGGCTTTTTCGAATACACCAATCATATAAGAACTTGCTTGAATCTTCTTGGCGATGATGCTTGAGTTATATTCAAGTTGGACGCCATCATTAGAGGATATTAAATGTGATCATTAGGCTCTAACTCTTTGGCTTTATTTGAAGGAAGAGCATGAATAAACTTTCTTATGCATTTTTAACCGCTTGAAATACTTGTTTGTCTTTGAGTCAAGTTGCATCTTATCATTAAAGAATAGTCGTCATTTAAAAGAGTTGTCATCATCAAAATAATGATAAGCATTACTTTCTTAGCTTTAATCACTTCATGATTCAAGCACATAGCTCCATATTTTCCCCCTTTTTTGAAGATGAAAATGCATCTCTCGGGGAGGTAGTAAATGAAATAATAGGTAGATAAAAATTGAGTGTTTAAACTTCCCCTCAAATGAGTATAAAGTATACTTTATTCCCTCTAAGAGTATACTTCTCCCCTTTGTCATGATAAAAAACGCGTGTAAAAGATACAAAGCGGAAATTTAAATATGCAAGCACTAAGTTATTGGTTCAAACTATAATTAAATTTAAAGTACAAAAAGCAGGAAAAATTCAGGAATTGAAACAATGCAAAAACAAGAAAGCAAACACACTTAAAAACTGAAACACGTATGTGAGACTATTATTTTCCATAAGCATCATCATTCCTTGAGATGCTCTTCTTGATCTCTAAAATATCTTTGGCCAGATTCTATATGGCTAGGCCATTTTTCTAACACATATCTGTGATATTATTTATTTCTTGGTAATTTGATTCTTCTAAGTCTTCTTCTTCATCTATCAATCTGTCTCTTAATTCTCCATGTTGGATGTGAATCTTCATTTTCCTCAATGAGGAGCAATCGATCTTGTTGTTGGATGACTCAATTGCTTCCTCCATAGTATCAACTTCAAAGGCCCTAAGGAGTGTGTGTGGGGTTTGAATATGAAAGTAGAAAAACGGTATAGAGGGGACGGGGTGAATAGACCCTTTAAAAAACTAAACACTTTTTCAAAATGTTATCAGAGAGTTTTCAAAAGATGCGTGCAGAAGGTTTGATGCAAAAATATGAAAATTATACTAATCAAAAATTTGATCACGTAAATACTAAATATATTCACAAACACCAAAGGTTAATATGATGAAACACAAGGTATTTAATTAATTCGGTTGTATAATCCATGAGTTGTTTATACAACGACTCAATAAAGTGAATTCTAACCTCAATTGTTTCCTAGAATTTAATCACCATTTCAGCTTAATAAGGTATCATTTCTAACAAAACCTAATGCATACGTAATAAATCGCTACCAATTGAATGAACGATAAACTATGCTAGAATTGAAATGCCTAAGCATGCAACTACTATGAAAATTAAATACAAGAGTAAGAAAGAGAGAGGTGACACTATAAGTATTAGAATATCTCTATAATTAGTATAATTATTAGGATATCTCTATAATTGGTATACATCATAATTTTATATTATTAGCTTCCAAATATAAACAATATCATACTTGTATATAATGAGTATTCTTATCAATGAAAAGACATAGATTAAATTACTTATATGGTATCAATTTTGTCACGATCCTAACATAAACCCTTCTCACCGCCGCTAATCCTCTATTTTACCATGACAGAAACAAACTCCCATTCCCAAACTTCTAATGACACTTCATCAGCCTCTCAAACCAACCTTCCTCAGGCGGCGAAACCCAACTTCCACTCCGCCTTCGCCATCAACAACATCAAAACCATAATCCCAGTGACGTTGGAAATGATTCTAATCTATACCTCTCATGGTCTTCCCTCTTCAAGGTGCAAGCACATGTTCACAATGTACTTGATCACGTCATCCCATCATCGGATGCATAGGCCATACAAGCATCACCAGACCTTAAGACTAATGATTCTGAACTTTGGAATCGGCTTGATACGGTGGTATTGCAATGGATGTATGCAACTGTCTCACGGGATATTCTTCAATCAATCCTCGTCGTCGATGACACTGCCGAAGAATGCTGGAAGCGCATCACCGTTATGTTTCATGATAACAAGCATTCACATGTTGTGCAATTAGAAAATCAATACAGCAACACAAACCTGGAAGATTTTCCATCGATAAAAGCGTACTGCAACCGCCTCAAAACTCTATTTGATCAACTCTCCAACATCGACTCTCCGGTCACTAACACACGACTGGTGCTTAAAATGATATCTGGTCTCACTGATGCATACGCTGGGTTTGTCACCTATATACAGCAACACGACCCTCTTCCCACCTTCACCATAGCACGATCACGGCTGGAACTCGAGGAATCAACCATGTTGCAGCGTGCCGCTTGCGAATCACACGCCTTCTTTGTTTCGGCCGCTCTCATGGCCAAAGCTCCAACCACCTAACCTGCACCTAAACTATCATCCTATGCTTCAAAATCCCAACTATCTCCATCGACATATCGCGATCATAGAGGAAAGAAAACTAATCGTGGCGGTCAAAATTTCGGAAGAGGAAATCGCGGGCAGCAACAACAACAACAGTGGAAACCATGGAATTACCCATCTTAGCAACAATAGGATCCTTGGAATTACCCACCTTGCCCTTACCCAACCTCAAATTGGAATAGACCAAATAATGGTCCTAAGCCCCAACAAAGTGGAATTCTTGGGCCCAAACCTCAACAGGCTGCTTTCAATGTTAATACTATCAGCCCTACTAACATTGAAAGTGCTTTCTGCACCCTTAATCTTGCTCAGCCAGACCCCTTTTGGTACATGGACACCGGAGCCACCTCTCACATAACATCCTCGCAAGGTAATCTCTTGTCTTATTTTAAATTGAGCAAAAATAATAAAATCATTGTTGGAAATGGTCATTATGTTCCAATTTATGGTCTGGGTAGTACACATCTAGATAACCCTCACCCACATCTTGTCCTAAACAATGTGCTTCACGCTCCAAATCTAATTAAAAATTTAGTGTCGGTCCATAAATTTACTATAGATAACAATGTTTCAATTGAATTTGACCCGTTTGGTTTTTCTGTGAAGGACTTTCAGACGGGGATGCCTATCATGAGATGTGAAAGCCAAGGTGACCTTTACCCCATTACCAACCACATGAGAAAAACTAGACAAGCATCCATCCACCTTTGCAGCTTTGTCACCATTTATTTGGCATAATCGTCTAGGAGATCCGACGAACATGTTTTGTCTTTTCTTCGCAAAAATAAATTGGTTGAATGTAATAACTCCAGTAAATCACATTCACATTTTTGTAATTCATGTCCTTTTTGTAAACACATCAAATTGCCTTTCACTAATTCCCTTAATAATAGCTTGTTTCCATTTGATATTCTACATAGTGATGTATGGACATCTCCCGTTTTAAGCTCAACACGTCACAAATATTATGTTTTATTCCTGGATAACTATTCAAAAAATTTATGGATATTCCCTATTTCACAAAAATCTCAAGTTTATCCTATTTTCTAAAAGCTAAGAGCTTACATTAAAACACAATTTCAACGGGAAATCAAAATAATTCAATGTGATAATGGTGGTGAATACATGTCTAACAATTTTCGAAAAATGTGTGAACTTAATGGCATATCTTTTCGTTACTCTTGTCCTTACACCTCTTCTCAAAATGGTAAAGTTGGGCAAAGAATAAGGTCCATTAATAACATTATTCGAACTTTATTAATTCATGTATCTCTACCTCCTTCATTTTGGCATTATGCTCTAGAAATGGCCACCTATATTTCTAACATTTTTCCAAGTAAATCAATTAACTTTTAGTCACCTCTTTACATGTTATATAACAAAAAATCGTCATACTCTCATCTACGTGTTTTTGGTTGTCTATGCTTTCCTCTATTCCCATCAAATACCATCCACAAACTTCAACCTCGCTCCACATCATGTGTCTTTCTTGTGTATTCGTCCAATCATCGTGGTTATAAGTGTCTCGATATGACAACAAACAAAATAATCATTTGTCGTCGTATTTTGTTTGATGAGTCCACCTTTCTCTATGCAAAGTTGCACACCCCTCAATCTACTACCTACATGTTTCTCGATAATGACTTATCCCCTTATCTCATATACCATATCATGACCCAAGACCAAAACAATTCATCGGTCCCTTCTTCAAAACCAAACACCTCCCCAAACATGGCCCGCACCACACCTTTGCCAAATACACTCCCTCAAACAATACGACCCACTACTCCCTCAAACCGGCCCCAATAAAATTCAACCCCTACTCTAAACTCATCACTCCCCTCCCCACAATCAAATCATACCTTGCAAAATAATCTTCCCCTTATCTATCAACCTACCGCCCAAGCCAACACAAAACCCATCACTAGGAGTCAACATGGCATTTTTAAACCTAACCAAAAATACTACAGTTTACTCACTCATGTCACAAAATCCCCCCTCCCTAGGAATCCAGTGTCTGCACTTAAGGACCCTAATTGGAAAATGGCCATGCATGATGAATATAATGCTTTAATTAAAAATGAGACGTGGGATTTAGTACTACGACCGCATGATGTTAATGTTATTAGATCTATGTAGATTTTTAGACATAAAGAAAATCTGATGGTTCCTTTGAGAGGCATAAAGCCCGACTTGTAGGTAATGGTGCAGGTCAACAGGTTGGCATTGATTGTGGAGAAAATTTTAGCCCAGTTGTCAAACTGGCTACCATTCGCACTGTTCTCAATCTTGCTCTTTCTAAATCTTGGCACATTCATCAATTAGATGTCAAGAATGCATTCCTCCATGGTGAACTCAATGAAACAGTTTACGTGTATCAACCATTAGGACTCAGAGATTCCAAACATCTTGATCATGTGTGTCGTCTTCGCAAATCACTATATGGGCTCAAACAAGCCCCTAAAGCTTGGTACAAGAGGTTTTCCGACTATACTTCATCGACTGGGTTTTACCAAAGCAAGTGTGATCACTCTATATTCATCTACAAGAAAGACTCTCATCTAGCCTACCTTTTACTGTATGTAAATGATATCATCCTCACCACCTCCTCGGATGCTTTGCGGCAATCAATCATCTCTCTCCTCAACTCCGAGTTTTCTATGAAAGACTTAGGACATCTCAACTAATTCCTGGGTATTGTTGTCACTCGCCATAAGCATGGTCTATTCCTCACGTAGAAGAAATATGTTGAAGACATCCTCTCACGAGCCGGCATGTCTTCATGCAAAACTTGTCCAACTCCAGTTGATACAAAACCCAAGACGAGTTCTACACATAGTGTCCCTTATGAGGATCCGTCTCTCTATCATATTCTTTCAGGTTCCCTCTAGTATCTTACCTTCACACGACCTGATATCTATACGCGGTTCAACAAATCTGTCTCTTTATGCACAATCTGATGGGCACCCACATGCATGCTTTTCGCAGGATATTATGCTACATTCAGGGTATAAAACACTACGGTTTACATCTCTATCCCTCACCTACTACTTCATTACTATCTTATACAGATACAGATTGGGGAGGATGTCCTTACATAGATGTTCCACTTCCGGTTACTGCGTGTATCTTGGAGACAATCTACTTTCTTGGTCATCTAAACGACAACCCACACTCTCACGCTCTAGTACTGAAGCAGAATACCGTGGAGTTGCCAATGTGGTATCTGAATCCTGCTGGTTACGAAACCTTCTACTTGAGTTACAAGACCCTATTCATAAAGCCACCATGGTGTACTGTGACAATGTTAGTTCTATGTACCTCTCAGGTAACCCAGTTCAGCATCAACGAATGAAACACATTGAGATGGACATTTATTTCGTTCGTGAAAAGGTCGCTCGGGGTCAAGTCAGGTTTCTCCATATTTTTACCAAAGGACTTTCTCTCATACTTTTTCAAGACATCAGAGACAACCTCAACTTCCGTCCACCTCCTGCTTCAACTGCGCGGGAGTATTAGAATATCTCTATAATTAGTATAATTATTAGGATATCTCTATAATTGGTATACATCATAATTGTATATTATTAGCTTCCAAATATAGACACTGTTATACTTGTATATAATGAGTATTCTTATCAATGAAAAGGCAGGGATTAAATTACTTGCAATAAAAATACCTAAGCATGCAAATTTTCTTAAACGCTTTTATAAAATCCACATATATGTCATTGAATGCTTTCGACAATTCACTATAAGAATACTCATTATCGGAATCAAAATTATATACCTTTGAAGTTTCACCTTTATTATGTGACATCAAACAAAAGTTGGCACACTCATCACTTGAACTCGAGCAAGAATCATAGGAGGGGCTCTCATCCTCTTCTTCCCACGTGATGTAGGCTCTAAGAACTTTGGTGTTTGTTCCTTTCGTCTTGTATAAACCCTTGGCCTTACTTTTATGATGTTTGATGAGACTTGTACATGTGGTTTTATAATATCCCAATTTTCCACACTCGTAACATGTGATATCATCATCACTTTTCTTATGATCTTTCTTAGGTGGGTGAGTATTTCTGAAATTTACTAGTCCTCTGTCAGAATGCAAGTTTGTTTCTCTATAAGCGTTTATTGTAGCATTTGACGAATAAACCCATATCTTCCTTTTTAGAAGCTTCTTCGTCAAATTTGTCTTTTCCTTCCATTGACTTATTCTTTTCTGATGATGAAGCTTTCAAAGAAAGATCTCACTTCTATTCTTTACCTTTCTCTTTCCTTTTCGACCTTACTTTGCTATTAGTGAGTCGTTTCAGATTATTTCCATGCTCGGATAACTTTCCAAACAGTTTTTAATAATCCAAAGTACTAAGATAATTTTATTATTTTATAGCAGTGACACTTGGTTGTCACTCCCTGAACATAGATCTCAATATTTTGTTAGTACAATCTTTGTTAGAAAAGTTTTTACCCAAGTTTTTTTGTTTATTGATTAAGTGGATGAATCTAGTTTGCATGGAATCCGTGGATTCTCCGGGTTCCATACAAAATAGTTCAAACTCCTCTGTAAATATATTGGTTTTAGAATCCTTGACATCATGTGTTCCTTTATATAGAGTTTGTAGAGCGTACCACATACATTTAGCACTCATATGATCTGAAATTGGGCGGGACACTTTCGTGCTTAAAGCATAAATAAGTATGCTCCTTGCTTTCAAATCATGTGAAGCCTTTTTGGTTTCAGTATCATTGTAATCTTTTGGATGTTCAACAATTTCACCATCATCCTTTAGAATAAATGGTCCCTCGGTGATGACACACCATAGATTTCTATCAATCGATAACAAGTGTACATACATGTTCACTTTCCAATAAGTATAATTTTCGCCTTTGAAAACATGTGCTCTATTATGCGTTTCCTTAGGATCGTCATCGTCCATCATATTCACAACTATTGGATATCTATTAGACACAATCAAAATACTAGCTCTTGATGCCAATTATTGGGAGTGAATATGGAAGTAGACCCTTTAAAAATCAACAATTTTTTCATAAAGTTATTAGATAGTTTTCAAAAGATGTGATTGAAAGCTTTGATATGAAAATACAAAAAAATTATTATTCTAAAGTTTGATCATGTTAACATTACCAAAAGTGAATATGATGAAACACAAGGTGTTTAATTGATTTGGTTGTATAATTCACGAGGTGTGTTTATACAATGATTCAATATAATAAATTATAATCTCAAATGTTTCTCAGAATTTAAATAGCAATTCAATACAATAAGGTATCCAACTCTAAGAAAACCTAATGCTTACGTAATAAATTGCTACCAATTGAATGAACGATAAACTACGCTAGAATTAAAATACCTACGCATGCAAATACTACGAAAATTAAATGCAAGAGTAAGAGAGATATGACGCCGAAATTTATAGTGCTTCGGTGGTCATCCTCACTTTGCTACATGCACTCTTTAATGTTTTACCATTGGAACTTGCATTGTTCCTTTTTATTTAAAAAATATTTTAAAGAGTTCATACAATCATCAATTTATAATAATGCAGATAAAATTAAAATCTCATATTTGGATCTTGACTTATATATAGCGTAATGTTAAACTCTTCTACGTAATATTTACTCTATTAATGCTTCTTGAATATTTCAATATCACCAATTTTCTCTAAGCCTTCGTGTGTAATTATAAACCCCTCGATCCTACTGATTCCTTGAGTGATGAATTGTCCGAAGATTTGAGAAGAACTCTGCCTTATCCGTAGGCTTCCACACAATCACTACTAAGGCAATTCTAAAAAGAAGAACTTATTTCTTTTCAGTGGAATTTGTCATCACCATTGGCAGTCACCTCAATCTTGAAAGCAACATAAAATTTCAACAAATTTTCAAGAACAATAAATTTCAATAGCGCGCCTCCTTCAATCAATTACAAATCTCTCGTTATCAAGATCTGAATCAAATTGAAGTTGAAGATGCAAGAATTTTGTTGCAATAACTTTTAAAAAAGAGGTTATTGATTTTATCACACAGAATCACAATGTTGATTATGATTTGATTCTATAAAGAATGATGACAAAAAGGTTTTATATGTGTTTGAGATTAAGCATTAAAATGGTTTAAAAAGTTAGTTAGATTTGAATCAATAGCACTTTGTAATTTGAATCAAATGAACAAGTGAAGTTGGAATAAAATAAAAATCAGAGTTTTGACCCATTTTTCAGTTGAATTGAATTAAGATGAAAGTGTGATTTGAATCAAACACCATATGATTCAAATCATGTATTAAATTTGATTTGAAATCAAACAGGTTGAGCTATTTGGAAAAAATGTTGAATATTGCATGATTCAGATCAGATGTAAAGTTTGATTTTAAGGCAAAGGTGACCCATAGCTTGATGATTCGAATCACATGTAAAATGTGATTCAAATTAAATTATCTTGAAAATTTATGGCTTTCCTTTGTCCAAAATTATTCGAATCAGAATTTGTGATGGAATCGAATTAAACACCCAAAATCCCAATTTTTCAAGTTTTTCAAAAGACTTTGATATTTTTCTTTCCACCTAACTTGAATGAATACCATACTTATTCCATTAACTCAAAAATTGATTAAAAGCGTCATGTTCAAGTTCAAACCTAACCAACGGTTTATGCATGCTAAAAACGAATCATTTTAAAACTTAATCAAAATAGGTGCAATCATGAAGGAGACTCAATAATAAAAAATAAATCAAAATGGAAATCATAATACAAGCAACAAAATAACTGTGTTGGGGTTCTCCCCTGAATGTATTAGGGACATGCAACTATAGTTTGGTGATTAGTGCTCCATATGAAAGTCCTACTGTGTGGGTTTGTTTGCAATGGATCTTATGATGAAGTATTCATTCAACCCATTTAGTTTGAAAATTTTGGGTTAGAAGACAAATAGGGTAGTTATCATTCTTGATGAAAAAGTTGAGGTTGACGTTCCTTGGGATGAGGATCCTTGTGAGAATGTAGTGAACTCAAACTTTTGGTTTCGAGAAGCTTGCATTGATGGAAAGTTTTATATCTTCCATAAGGTTCATGACGATATATAAGATGGAAATGGAGTGCTTGAAATTTTAAAACTCCATTGGTTCTTCGTAGGTGTAAGTTACTCGTTAGAAGAGTAGCTCAAACATCCTTCCAAATTGATCTTTATGGATATCTTTTTTAACTGCTTTTGCGGTTGATCTCAAAGATATTTCTAACTATTGTCAGATTTGAGTAGAATTCTTTCAAAAGGATTGGAAAAATTCTACCATCTACCTTAGTGAATAATTCTCTTAGAGATACTTGACATATCTTGACATATGGTTTGTAGCTTCTCATGAAGTTTTCCCCCGTTAAAGATGGTTGAATCACTTTTTGGTTGATCATCATCTTCCTTTCTTGAGTTCTTTCTAGAATTCCCTTTATAAACACCCTTCTTGCTAATGTATCTTCAGATTGAGGGAATTTTGATTAGGCCATGATGATACTTATAATGTAGAAAGACTCACACAAGAATGCAAGAAAATACGAAATGCATAAGAATGAGACAGGGTTACCTATTTATGACAGAGCTTCTAACAATTTTGGGCGTGGAAAACTTGCACAAAATCAATGAGGATTGTGCCCAATAAAAATCAGAACTAAATCTTTCTAAAAGTGCTTGTCCAATCGATTTGGTTAAGGCTCCAATTGATTGGGTCATCAAATTTTAAGAGATCTTGAGCAATTTCCGTTAATGCGCATATTTTATTGATTTGGAGGAAAAGTTTCTATCTGATTTGATTTGAAATTAGAGGCGCCAAGACATCCAATTGATTGGCTTATGGCCCCAATGGATTTAGCTTTTGGAAGCCAACCTTCTTGGTACTTTTTGGGCCTTGTACTGTATTTTGCTTTGGTTTTCTCACTTTTTCCACCTTTGGCCAACTTATTTGCACCCCTTTTTTTAAAACACTAGAAAACTCATCTATTTGGTTAGCAAAAATATTTTAATTGATGAGAAAATAATTAAACACATTATTTTCAAGGATTAATTTAAGTTGTCCTATCGTTCAACCTTTAAGATAATGTATTACCATGATTACCAATTAACCTAGATAAAACCTTCCCCTTTCAAGGTAATGTCAACATAATGTGGCATGTCATTCTCTACAAAATGTTAGATACGAGAGTTGGTTAAACAACGAGATAGATATGTATCCACCGCATACTTATCTTCTCAACCTACTATGAGGTTATAAGATCATCATAAGTCAGAGATGTTGAGACCATCCTCAATGAAAGACTTACTTTAATCACGGTCATTGATACACACCATCAACGAACATCCTTGTATCAGATAATTTAATTCAAACATTATCATATACTTGAGATTACACTCTTTGTTTTACACTGCTTCATTTAAGATGCACTAACGCTTCATAAAAGCTGCAAAGTATCCATACAAAAACATATTAGGTGTCACCTTTGGTACCCAAATTTTCTTGGGTACAACTGTGTTAGTAGTTCTAAAAGGTATATGGTTACTACCTTTAGATCTCTTCAACTTATCGGGAAAAAATGGATCCAAATGGTCAAGTATTTTATAGTTAGAACATTTATAAACAGGTTGATTCACTTGCTTCCTATTTAATCCTTTATTAGGTGCTCTATTGAATTTAAATCCTAATCCAATTTTATTTAAAGAATGCCTTTGACTTGACAAGATCAAGTTAAGGTTTTTTCCCTTAGTAAATTTACTTAGAGCTTCATGAAAATTTGTCACTTCCTTTTTTATCGAGACACAAGTGTCACAAGTTCCAACTGAGTTTCTAATATCACATATTTCATGCTTAGCTGTTTTATTACTCTTCTCTAGAAACTCAAGATAATCCTTAAGTTCTAAGTTAGAATTTTTAATCTTATCATTTTTTGCAATTAACTTAATGTTTAATTTAGAAAGCTACGTGTATGATAACTTTGTTACCTCATGATCATCATCTTCGTGAGATACTTTAAGACTTCTTCTTCTTTAAAAAAATATTCATCGAAGGTTCTCCCTGAGGTTGACTCTTCATCATTTACAAAGGCTTTATCTTCTATTGTTCTTTTGAATATTCCACTAGATGAGGCTTCTTCTTCTTCACATCCTCTTACATATGAAATTTTTTCATTTTAATCTTCTAAAGATCGTTCAACTACTAAGACGATTATTTCGAAGGAAACCACAAGAGTTGCCTTGTAGGAGTTTGATGAAGTTGCTGGAAATTCTTAGAGTTTTGAGCTTATGCCTTCATATTTAAGTAATTGAACTAATTGGTTCAATTTATCTACAATTTCATCCTTCTTTGATTTTTCCTAAAATTCATTAACACTCTCATCTCTTGATTTAAGAATTTGATCAAATATATGATTCTAATTCTTAACTCTTAGATATTTGTTTGTGACAAACATTCTAAATTTCTAATACTATTTATAACATTTCTAAATTTAGAGAAAAAATTATGAATGACGTATTCATCTTCTTCACCTCATGTTCATTTTATCTTAGTCGACACTTGGAAAAACTCCACATATCCATTTCAAAAGTATCACACGTTTCCTTGAAAGATTTGCAACTATAAACATAAAGGAGTTGATTGTCATATAAGAATATAACTAAAAAAGATATTTGTTTTGAAATATGTCTCAAACTTTCTCTTTTTCTCTATGGTCTAAAGGAAATTGATCTTATCTACTAGTTCAACATTTATGTTGTGAGTAGGTATAAACAGACCATAGATTATTGTTTCCCACAATTAAAAATTATAACTTTGAATGATGATTTAAAATCTTGTTTCCATGGTTTAACCCTATCACCATTAAATAATAATGGTATGTTTAGGAAATATATATTGTTAGAAATGGTGTTGAAAGTCATCTTCCTCTAGAGATGATTAGTCTTTGAATAAGATTTAGGATCTATTGCCACGTGTTGAACATGTGACTCCATGCATAAGAGGGGTTGAATTGCGGGGTTTAAAAAACGACAATTTAAATAAAAAATTTATTCAATTTCAAACTTCAAAAACACTTTCATGAAAACATTTGAATCTTGCAGTGGAAAGTCAAGATAAAGAAAATATGATAAAAGTAAAGAGATAATGGAAAGAGATGACACTGTGATTTATAAAAGTTCAATCTAAATGAAGTGACCTACTCCTCTCTCTAAGACTTAATCTTAAAAGTTTCTAATAATGCTTATGATCTGTTAGTAGGTTAAGCTCATGAACCCCTTATACAAGAAAAAATGAAGTTTTAGGTTTACTTCCAACCAAACATTGAACAATGGACTGAAGTGGTTAGTCTCGAACAATTGCAGAGTTTTGAAATGGCTATCCTTTGAACCAGATCGGGGTTTTACATGGGTTAACCACAAACCAAACTGAGATCTTGCACCAACCTGATCTCGAACCAAATAAAGCTTTTACATCGGGTCAGGCTCAAGAACTAAAGAGAATAATTTTCACCAATTATCTTCAAGAACCCAGAAATAGGACTTTTCCTTAAGTGGCTCGGATCATGAAGCAAATGACGACTTAATACTAAATCCCCAAATAAATCTTTTAATGAGTTTAGCTTCAAACCCAAACAAATATTTCTTTAGAAGAGATATTCACTCAAGATAAAATAGTTCTTGTTGAATTTACAAATTTATCATTTCTAGAATAAGTTTCCTCAATTAAACACAAGGACTTTCTCAAAGGGCTACGGCTAAATTAATTTGAGAGAAAGTATAAAAGTATTCTAGAGACAGAGTGAGGAGAGTGAGATAACTCATGTTATGGATATAAAAAAGTGAAAGGATGACCCTCTATATTTAGGTAAAAGGTTAGTACGAAAAAGGAAAATATCCATGGGCAAAATAAATGGCCCAATCGATTGGGTCCTTATGTTAATCGATTGGATGAACTAACTAATTGATTATAATTGCTCATTTTGGAAAGTTTTGATAGAGAACCATTACCCTTCATTATGATATTGTCACAATTGATTATGGACTCAATTTTCCCTTATCCATCCGATTGGGAATATGCTTCAATCGATTGGACGGTTCAAAATATATGTCTTGATCGTTCTGACAATTTCCAGTTCATCTAGTACGCTCTAAAAAATTGGGTTATTTTCTTTGAGAAGTAGAGGTTTTAAAAATATTTAAGTGAGTTATGATTTATCTATATTACTTTATAAAAATGTCATTGTTTTTTACAAAACGCTGATCACTTAAACACGATCAGGCGAGCTTTCACACTTCCTCTCTTTCATACTATGAAGCTTCAAGACTTTTCTAAATACACAAATAATATAAGCACTTGATTGAATCTTCTTAGAGATTATGTAACACCCCGATGAAATATGATAATTATTTAAATTAAGTTAATAGTATATTTATTAATTTAATTAAATAATTGGAATATTATTGGATTATTATTATTGGAATAATAAAAGTTAAAATCAGTAAAAAGGTCCCATTTGGTAAAAAGGGTTTTTCACGTGAAAGCAGAGAACACGTAACATTGAGAGAACGAGAAGAAACTGAGAAAGGGAGAAGAAGAGGCTAGGGCTCAAGAGGAGAATTCACGATTGTTGAAGGTCAAAGAATCAATTGCCGGATTAACTCAGGTAAGGGGGGTTTATCGTCGTTTAATGGGTATTATGGGTTAACATGTAATGGGTAGTAATAAGCCATTGAATTGACCCTAATTGGGATGAGGAATGCTGTAAATGGTGATGAATAAGTTATGTTAAAACTGTAATTGAATCTATATGTGGGTGAGTCGTAAATTTCTGGACGTGTAGCTTTTTACGGAATTGAAATCGGAGGTCCGGAAGTCCTCCGACGGCGAGAAATGCGGGAAATCTGCATTCTGTTTTCGTGTTAGCGCAGGAACAACTTTCTGTTCTGCGTTAACCGGTTAACCCAGGGTGTTAACCGGTTAACACTGTTATGATTTAGAAAAATTAATTTCTGTTCTGCGTTAACTGGTTAACCCAGGGTGTTAACCGGTTAACACTGTTAAAAATTGCCAGAAAGCGTGTTCTGTGTTGCGTTAACCGGTTAACCCAGGGCGTTAACCGGTTAACACTGTTTGGAAAGTGGAAAATTGATATTCAAATATTATGTACATATTTGACGTTTGGCCTATATTGGTGTATGATATAGTAGGGATCATTTCCCATTGTTTTGAGCAGTATAGGTATTAGTAGAGTGTGCTAATACTGTGATTTATTATTTGGCATGATATGAATATGATTCTGTGATAAATATGCTGATGATGTATGATGGTATGCATAATGCTGTGAATGTATCTGTTATGTATGCAATTGTGAATGGACTGTTTATGGCTTAGAGTGTGAGCATATGTCTATCTTGGATTGTTGTTGATGTTTGCATGCTAGGTGATTTAACGTGCATAGCATGGCCTTTATGGTGGTAGCTAATTCCCATGGTGAGGAATTAGTGAGTGAGTCACTAGGTCTCAAATGAGTGGGACTAGTGAGCTTGGTAGCCGTATCTGGGTTTGATCGGTGAGGTTGAACTATGTGTTCACGAATAGTCGGTACCGCATGCATGGAGTCTCATTGCATAATGTATGTATGGCGTATAATATGAATGGATGTATTCCAATATTATACGTGTGTTTTGTGTTGGGTTGAGTATGATTATGATTTTGAGTTGATGTTGCCGTTGCTGAATGTGTGATCTGATTTGGGTGATGAAATGTGTTAAATTACTTAGCATTACATGATATTTTATAATGCTTATTATATCGATTGAGGAACTCACCCTTACAACTATGTTTCAGGTAATGAGCAGTGATTGAGTAGAAGCTAGTGCTTGAAGTCTAGTGTAGTTCCTTAGTGGGTCATGCTCTGGTATATGTAACATCGGGACGGGATGTTTTACCTTGTTTTCATTTGGTTGTTGAATAATTTTACATGTAATGTGTTACATGGTTTGCATATCCGCTGCGAATTGTGCAATATTTTATTTTGATTATTAAATGAGCATGACAAACTATATTGGTGAATGGTGTGAAGTGTCAAGTGTGACACCCTGAAATTGCATATCTACTCTGATTTATATTTGTTGTTTTAATTAATTATTGGGGTATTTTAGAAGGGTGTTACATTAGTGGTATCAGAGCATAGTCGGTCGAGTCGAGTCGTAATTATTCTGTTTCCCTGTATGTGATAGGTGTTGTGTAACCCTATCAGTACTTATTGTTTTAGCTGGGTGGGTTTTCAGAATAGAGATGGCTGGAAGAGGTAGAGACGATGCTGCGATTGCTGAGGCTCTGGGTATGCTAGCTGGAGTACTTGGAGGGAATCCGAATGTTGTGGGATTGGGAGCTGCTCGTCAACTGAGTGAGTTCCAGAAGAACAATCCTCCAATGTTCAAGGGGGCATACGATCCAGATGGTGCTCAGAAGTGGTTGAAGGAGATCGAGAGGATCTTCCGAGTGACTGAGTGTGCCGATAACCAGAAGGTCAGGTTCGGTACGCATATGCTGTCAGAGGAAGCAGATGATTGGTGGGTTGCTGCCCGCACTGAGTTGGAAGCTGCTGGGAGTGTTGAGATCACTTGGGCGGTGTTCAGAGAGAGATTCCTGAGGAAGTACTTTCCAGAGGATGTCAGAGGAAAGAAAGAGATAGAGTTCTTAGAATTGAAGCAGGGCAATCGGTCTGTTACTGAGTATGCTGCTAAGTTCACAGAGCTGTCGAAGTATTACACTCCCTATGATGAGGCTACTGGGGAATTTTCAAAATGTGTGAAGTTTGAGAACGGGTTACGTCCCGAGATCAAGCAGGCTATTGGGTATCAGCGGATCAGAGTGTTTTCTGACCTGGTTGACTGTTGCAGGATCTTTGAACAGGATACCAAGGCCAGAGCGGAGAGCTATCAGCAGAGGGTTGATAGGAAAGGCAAGAATCAGAATGATCGTGGGAAACCGTATGCAGCTGGCAAAGGTTTCCAGAGACAGAGTGGGATGAAGAGACCTAGTGGGGGAGACTCCAGTGCCCCTGCTAAGTGTTACAGATGTGGTCAGGCTGGACATCGTATCCATGAGTGTACCAGTGCTGAGAAGAAGTGTTTCAAGTGTGGAAAAGGTGGTCACTTGGCTGCAGAGTGCCGGTTGAAGACTATGACTTGTTTCAACTGTGGAGAGGTGGGTCATATCAGTCCACAGTGTCCTAAGCCGAAGAAAGAGAACCAGTCGGGAGGCAAGGTCTTTGCTTTATCGGGTTCTGAGACTTCTGCAGATGATCGTTTGATCCGAGGTACGTGTTATATTAATGGCTTTCCTCTTGTAGCTATTATTGACACAGGTGCGACTCATTCCTTTATATCTTTGGATTGTGCTGTGAAACTTAAATTAGAGATATCTGAGATGCATGGGAGTATAGTGATTGATACTCCTGCGAAGGGTTCAGTGACTACTACTTCAGTTTGTTTAGATTGTCCTTTGAGTATTTTTGGTAGAGACTTTGGGATGGACCTCGTGTGTCTTCCACTAGTGCAGATTGATGTTATCCTGGGTATGAACTGGTTGGTGTTTAACCGAGTTTATATCAACTGTTTTGATAAGACTGTGATTTTTCCTGAGATTGAGGAAGGAAAGAGTTTGTTTCTATCAGCAAGGCAGGTGAATGAGGCAGTAGCAGATGGGGCAGAGTTGTTTATGCTGTTGGCGACTTTGGAGGCTAAAGATAAACTGGTGATTTGCGATCTAGCCGTGGTGTGTGATTTTCCTGATGTGTTTCCTGAAGAAGTGAATGAATTACCGCCAGAGCGTGAAGTTGAGTTCTCGATTGATTTAGTACCTGGTACTAGGCCGATATCGATGGCTCCGTACCGTATGTCTGCTGTTGAGTTAACTGAATTGAAGAGTCAGCTGGAAGATCTGTTGGATAAGAAATTTATTCGTCCGAGTGTGTCACCGTGGGGCGCACCAGTGTTATTGGTTAAGAAGAAAGAAGGTACTATGAGGTTGTGTGTGGACTACAGGCAACTGAATAAAGTGACGATCAAGAATCGGTATCCTTTGCCGAGGATTGATGATTTGATGGATCAGTTGGTTGGTGCGAGTGTGTTCAGCAAAATAGATTTGAGATCAGGGTATCATCAGATACGTGTGAAAACTGAGGATATTCAGAAGACTGCTTTCAGAACAAGGTATGGACATTACGAGTATTCTGTAATGCCTTTTGGTGTGACTAATGCGCCTGGGGTATTTATGGAGTATATGAATAGGATTTTCCATCCGTACCTAGACAAGTTTGTTGTGGTGTTTATTGACGATATTTTGGTGTATTTGAAATCTGAAGAAGAGCATGCTGAACAATTGAGAGTGGTTTTAGGAGTTCTACGAGAAAAGAAGTTATTTGCTAAACTGTCCAAGTGTGAATTTTGGTTAGAAGAGGTTAGTTTTCTTGGTCATGTGGTTTCAAGAGGTGGTGTTGTTGTTGATCCTTCTAAGATAGAAGCGGTATCTAAGTGGGAAGCTCCGAAGTCAGTTTCTGAGATAAGGAGTTTTCTTGGACTTGCAGGTTATTATAGGAAATTCATTGAGGGATTTTCTAAGTTGGCATTACCGTTGACGATGTTGACTAGAAAGGGGCAAGCGTTTGTTTGGGACTCAAAATGTGAAGAAGGTTTCCAAGAGTTAAAGAGAAGGTTAACTACTGCTCCTATTCTGATATTACCAAGTCCATCGGAACCATTTGAGGTTTACTGTGATGCTTCATTGTTGGGTTTGGGTGGTGTTTTGATGCAGAATAAGCAGGTTGTAGCTTATGCTTCGAGACAACTGAAGGTTCATGAGAGGAACTATCCGACACACGATTTAGAGTTGGCAGTTGTGGTATTTGTTCTGAAGTTATGGAGGCATTACTTGTACGGGTCAAGATTTGAGGTTTTCAGTGACCATAAAATTTTAAAGTATTTGTTTGATCAGAAAGAGCTGAATATGAGACAGAGGAGATGGTTAGAGTTTCTGAAGGATTATGACTTTGGTTTGAATTACCATCCGGGTAAAGCAAACGTAGTGGCTGATGCATTGAGTCGGAAATCATTGCATATGTCTATGTTAATGGTTAAGGAATTGGATTTAATTGAGCAGTTTAGAGACTTGAGTTTGGTGTGTGAGAGTACTCACAATAGTGTTAAATTGGGAATGTTGAAGTTAACGAGTGGTATTCTGGATGAGATTAAAGAGGGTCAGAAATCCGATGTGCTTTTGGTTGATAAGTTGACTCTAGTGAATCAAGGTCAAGGTGGTGAATTCAGAGTTGATGAGAATGGTGTTTTGAAATTTGGTAATCGGGTGTGTATTCCGGATGTTACCGAACTTAAGAAGAGTATTCTTGAGGAAGGACATCGTAGTGGCCTGAGTATTCATTCTGGGGCTACGAAGATGTATCATGATTTGAAAAAGTTATTTTGGTGGCCGGGAATGAAAAGAGAAATTGCGAGTTTTGTTTATTCTTGTTTGACTTGTCAGAAGTCAAAGATTGAGCATCAGAAGCCGTCTGGGCTAATGCAACCGTTGGCTATTCCAGAGTGGAAGTGGGATAGTATCAGTATGGATTTTGTTTCTGGTTTACCGAGGACAATTAAGAATTTTGAAGCTATTTGGGTGATTGTGACAGATTGACAAAATCGGCTCATTTCATTCCGATCAGAATGGATTATCCGTTAGAGAGATTAGCTGAGTTGTATATTGAGAAAATTGTAAGTTTGCATGGTATTCTGTCGAGTATTGTTTCGGACAGAGATCCTAGATTCACATCGAAGTTCTGGGAAGGTTTGCAGAGGGCTTTGGGAACTAAGCTGAGATTGAGTTCTGCATATCATCCGCAGACTGATGGTCAGACTGAGAGGACGATTCAGTCGCTGGAGGATCTTTTGAGGGCTTGTGTTTTGGAAAAGGGAGGTGCTTGGGATTGCTATTTACCTTTGATTGAGTTTACCTACAACAATAGTTTTCATTCGAGCATTGGTATGGCACCGTTTGAAGCTTTGTATGGTAGGAGATGTCGGACACCTTTATGTTGGTATGAGTCCGGTGAGAGTGTTGTGGTTGGACCGGAGATTGTGCAACAAACTACAGAAAAGATTAAGATGATTCAGGAGAAGATGAGGATTGCTCAGAGTCGTCAGAAGAGTTATCACGACAAGAGAAGGAAGTCACTTGAGTTTCAAGAGGGAGATCATGTGTTTCTTCGTGTTACTCCGATAACTGGGGTTGGTCGAGCTTTGAAGTCGAAGAAGTTGACACCTCGATTTATTGGTCCTTATCAGATTTTGGAGAGGATAGGGGAGGTAGCCTATCGTATCGCTTTACCGCCGTCACTTGCGAATTTGCATGAGGTTTTTCATGTGTCTCAGTTGAGGAGGTACATTCCTGATCCGTCGCATGTGGTCCAAGTAGATGATGTACAGGTGAGAGATAACCTGACTGTTGAAACATCACCTATGAGGATAGAGGATCGAGAGTTGAAGCAGTTGCGGGGTAAAGAGATTGCTTTGGTAAAGGTAGCTTGGGGAGGACCAGCAGGTGGCAATGTGACTTGGGAACTTGAGAATCAGATGAAGGAGTCTTATCCAAAGTTATTCGCTTGAGGTATGTTTTCGAGGACGAAAACTCTTTTAGTGGGGGAGAGTTGTAACACCCCGATAAAATATGATGATTATTTAAATTAAGTTAATAGTATATTTATTAATTTAATTAAATAATTGGAATATTATTGGATTATTATTATTGGAATAATAAAAGTTAAAATCAGTAAAAAGGTCCCATTTGGTAAAAAGGGTTTTTCACGTGAAAGCAGAGAACACGTAACATTGAGAGAATGAGAAGAAACTGAGAAAGGGAGAAGAAGAGGCTAGGGCTCAAGAGGAGAATTCACGATTGTTGAAGGTCAAAGAATCAATTGCCGGATTAACTCAGGTAAGGGGGGTTTATCGTCGTTTAATGGGTATTATGGGTTAACATGTAATGGGTAGTAATAAGCCATTGAATTGACCCTAATTGGGATGAGGAATGCTGTAAATGGTGATGAATAAGTTATGTTAAAACTGTAATTGAATCTATATGTGGGTGAGTCGTAAATTTCTGGACGTGTAGCTTTTTACGGAATTGAAATCGGAGGTCCGGAAGTCCTCCGACGGCGAGAAATGCGGGAAATCTGCATTCTGTTTTCGTGTTAGCGCAGGAACAGCTTTCTGTTCTGCGTTAACCGGTTAACCCAGGGTGTTAACCGGTTAACACTGTTATGATTTAGAAAAATTAATTTCTGTTCTGCGTTAACCGGTTAACCCAGGGTGTTAACCGGTTAACACTGTTAAAAATTGCTAGAAAGCGTGTTCTGTGTTGCGTTAACCGGTTAACCCAGGGTGTTAACCGGTTAACACTGTTTGGAAAGTGGAAAATTGATATTCAAATATTGTGTACATATTTGACGTTTGGCCTATATTGGTGTATGATATAGTAGGGATCATTTCCCGTTGTTTTGAGCAGTATAGGTATTAGTAGAGTGTGCTAATACTGTGATTTATTATTTGGCATGATATGAATATGATTCTGTGATAAATATGTTGATGATGTATGATGGTATGCATAATGCTGTGAATGTATCTGTTATGTATGCAATTGTGAATGGACTGTTTATGGCTTAGAGTGTGAGCATATGTCTATCTTGGATTGTTGTTGATGTTTGCATGCTAGGTGATTTAGCGTGCATAGCATGGCCTTTATGGTGGTAGCTAATTCCCATGGTGAGGAATTAGTGAGTGAGTCACTAGGTCTCAAATGAGTGGGACTAGTGAGCTTGGTAGTCGTATCTGGGTTTGATCGGTGAGGTTGAACTATGTGTTCACGAATAGTCGGTACCGCATGCATGGAGTCTCATTGCATAATGTATGTATGGCGTATAATATGAATGGATGTATTCCAATATTATACGTGTGTTTTGTGTTGGGTTGAGTATGATTATGATTTTGAGTTGATGTTGCCGTTGCTGAATGTGTGATCTGATTTGGGTGATGAAATGTGTTAAATTACTTAGCATTACATGATATTTTATAATGCTTATTATATCGATTGAGGAACTCACCCTTACAACTATGTTTCAGGTAACGAGCAGTGATTGAGTAGAAGCTAGTGCTTGAAGTCTAGTGTAGTTCCTTAGTGGGTCATGCTCTGGTATATGTAACATCGGGACGGGATGTTTTACCTTGTTTTCATTTGGTTGTTGAATAATTTTACATGTAATGTGTTACATGGTTTGCATATCCGCTGCGAATTGTGCAATATTTTATTTTGATTATTAAATGAGCATGACAAACTATATTGGTGAATGGTGTGAAGTGTCAAGTGTGACACCCTGAAATTGCATATCTACTCTGATTTATATTTGTTGTTTTAATTAATTATTGGGGTATTTTAGAAGGGTGTTACAGATTAGGCTTGAGATATCTTCAAGTTTGACGCTATCATCAAAGGATATTAAAGGTGATCATTAAACCCTAACTCTTTAGCTTTATTCAGAGGAAGAGTTTAAATAAACTTTCTTGTGCATCTTTGACTGATTTAAATACTTGCTTGTTTTTTAGTCAAGTCACATCTTGTCATTAAAGAATAATTCTCAATAAATAATATTTGTCATCATCAAAACCATGATAGGCATGACTTGCTTAACTTTGATCACTTCTTGATTGAAACTGGAAGCACATAGTTCCAAAAATGGTACATGTGATTTGATTTTTACATGCTTCATATTGGCTATAAAAAGGAGTGAGAATGATTGTATGTTTATGTTCGAAGCCTGAATTATGGATCTTGTACTTTCCTATTACTATAGGTGGATGATATTTTGATTCTTGCTAATCAATTACATGATGTAAATGAACTAAAAATCATTTTGGGAAAGGAGTTGGACATGAAGGACTTAGGTTATAGTCATAAGACTCTTGGATGGAAATTCACAAGATAAAAGTGAGAGAAAATCATGTTTCTCCCAAAATTTCTATGTTGAGAAGGAGTTAGACACCTTTGGCATGAGAAAATTGAAAGTTATAAGTACTATGTTAGAAAATCACTTTAATCTCTTTTTGGATCAATGTTAAAATAAACATGAAAAAGCTAGGTATATGTAAAATGTACCTAATAGAAGAGTTGTTGGTTGTTTAATGTATGTTATGATTACATTATACCAAATTTAGCACAAGTTGTAAGTCAATTCAGCAAGCTTATGTCCAAACCATGTAAGTCCCATTGGGAATTAGATTAGTGGTTTTTTGGTACTTGAATAGTAAAACAAGTCATGGTTGTTGAACATGTGAATGCATACACAATAGGGGGTGAACTATGCAGGTTTGTAAGACAATAGTTTAAAACAAAATTATCTTTTAAAACATACTTTGAAAACTGATGGACAGTTCTAGCAAATGTATTAGTATCTTCGAAGTAATAAATTAAATTTGTCTCCACGGGAATTGTGAACTTTAACAAGGTAACTAATATGCAAATTAAAGTAAATAACAAGGGGGTTAGAGTTTATTCGATTCGAGAGTAAAAACAAGAAAATTAACGAAGTTGAATTCAATTACTAAAGGCAAATAGATCTTCTTTTGACCCCTTACTCATACTTGTTGATGAAATGTGCATTAATTAAATTTATAATATGTTAAAGTATCACGGTGAGTTAACGCGGCCACTACACCCAATTCCTTGGTGTACAACTCACTAATCTACACAATAATTCCTTTATTCCTTAGGCCAATTCAAAGTTAAATTAGGTGTTCTAAGTTCGTTAATTCAAAAGTCACAACGTATAATTACCTATTTCTAGTTAATCACTAAGTTGAACAATTGCCCTAGATTGGATCGGAAGACTTACGGTCAATAATCTCTACTCATCTGATTTTGATTCATGCATTTGTCAATACATAAAAAGCAATGAAACAAGGAAAATTAAATAATAAAAATAACATAAAATAATTCAATTAACACCAAACAACCATATCATCCAACAAATACAAACAGGTTTGTCTAAAAAGACTTAATTTAAGGAATCTAGCTACCCATGGTGCATGTAACAATTACCATGAGTTTATATGGAGAGAACATGAGAATCAAATAAGATAAAGGTCTTTAATGACTTCCAAAACCCTCAAAATCGTCATTTTGGTACTCTAAGTCGTCACTTTCTCTGTTAAATTCGGAACTCCTTAAAAAGTGCACAAAAAACCTATTTGCAACAAATTTTGTGTGGCAGAGTAGCACAACATCTCGCCACGATCATAGGCATTGTGTCGCGATGTGACATCATTGCGCTCATGATGTCAGTATCACGCGCGCATGAGTTCTAGGGGCTACAAGGTGATTTTTCTTCTCTTTTTCTTCAAAAAAATTCTAAGTCTTATTTTTTTCACTCTTAGTATTTTTTGCCCTATTTTTACACTATTACGTTACTTTTTCTCATTATTCCAACATTTTCATCTAAATTTGCTAGTAAAAATCACGTAATGATGACTGTCATTACAACCTCAAACTTACTTTGTTGTTTGTCCTTAAGTAACCTGTTTGCACACTGAATAATTCATCAGAATTAAAATGCTTTCCCTTACCAATAAACATTGCCTTTATTTTTCTGATAAACACTTCTACTCCTTGCTTCAATCCAATCAACTCAAAAAAGTTATTCCAAACATACAATTATTCAACATGTCTCTCATATCACATATATGCACTCAATTTGAAATGGTAATCAGACAATCAACATACAAAAGTATTTAACAATGAGTTTGTAAAGTTTCTAACGAAATCAATCATAGTCATATTTAAACACACATTGTTGATCTCTTTTCAAGGTTCCAAAATGGCTTATGTCATGGTAGGATAATTTAGGATAGTAGGCATAAACCTTTGGAGTTAGGTACCTAGTTTTCCCTATGTTACCAGAATACTTCCATATCATACTTTCTTGTTCACTTGGTACTAGAGAATTCTTTTTTTTGTCATATTTCTCAATCTTTTCTATAAAAAAAAATTGAAGACGTCATTTTTAACTTCTTGTTTTTATTTTTATTTTTTACCAATTTCTCTAGTACCTCAATCCCAAACTTAAACGTTGCTAACTTCCAAGAGCAACCCCAAAATTATTCTTTTGGATTAGACATGGAAACTAAAAAATTATACCTAACTCCAAAAAGGGTGGAATTATTTAATCTTTCAAGTCTAAAGATTTATATAACAGGCTATGTCATCGAAAGAAAGACTATGGCTCAAAGTGGTTAGCAAAGGATATATTCGTATTAAAATAGGGTGGCCTAAAAAGGCTCAAAGTTTTCACATATAACTGCCTCAATGTGTATTTATCAGACCAATAGACTCGAATTAGAAATAATATAAATTCTAGAAAATTACTAATGTATGAATACTCTCATAAGAAAAAAAAGTGAACAATGGAAAAATTTGGCTCAAACCTTACAAGTCGGGGTATCTAGAGATTGGTACAAGTAGTTGGCTTCCCTTTTCTTCATCAACTTTCAATCTACAAGGGAACCTCCCTGTTGGTCTCTTTTTTTCATTCTTTTCCTAGTAATATTTTTTCTTTTCTTTTTCATGCTAGCACATTAAGGTAGCAAAATAAAGTGTAAAAGAAATAACAGAAGAAAATAAGTTTATTAATTAAAGCAAAGAGAAGTACAAATTAGGAAGAGCATTTTTTACTAGCTAGTTGGTACTCTTCCTTGGATCATATTACAAATAGGTAAATAAAACAAAAACTAGACAATGCTAAAAACTCTTAAATCATATGTCATCGGTGTTAAAGAAGTTATGCAGATTATTCATGCCAACTTGAAATTTTTTATTTTGTCTTGCCCAAGCAGTCCCCATCCCAGCTCTCCTATTAGCTAAGGATTGATCTTCCTCAGCGAAATATGTCTCCATATTAGCAGCATTGGTTAAAAGTCTTAGCAAGTTTTTGATTGGCATACGATCTTTGTGAAGGTCATAAAAGTCTGATAATTTGGTCCAAATCTTAAAGGTTCAATTTAAAAGCTGGGTGAGATCTTATGTGCCCAAATTGTCATTCCAAGAAGAGCATATTTTTCAAGCTTTTGCAAGAAATCAACCGGTTGTTGTTGTTGCAGAACTTCTTCTAGTTAATTAATTTTTGGACGGTAGAATTGATCTTGTTCCTCTTGTTGTGCTTCATATAGGACACCTTCATTGAGTGACTGTGTTGGAAGTCTTCTCATACTTTTCTGATTGATCATCATATTATCAGGTTAAGTTGGAACTCCAACTAACCTGCATAATTCATTAATAACACAAAAATACTCACAACTTCGTTGTGGTGCATCAGCTATGAATTTAATATTTTCAGCAATTAAGAGCCCCACGTCAATAGGCTCCTCCTTCAGGATAACCATTAGAGTGTGACACCTCTTCACTATAAACTCTAATTGGTTAGATGTGGCCTCTAAATTTTGGAAAATAAAGGAGGCTTGTGCCCTTGGTATTTTGCGCATATCCCTACTACGTAACCTTATTGGCTTCTTATTAACTATCACTCGTTAAGCCCCCAGTTGACAAAATTCTTGCAATATCATCTCATACATTCTTGGAGTCATGCTCCCACTTCTTCTATTTCTAACTCTACATATATGAGGAGGTAAGATATACAGAAGAGCATTAATTCTAGAAGGGCTATAGTCAATACTCTTACATTGCACATAAGATGTGTAGTCTTTGAAAGGACACAAAGAGACATTGGAATAAAACTCTAGCCCAATGGATTTGTAGGCTTCATTGATCATGCTATTGAGCGTCATCCAACCTCTCTCATCTAACATTAATCTCAACTCCTCATAGCCTTCTAAATTTTTCACATCAAAAGCTCTCTCTTTCACCATATTGAAATTCTTGACAATGATATATTTCTCGGCATGAGCTTCAGTGAAGAAACAAGACTTTGGATATGTTGGATCTTTTTTAGTAAGAGGGTACATATGAAGTTGAGGCTTGTGTGAATTGGCTTCTTTTGGGGGGCATGGCTCTGCATAATATTACAACAAAAACAACAAAATATGTAAGAAAGTGAGAAGAAAGTAAGTAGAAAGGAGTAGAAAAATGTAGGTGTACGAATGAATTTCCAAAGCTGGCCTTTTTATAGTTTCTAATTGTGCTTCATCACCCAACGATAACCCCACAACGGTCACTTCAACGTCTCTTTACCAACAGCCTTTTCAATGGTCATATTGCACCCGCATTGCATAAATTGCACCGTGTGGAAAGTCTACCACGTCCATAACGTGTGTGCATTGATTCTAGAACATGTTTCTTCTTTCTACTTCAATTTTTTGCATTATTCCTTCCTCTCCAATAACTTACTACAACATTAACACACAATTAAATGGAAAAAAATCAACGATAAATTAAATGCACGAAATTTAAATTATGATAAAATAAAATATAATGGGTTGCCTCATATTAAGCTTCTTTAAGGTCATTACCTTGAATCTTTTGTATAAGGATCCGCAAGCATATAAACCTTCTTCAATGCATTTTCACTTCCTGTATAGATCCTTAATTTCTTTCTTTTCTCAATAAAGGTCTGTGAATCTTCTGGACCTTTTAATTCGACCGCACCACCTGCAAAGTCTTTGTTAACAATAAAAGAACCAATTTTATAGCTTTCCACATACCTAAAACCATTTCCAAAGAAATTTATACAACAAAAATTTCTATCCTACTTGAAATTATTTCCTTACCAGCTTCTTTCTATTGAGCTTTTTCATTCTTTCTTTCATCATGTTTATCTGGTAACACTAACAATTTTCTTTGTGGTGTTTCATTTCGTCAAACACATTAAATACAAAATTTTCATCATTAAAACTCAATATTAATTATCCTAGTGCTACATCAATGAGAGCTTTACATGTTGCTAGGAATGGTCTTCCCAACAGTAATGGTGTCTCAGAATCTTCAAACGTGTTCAGTATCAAAAAATCAAATGGGAACAATAAACCATCCACCCTAATAAGCACATCTTCAAGAACCCCATAAGGATATGTAATAAAACGACATGCTAGTGTCAGGGTCATCTGTGTTGGCTTTTGTTCACCATAATTTAATTTTCTCATCATAGATAGCGACATCAGGTTGATGCTAGCTCATAAATTACAAAGAATTCCCAATAGTTAGTGAACCAGTGGAACAAGTAATAGTAAACATGCATAGATTAGTGAGTTTGGGTGGAATCTTCCTCTGAAGGATTGCAATGCACTCTTCCTCCAAAGCGATGTTTTCATCATGTTTCAACTCACACTTTCCCGATAAGAGATCTTTCATGAATTTCGCATAGACATACATTGTTTCAAGAGCTCCACAAAATGGAATGTTGACCTGTATTTTTTTCAACATCTCCATGAACTTTTTAAACTGGCCCACTTTATTTTCTTTCTTAAGTTACTTCTTCAGAATGGGGTAAGGAGGTTTGATGTAATCAGATAGCTCAGAATTTGGTTCAATCAAGATTTGTTTCTTTATCCCCCTGAAGGGGGAATTTTTATCAATGAATAGGTCAAGGGTGTATCTACTAACTTCATCATCACTATCATTCTCACTATTTTCTCCTTTTGAAATCTTCTCAACTTCCTTTTCAACCACCACTTCTTTTTCACTCATTTTCTCAATTTCCCTCGATTCTTTCTTTTCCTCACTTCCTCTTGGTTTAGAAGATACCACTTTATTTCTCAACTCAATGACTTTTGCATGTTTCATTTTTTGAGTTATCCACAGTGTTACCTATAAATCCCCCACTTGAACTAGATTGATTTTCCATTTGTCGAGACAATTGACTAATTTACATCTCTAAGTTATTTATTAATACTTCGGTATTCTTGTTCATGAGAACTTTTTATTATGTCATCTCTCTCTCTCTCTCTCTCTCTCTCTCTCTCTCTCTCTCTCTCTCTCTCTCTCTCAACTTTATACATATTTGTTTGAGTTTTAATCACCCGCTCAAAACTTGATGGAGTTGCTTTCATGAATTGGCTAAGGTTTCCACTAAAGGTGATGTTTTACATTGAGGCGCTTTAGGAACCTCTTGAACTTCATGATTAGCGTTCAAAGTCTGATTGTTACTTCACTTGAAGTTCGAATGATCTTTCCAACCTGAATTATAGGTTTTGGAATATGGATTATTCTTTTGAAAATTAGCATAATAAACTCTTTCACTATCAACCTCTATTGTATAGTTTCCATTTGCATGCTCTCCTCCATAAAAATCACAACAAAGTGTCTGAATTTTGCTAACATTTGCTTGAGCTTGTTGTGTTGTACCTAACTGGTTGGAAAGTGTTTTATTTGAGCTGCTAGTGTTGTAGTCTAATCAATAACATGAAAACCTTTTTGTTTTACCGCTCATTCACTCGAGAGATATTCATTTTGACACATATTCTCAATCAACGTCTTCGACTCTTTATAAGTTTTTACTCACAATTTACCTCTAGTAGAGGCACTGTGAAGCATTCTCTTTTGTATTCTCAAACTGTCAATGAAATATGTCATCTGTTCTATAGCACTCATATTATGATTCAGATACTTACGGAGTAACAACTTGAATCTTTTCCATGCATTAGATAATGACTCGGACTCTTCATGCACCAAGTTATAAATTGAGGCTTTTCTCTCCATAAACTGAGCATTTGAACAATACTTATCTAGAAACTTATATTCTAGCTCTTTCTAAGTATGAATAGTACCATTTAGAATGCATTGCAACCAATCCTTCATGCGACCTATCAACTGAAAAACCAAATAAATGTAATTTTACATGATCATCGATGATATCACAACCTAGCTTGCACATTGAGCATACCTCATTAAATTTAGTGAGATGATCCTAAGGATCTATTTTTGCTTGTCCATCAAATTGTTTATCCTTGAAACCCGAAAGTACAGAATTCTTAATATCAAAAGTTACAAGATTGATCGGTTGAAATCCTAGCTATATCTTCCTGACATCAGTTCTCTTGCAATAATATCCCAAAGTATGTTGTACGGGAACTATCATCTCTACTTTTTTTTCTTTTACTTCTTCAATAACTTGTAATGCTTCTCGGTTTGATCTATGAATATCATGCATTGTTCTTTAATTTTCTCGATCAATTGGTATCAACGTCGAATCTGAACCTCACATAAACAAAAAAAACAATACCTTAGTAGCACCGCACCACACAGAACATAATAAAATAAAAAATCAAAGTCAAAATTACTAAAATAAACTAAGGAAATTAAAACTAAAGTTACTAACGGAAGTAAAAAATAAAAATCGCAAAATTAAAAACGTTGCACTGAATTGTCTTGTTGAAATTATCAACAATCTCTGACAACGACACCGAAAACATGATGTACAATTCTAGCAACTATACTAGTATCGTCGAAGTAATAAATCAAATTTGTCTCCTCAGGGATTGCAAAATTTAAGAAGGTAACTAACGTGCAAATAAAGTAAATAACAAGGTTTTTTTAGAGTTTATTAAATTTCAAAATAAAAATGAGAAAATTAACGAAGTTCAATTCAATTACTAAAGGAGATTAGATATTCTTTTGACTCGCGTACTCATACTTGTTAATGAAGTGCGCATTAATTAAATTTATAATATGTTAAAGGATTACGACGAATTAACATGGCCACTGCATCCAATTCTCTGGTGTACAACTCACTAATCTACACAATAATTCTCTAATTCCTTAGGCCAATTCAAAGTTAAGTTAGGAGTTCTAAGTTTGTAAATTCAAAGCCACAACGCATAATTACCTATTCTTAGTTAATTACTAAGTTGAGTAATTTCCATATATCGGATCGGTAGATCTAATATCGGTCCATGCATTCATCAATACATGAAAATCAATTAACACAAGGATAATTAAATAATAACAATAACCTAAAATAATTCAATTAACATCAAACATCCATATTATCCAACAAATAAAAGCAGGTTTGTCTAAAAAGACCTAATATAAGGAATCTAGCTCTCATATTGCATATAACAATTACTATGAGTTTAGATGGAGAGAACATGAAAATAAAAGAAGATAAAGGTTTTCAATGGCTTCAAGAACCCTCAAAATTGTCAATTTGATACTCTAAGCCGTCATTTTCTCTGTTATATCCAGAACTCCCTAAAAAGTGCACAAAAATACATATTTATAGCAAATTCTATGTGGCAGAGTGGCGTAGCATCGTGCCGAAATGTGACATTATCGCGCCCACGATGTCAGCATTACGGGCACACGTAAATTCCAGGTGCTACAAGCTAATTTTTCTTCTACTTTTCTTCTGAGTTTTCAAATCCCCATTTTTTCCACTCTAAGTAGTTTTTTCTCCATTTTTCACACTATGGCATGACTTTTGCTCATTATTTTAACGCTTTCATATAAATTTGCTAGTAAAAATTACATATGATGATTGTCATCAAAAATACTTTAATAAAAACATTTGAATATCCAGCAAAATTTAAGCACAAAATAAAAGAGCTAAGGGAAGAGAGATAACACTGGGAATTTATAGAGGTTTATTCATAAAGAAGAGACTTACTCGTCTCCCTAAGAACTAGTCTTGAGAGTATCTAATAATGCTTTAGAGTATTTAGAAGGTTAAGCCCACGAACCCCCTTATACAAGGAAATGAAGTTTCATACTAACTTCCAAACAAACAACAAACTTAGGAATGAAGCAATTAGTCTTCACGCCAAACAACGAACAGAGTTTCGAGCAGTTAGTCTCTAAGCCAAAATGAGATTTTGCACAGGTTGATCTCAAACCTAGATGGAGTTTTGATTTGGCTATCCTTCGAACTGGACTGAACCGAGATTTTTACTGAGATGATCTCGAATCTATTGAGCTTTTACACATGTTGAACATAGAAACCGAGTGAGATTTTATACCAGACTAATCTTGAACTGGTAGATCTTTTGATTAGGTTGAGCTCAAGAAATATTGTGAAGAGTTCACTTTAGTTATTATTTACGAACCCAAAAGAGAGCTTTTCTTCAATGGTGTAGCTCACGAACCAAACAAAGACTTATACTAATCTCCAAAAGAGATTTTACAACGGATTAGCTCTAAACCAAAATAACTACTTTCTAAGGAAGAATGATTTACCAAATAGAAAAAAGAACTCTTGGTAAATTTATAATAACACCCTCACCCCTAACAATTTCCTTACTAAACTCAAGAATGTTCTCATAGCATTATGGCTAGAAAAGTGAGAGAAAAGGAAATTATTTAGAGAGATTGAGAGAAAGAGGTAAAGTTATATATTTCATGTTTTCTGGATTTTTTTGAAATGGTAGAGAGCCTATTTATTTATGGGTCAATAATTAGGAAACAATCCATGAGTCAATTAACTCACCAAATCTATTAAGTACTTTAAATATTCGATTATTTGTGTCCAACATAGAAGGTTTTAATAGATAATTGTTACCAATCATTAAGAAAGTGTCATAAACGATTATAGACTTGATTCTCCCTCATCTAATTGATTAGATATTTGTTCTAATCGATTAGACAATTCAAAAACATGTTATAATTAATTTAACAGTTTCCAATTCAATCTGCTAGACTCCAAAAAAATGTTTAGTGATTTTAATTGAAAAGGAAAGACTTCAAAAATAGTTTTTAATGTATGTGTGTGATTTATCAATAATGCTTCTAGAAATTCCCTTATGTCTTTACAATACTCTGATCACTCAAACGAACACGATCAGGCGAGCTTTCACACTTCTTTTTTTCATACTCTGAAGCTTTAAGTCTTTTGCCATACATACCAATCATATAAGCATTTCATTTGAATATTCATGTGGGTGAGGCTAGAGATGTCTTAAAGTTAGTCACTAACATCAAAGAGTTGTTAAGATATAACTAGTGATCATAAACCCTAATTCATTAGTTTGATTCGGAGGAATAGCTAGATCGACCATCTTGTGCATCTTTCACTGTTTGAGATATCTTTAACAGTTAAGAGTTTTCATCATCAAAACAAAATCATCATCAAGGCTAAGAATTAGCTTCTTCAGTCTTGCTATACATGTGCTTTGATCATTTCTTGATTATACCTGCAAGCACATGGTTCCACAATGGTAATATGCTAAGTTATGGGCATTGTAGTATTTTACTTATAGGTAATGTTTATTAAGACTATGCAGATGATACAAATTATAGAAGGTCTGCTACATTATATGTTTTTATGGTCATATGTGTTGTGCAGGTAATATTAGTTAAATGGTTTTGATGATAACAATTGAAAAATGTTGATGACATTTGCCAAGTGTTGATGACAACTATCAAATGGAGATGTTGGTAACAATTGTGGAAAGGCTTTGTTCATAACAACTATTTAGTAGATTCCCCAATGATGGAATATGAATAAGAAAGAGATATCTTAAGCTTCAACCATAAAATGCTTCAAGATCAAGTTTAAAGTACTAGTCAATGTTGTATCAAGAAACATTTTTTGAAGTTATGATCTTTAAAGATATGAAAGCTTGGAGTCTTGAAGTTGTATACTCAAAGATGCGAAAGTGTTAAATCTTGTTTGGTTATGTGTTTAGGGTTTTTCCTAATTCTTATCAGTTTAATTGTAAAAAGGAACAAGAGTAAGTATTGAGGTATTAAGGCAATGCGCACGTGCACGCGCGTCCGCGCGCACACACACACACACACAAATATTTTCAAATCTCCCCTCTTTTTATAAAGCTTCTTAAAATCAATCAAGACAAGTGTTTAATTGGTTAAAATCTTGGTTAATCAATTAGTAAGGTAAAATACATTGTTTAATCGATTAACATGTCTATTTAATTGATTATATCAAAGTGTTACGCCTCCTAATCTATTAAGGAGGATAATAATGGATCAAGTGAAGTTGAATTTTAAACTTTCCTATTTTAAATTGATTAATACAAAGATTTGACTAATTAACTCATTAAAATGGCACATGAATGATTTTATTTTTGGGCCAAAAATTTTCCTATATAAAGAAGGTTTTTTTTCATTTAAAAATACATCATTTTTTTTTGAATAAAAACCTTCTTCTATCTTGCTTTCCTCATTTCTTCTATAAGGTTCTTTTTCACTAGAATTTCCTTAGTGCCTAGAGAATAAAAAAAATTCTTATAGGAGTTTTTGTATTGGTGTTGTGCTTAAAGTATTATTTAAATGAATAATTCTCTTGTTATTTCTTTATAATAGTTTTAAGGTTATAAGTTTAACATGTGTAAAAACCATGACCAACTCAACCAATATTAAGGCCTAAAGCGAACCTTAAGAATTGCGCATTTATAAAATACAATTTATTATTTAAAAAAATTTAATAAATATTATTTTTTGGACTTTTTAAGGTTCAAAATTGTTTATTAAATTATCATAAATGATTTCTTGTAAAATTTCTTTTACAAAAGATAATAAAGACAACACATTTAATATTTATTAAGACATTGTTGATCTTATATAGAATTTTATTATTTTTAGTTTTGAAAAATTATGTTCAGCAGAAACAACACTTATTTAAACTTTTAACATTATTCTATAAGTAATATATGCATCTGGGAAAGAATAAATTCTTTTTTACATAATTAAGTATGTAAATTGATATATCATTATATATATATATATATATATATATATATATATATATATATATATTATATATATATATATATATATATATATATATATATATATATATATTTATTTATTTATTTATTTATTTTATTTTAATTTAAGATGTTTAGTTTTATAAATAAACTCAACCTACCAATCCCTTAGTTTTTATTATCTAATAACCTTATTTTCTAAATGCTAAAAAGAAATTCAAAAAGCTTTAGAGTATAATTTAAATTAAGTCTTTATACAAATTCTGGGTAGATTTTGAGATAAGCTTGTGAAAAGCTTTAATTAGTTTTGAGCTAAGTCCATATTGAAACTTTGTTTGTTTGAACAAACAGGTTGTTGGGTTGATCTTTGTTGTTGGGTTGATCTTTTGCGAGATTCGAGTTGTTCTAAAGACTGTTTGGACTAAACTTGTGAAAAGCTCAAATTTGATTTTAGTAAAAAATCCTAAAGAAAAACTCTTGAAACTAGAATAGGTCAAATAGTTTAGGCCGAATTAGGCATGACAATGGGACGGGTCGGAGACAGTTTTGACCTCCCCTAAACCCAAATCCGAATCCCCAAAGAATCCTCGTTTTTCGCCTCAATCTCAAACAGGAATAGAGAATCTAAACTCAAACGAGTTCGGGCTAGGTTCGGGTATCCCCGCCTCGTCACCATTCATTTAGTGAAATCAGTTTTTTTAATATAAATATTTATTTTTCCCAAAATAAAATTACATTACAAATAATAAAATAAAATAATTTCATACATACATTTCAAATATTTTAAATAATAAATCAAATTAAAATATCAAAACATTGACCACATATTTAATATTCTAAATTATCAAAAATAAATAATAATGTATATAATGAAATAAGCGGGGCGGGTTCGAGGTGGGTACTAGTATCCCCATTATCCGACCCATCCTCATATTTTATAATCGGGAAAAATCCAAACCCAGTCAAAGCGGGTTTTCCCCGTTAACTTCAGGACGGGTTCGGGTGAGTAACTGCGAGTACGAGTTATGTTGCCATGCCTAGGCCGAATCAGAATAATTATCTAATGTGATCTTTCTATTTTTTATTTTTTTATTCTTATCATCCATTAGTCCACGCAGCTTATTTCTTCATTTTTCCTTTTCTCCATCTCTCTCTCTCTCTCTCTCTCTCTCTCTGCTAATTCATCTCTATTTTCTTATTTCTACTAAAATAATTTTTTTAATATAATTTTTTTTAAATCGATTTTTTAAAATATTTGATTGTTACAATCCACCTCCTTTCTTATGTTCGGAGTTAGTTGATTGATAGTTTTTATTCTTGCAGAATGATTTATTTATAAAAATGTTCAATTAAATCCATGATGATTATGGCTACGACTAAAACATGATAGATAGAAGTAACGACATCAAATCGTATGTACATTTCGTTGAAATGCATAATAAAAATTTTCAATTGTTTGAGATTTTTATTTTTATTTTTTTATTATTAGTTGGTGTTCTAACAATTATAATGTCACAAATTCAAATTTCAGTTCCACTCAAAAGTTTGTGGCTGTTTTAGACCCTCACATAGTAAAAAATCAGTAAAAAATTGTAGTTTCTATATGTGAGATTCTTTTTGGCCAGTAAATAGATTATTTTTTTAAAATAATTAATATTTTCAAATAAAATTCCATAATAACCAAATTTTCAAAAAATATACCAAAATAACCTGTTTTTCTATTGATGCGTTAGTTGAACTGGCGCATCCAATTAAGCTACATAGAAGGCGCCCAGAGCTTTGGCGCATGCATGCAAAGTCTTTGCATGTAGGCACCACATGCATTGGCGCATACATGTGTTATATGTGTTTGGAGCCTAGTGCATTGGCGCATGCATGCTTTGGTTCTTCTATAAATATCATGTGCATCTCCCATATTTTTTCAGACAACTTTTTACTCTCCATCCATTTTTCTTCAATTTCTTCAATCTCCTTCAATTTTAATTTCTTTAATCATATCTGAATACATTCACAAGAGAAATAACGATTTAATCTTTTCAGTAGTGTAACCTCTGATAAAGATTCGACATTGAAATATAGAGTCGTTCGAACGTCTAAATCGGACGTTGAGCCGTTGGTTAGATGGAGAAATTGCATAGGGTGAAAGGATTAGAAGAATTCAATGACTTGAGTCCACGTTCAACCAAAATTGAGAAGTTCGTGTGTGGATGGATATTAAGACTGACAGAGACGTTCACAGGATGATGTATAATATGTCTAAAATTGTTTTGATGGTTGTAATTGCATAGTTATAGTAATAGTATTTTATTTGTTGTAGTCTGTTATGTTGTTGTTTATGTGTTGCATGTATGTTGAATGTGTTGTATTTGTTTGTGATGGTATTTCCTCACAAAGTTATCATATGAAATAAATGTTGTTTTTAATATAAAGACAAAGAGGTACAATTAAAATTATCTTGTTGTGCTTGTTCCAACACTGGGACAATTAGTACGATTGTGACCGGGCTGGCGACATGAACTACATAATCAAATCATTTTGTTCGCCGTATCCATTTCGGTTCGAATACGAGTGTTGTTTGGGAGGCCATTTTTCTTTCTTCGCATTAGTTCATTGTTCTAGAGAATGTGCCCTTGATATTCAAGTCAATAATCCTATTTTTCTACCACTGAAAAGCTAATTTTGTAAACATTGGACAAGCTTATGACTTTGTAAACGTCGGATAGTAAGTAGGATGGATCCCGTCGAATCTTTGAACATGCCGCTATGACATGGGAGCAGGGCATACGAAAGGCTTTGAACTTTTCGCAGTCACACCAACCTCTATCTAGTTACACTCTATATTATCCCCTTGGTATGCCTTTATTGTGATCCATGGAGTCAGTAACACTGTACCAACCTTTAGTACGGTCAAACACCGTGACCACGTGTGTGTGTTAGCTTTGGCAGCTTCGTGTCTAATGAATTTCATTGAAGCATCACTGAATAACTTCCCATATTGTAACACTAAACTCCATTTGGAACGTCTGGTCTCAAATAGCGCCCCTAACTTGAAATAGGTTGTTTGCACTAAAGCGGTTATAGGTAGGTTTCAGATGCCTTTGAAGACAGAGTTCATTGATTCCACAAGATTTGTTGTCATGTGGCCCCAACATTGACCGTTGTCGTATGCCATAGTCCACTTGTCCAATGGAATATTGTCGATCCACCGTACTGCATCTGCGTTTGACAATCCGATGTCTTCGCAGTAGTGTTTGAAAGAAGGTTTTGTTAATGCATAACCTGAGTTGACAACCTTTTTTCGCAATGTTTTGTCTTTGATCTCCCACATAAAATTTTGAGCGATATGTCTAATGTAGTAGACATGCATCGACGAAGGATTCTGCCAGTCATTATCAATGTTTTTGTAGGAACTCATTATTGAAGGGTGTCGGTCAGAGATCAAACATAAGTTAGGTTGAGGAGCAACATGCAATCAGAGATTTTTTAGGAAAAAACTTCATCCATCAACAGTCTCCCCTTCTACTAGGGAAAAGGAGTTTGGAAAAATATTGTTGTTGCCATCTTGTGTCACTTCCATCAGTAGTGTTCCTTTATATTTCCCGTACAACCATGTACCATCAATTTGTATAATAGGTTTATAGAAAGCAAAACCTTTGATGCATGGTTGATACACCCAGAAGAGGCAGTGGGATATTCCATTTCCAATAGCACAAGTCCCGTCTGGGGTATACACCGGCAACGTTTCCAACTTGAAAATAGTCCCTGGAGCATACTGTTTAAGAGTCACCAAGTATTTTGGAAGTTGTTTGTAAGACTCCTCCCAATTGCCATACAATTTTTCAACCGCCTTTGTCCTGGCTATCCAAGCCTTCCTGTATGATGGAGTATAGTTGTATTGTATTATAATATGCGAGATTAATGTACTCACCTTTAAGGACGAATTATCGCTAATGACAGACAAAATTTCATCGCATATTAACTGAGAGCTAAGTTTGCGATGGTCTTGCATTAGGTTCATGAGCATGCATGTGTGAACTGGACTCATGGAACCAATCTCTCAAGAATCACTCCTCTTCCGGTAAGAAGCTGACAATCGGAAAAGGCTGCGCTCATTTCGATAATAAATCTTATACCTCATTGCATTAGTTCGATCAGCTCAGTAATTAGCTGATATTTCCATGTGATACTTTTTAATGGCTTTTACACATTCTTCTTTTGTGTGAAATGTGTCTCCTTCTTTAAATGAGCCTTAAATTTGCACATAAGGATTGTAAAATGTATCTGATGAAGGTTCATCGGCACCCAAATTCAAGCTTGTCATGTGTTGAAGTGGACAATATACATGACTAGCTGGTAATGGCTCCTCTTTTTCTTCATCATTCACCATTGAATCAACCAATAACTCGGATTCTTCTTCTTCCTCATCAACAACATTGACTTCCTCATCAACCAATCACATGTTGCATTCACATGCTGCCTATCTCATCTATAAATAAGGCATCAACTCACAACACTCAACATCTGCAACACTAACAATCAACCTCTACAACACTCAACATATACAACACTAACAATCAACCTCTGCAACACTAAACCTATACAACACTCAACCTCTTCAACAATCAACCAATACAACACTCAACCTCTGCAACATTATGTCTTTATTAACTATGGGTGATAAACATCGAGGAACAATCGACAATATCACGAAATTTGTATGTTATTACTTCTTCTTACTTATTTTTTACTTATTTCTTACTTATGTTTCTATTGTTTATTACTTCTTCTTACTTTATTTCTTACTTATGTTTTATTTGGACCCAAAGCAATTTCGATGTCGTGTACATGAATATGTACCACACCATCCTTTGATAGAACCATATATTTGAGGATGTGGTTTTGGTAATCTCCTCAACATAGTCTCATACTTGGTTGACTACAAATTTATTCTTGTTTTGTTAGAGAGATGGAGATCCGAGACCCACACATTTCACCTTCCTTTCGGTGAGTGTACCATCACACTTGAGGACGTCTACATGTTGTTAGGTCTATGAATCGATGGTAATTCCGTAAATGGTAGAGTTAACCAGGATAACTCTATATGCAATGAATTGTTGGGTGCCCCTTTGTGTGATGACACAACTACGGGAGAGACTTTTGGTCAAGCTAGGGGTCAAGGTATTAACTTAAAATATCTTAAACAATATTATACGAGTATAACATTAACCGAAGAATCTATCGAGTATGAAAAAAATAATTAAAGCTCGGTGTTATATTATGATTTTATTTAGTAATTTTTTATTTCCTAAAAGTACTGATAATACAATAAATATTATGTATTTGTCGTTGTTACGAAACATAAATAAGGTAAGCACATATAGTTGGGGTTCAGCTGTTTTGGCCCATCTATATAGTGTGTTGTGTAAAAATGCCAACAAAAAATACTTCTACGTTTTATTCATGCGCGTATTTGCTACAAGCATGGGGTTGGTCAAGAATGTCGTCACTCGCCCTGGTAAATGAGAAGTCATTCATATTCCCATTTGCAACAAAGTAAGTTTAAAACTTTATCATCTAATTTATTAGACTTTATATTACAACTAATTGTAAATAATATTTTTCAAATGTTTTAGATCTAGGTGGTCAGTTAAAGGGATGAACTACAACATGTGTCTAAAACTCGCTGTAGTAGTCTATCGCAATCTATTAGACCACATTGGACCAGACGATGTAATACTACTACACAACTCTACATTTGATTTTAAAATTTTTATCCAATTACATATCATCTAATCATGTCATATTATCGTACAGTTTATTTGGAGGTCATATATGGGTCTTGATCATCAGGTTAACCATGATGATGATGCAGTTTGGACAACAAAAATATCAATTATCTGGTTCACTACTGTGGAGATGCACCAGAGTGACCGTGAAAAACTGCAGTTCGGCATGCAGCAACAAATTCCAAAACCTCCGACGTGTTTAGGAGATTGACATCAATAAAGAGTCGATGCCTAATGAGATTATTCCGACTAGAGAGACTTCGCAAAAGATGTGTCGTCATTGGAGGAATCGACGACAACGCATCTTAAGCGAACCAGCCATACAGGGTGCTAGACCAACTCAATATTATATGGCATGGTTTAGGTCGGTTACAACACCACAATTGTGTCTGAACCAAGGTATTTGATTGGTCCACACCAACTAGCTTCATCATCATACGCCCAACAACAAATCCCCGTCCAAGAACAATGTCAACCCACCCAAATCCAACGACCAATCTCACACCACCACCCTACCATATACACCTAACAACCAAATACTCAACCTCACAACCCATTCATATCACACACCCAAACGCAAAACTAAGAATCAAACTCTAACCACCAATAATCATACGCAGCCACCACAATAGTCTATAGCTCAGATGATTCATACGATTCAGTATCATGCCATTGTAGCCCCCATCAATGAACACCCAAACATCTCATCGCCACAACACCCAACCATTCTTTGACTATAGTACACCCCAGGAACCATTGATTCATTTCCAAACTGATTCAATGTCCCAATTCGGGCAACCATACCCTCCACAATTCACCCAACCACAACGACCCAACTACGACAACATTGGCACCAAACTCAATTACGGAAGTGTCGTTGGCGACAACCCCCTAGCTATTGGAGACAAATGATGACACATCTATCAAATACCGTTGAATCTTCCACCAGACCTTCACACCAGTCACCATTGGATCATGTCAGCACTCAAAGACCCCTAAACACCTCAGGAAAATCGTGGGAGACCTCGAAGACAGCTTAACCCACCTGGATGTGGAACAGAGGGCGTTTCAATCGGGCGGGTCATTGAATTTATTATCAATTCTATGTAATTTTTCATTATAATATAATATAATTTTTATTTTCAGTATTTTATTTAATTAATTATAATTTTAACAATTAAAATTTTAAAAAAATATGAAAAAAGCATGTACCACATGCATTGGCGCACACACTATGTAGTGTATGCATGCGTCACATGCATTGTCACATACATTATGTAGTGTATGCATTCGCCAATGCATGTGGCATCAAGGCATGCATGCGCCAATGCATGTGACGCCTACATGCATTGGCTTTGCATGCATGCGCCAAGGCTCTAGATGCCTCTTATCTATCTTAGTTGGATGCCCTAGTTGAACTGACGCATTAGTAGAAAAAAATGATTAATTTAATTTTATTTTTGAAATTTTGATTATTTTGGGATTTTATTTGAAAACGTTGATTATTTAGAAAATAATAATAGATTTGTAAATGATTCTTTTACCAATAATTTGAGAGTTAGCCACATACCAGTATTTTTCTTGTAGTATAATCAATCCACTTAGTAGTTATTGTATTGAATTTGATTAAGAATTAAATGGTAAAAGAAAATTCTAAAAATTAATAAATTTTACATTTCACATTATTTAACATCATTAATTTTTTACAAATAAATGGAATTTTGAAAATTTGTGACGGTAGAGTAGGACCCATCTCCTCCAATTCCAAGTGAAAGCGTCACGTCAAAAGGGAAAGAAAGTCTAAGAAATCGGAAGAAAAGAATTTGGTGGGACCCTCAAATCTAAGCCTGAGCTGTTGCTTTATTGACATTTCTACCTTTTCCATTTCACACCTCTCTCTTTCTTTGCCCCCACTCACCCGAAAGTGACCATCAAAACATATTATTATTCCTATTTCACTCGTTAGAAATTTGGGTCTAACTCATAGTCTAGTCTCACACACTTTCTATATTATTTATTCTATTAAAAAGTTTAGGTCTAATTTATTTTATAAAATCGATTTTTAGTAAATTATCACTTATAAGTTTATGTTTAATATACGACTCTTAATATATTCTTTTATGTTTATAATTGAACATATATAATATAAAAATGAATTATGAATGACATTATAACATATATTCTTTTAGGTTTATGATTGAACATATATAATATAAAAATGAATTATAAATGCCATTATAACGAAAATCAAATAGTAAGTGTTTCATAAGATCTTAAATTAAGCTCTTAACATCATATTAAAAGACTGGGTTGAATATTATATTATTTATAAGCATATATTTTGACTATATGAAACTTTTAATCTACTCTATTTTTTCCACCATATTTTATCTACTTTTTATTAAAAGATATTTACACTAAAATATAACTGCTATTAAGAACATAAATACCAGTTGGGTTATTTCATCCGTCTAATAAATTTTTAAGTGTATATAATTTATAAATTTTAATAAATAGTTTGATAGTTTATTATATCAACCCTAATTTGAAATGTTGATCTCAGCATTTACATGCAAATGATACTTAGCTCATACCAAAGTTTATCTTTAACTTATTACTTACTCTTATTTATTTATTTGTCTTTCTCTTATTTGATATCTAAATTACAAAGGTTTGTGTGATGAAAATAATTAAATAAAAAATATGATAATTGTAATATATATATATATATATATATATATATATATATATATATATATATATATATATATATATATATATATATATATATATATATATATATATATATATATATATATATATATATATATAGATAGATAGATAGATAGATAGATAGATAGATAGAGAGAGAGGTTTGATGAGACATTAATAATCTATACCAGTTAAAAAATTATTCTGAATTTAAACCGAGTTAAAAATCAAAATAAATATGATATTATAAGAACATAACTTATTTAATGTATCAATAGAATTAGTTATTTGTGAAAAAATGAAAAAAGAATTATTTATTAGTTTTGGTCAAAATATTTGTCAACTACTTTTGAATGCTACTGTGAGCAATTTCAAACATTTCATTCTGAATCTGATTGTGCGGAAAATGAAACTTTATATCAATGTGCTTGCTTTTTTGCATGCAACACTGGATTCTTGACAAGACCTATAGCTGATTTATTGTCAATCATCAAGTTCAAAGGCTTGTTCGCCTTGATCTTCAAATCCTGCAACAAGTTCAAAATACACACAACTTGACAAGAAGACAAAACACCTGCAATGTACTCAGCTTCACATGTTGACAATGCAACCATTGGTTTCTTCTTAGAGCACCAAAAAGTGGGACTTTCCAGATACTTAAAAAAATATCCAAAAATACTTATTTTGTCAACTCTGTCTCCACGTCAATCAGAGTCGGAATAGCGTATCAGTTCTAACATTAAAAGGGATCAAAATTCCATATTTCAGAGTCCCCTTGATATACCTCAGTATCCTGACAACAGCTTGGTAATGTGGTCACTTTGGTTTGTTCATGAACATACTCACCATTCCAACTGCATAACAAATGTCAGGTCTGGTGTTACAGAAATATCTCAATGTCCCAACCAACTATTTAAAGGGTGTAACATCTACATCATCACCCTTAACATCATACTCCGACTTATGATGTGTTTCAACAGGTGTGATTGTAGACTTGCAATTTATCAACTCAAATCTCTTCAGAAGCTCAAGTTTATACTTCGGTTGATGCAAGATTATACCCTTATTTGAGTACATAATCTCTATCCCAAGAAAATATACCATATTTCTTATATCATTCTTCTCAAACTCATTCACCAGCATTTCTTAAACTTAACTATCTCACTTGAATAACTCATTGTTAGCAATATGTCATTAACATAGAGTCATATAAGAATCATATTACTATCAGATGTATGTTGAACATAAACACCATACTCCATCTCACATTTCCCGAATCCTTGAACCTTGAAATATGAATCAATTTTCAGATTCCAAGCTCTAGGAGCTTGTTTCAGTCCATACAAGGCTTTATGCAACTTGTATACCGTCCATTCCTGATTCTTTTTCACAAATTCAGGAGGTTGTAATACATAAACTTCCTCTTGTAAGGGATCGTTCAGAAATGTAGATTTCACGTCTAAATCCATTAGAGTCCAATTCTTATTAGCAACTATAACAATCACCAATACGGGATGCGTCCAATAATTTCACCTTGATTTTTCAATAAGTGAGATGAAATCGTCGTCATGAAATATATTATTTATAGTAATGGACATTTTGAGTTTGTAGTAAAATATATATATATATATATATATATATATATATATATATATATATATATATATATATATATATATATATATATATATATATATATATATATATATATATATATATATATATATATATATATATATATATATATATATATATATATATATTCTAAAAATTAATATAGATCAAAATAAAAATTATATAATATTAAAAATATATATATTTTATAAAAAATAATCTTTATCTCCTCTAAACTTGATACTAAAATCACCTTAGGAAAAAAGTGACATGCGCTTCTAATTTTAAAAATACAATAAAATTATTATTGAAGATCAAACACATAGTTAATACAACTCATAGTTAATACAATTATTCTCTAGTATGACATATCAATCGAAGGAAAAACTAACGCATTTTCCATAACATTTATCTTTACCTCACCCAACAAACCAAAATAAAATCATTTTTTCAATTGAAATAAAATTGTAATGATATATTAACAAATTATTTATAACCGTACATTGTATGAAAATAAGATATTTTATCAGATATTAAACTATAAATCAACGATTCACATTCATTTAGTTGAACCAACATACCCACCTCTCTCTCTCTTAATTTTTATAGCTAACCAGTTAATTAATTGAATGATATTTCATATTTCAGATGCCATTTAAGTAATAATAATTCAATCTTATAACTTTAAAATATTGAGCTAGAATCTCATAAAATAACTTAATATCATTTTAATTAATTAAAAAGAAATACTTCACAATTAAAAAATCCAAGCATCAAGTAACCACAAGCTCGTGTTTCTGATACATTTTCTATAGACTGGTCAAGTCTCTATCAGCAATGGTCCATACTACAGAATTCTAGTAAATCAGTTTTGGCAATATCCCAGCCACACGCTTGACAACCACCGCCATAATATATAATTAAAAACACTTTTGAAAAAAAATATCCACTAGCCAAATTTATGCATAGTTGAAGGAATGGCCTAAAAAGCAGATCTTATCCTTGTGTGTATGAAGAAAAAACCCTCCACATGTGACCTACGACCAAAATCTTCCACACATTAGGGGCTGCAATGGACATTGATGTTTCAACTAATTAAAATATATGTTCTCATTCAATTGTTAATGTGGAAGATGTACTTGATGATCTATAATTCAAATCTAGGGTACAAATATATGCTTAGGTATCTTTTAAGGTTTGAGTATAAAAAGTACTATCGTTTAAGGTTAACTCACTCCAAGTCTTCCTTCGATATAGAAACATTATAATCCCGAAACCAAGGCTTCACCATATAAGCTCACTAAATTGTCCATTCGCTTTTAAGGTTTCTAATTCTCCTACTAATCTTAATGTGTTTTGCTGTTGCAAAGCTAATCCTATAGCTTATGTTTGGGATTTGGAGAAGAATTTCCGTAACTATAGGCTTTTAAAGCAATATTAAAGTGAAAAAGAACACAAAAATTCATAAATGAAAAATAATAGTTTTTACTTTTAAACTGCATTATGCTTTTTATTTGTTTATTTTAGTTAAAATATCTCTATTTTCATTTACCACAATACCATTAATTAG